>NC_090270.1:290635574-291236407 GCF_040414725.1 Anabrus simplex | reverse complement strand
GATCAACTGTGCTTTTTAAACTCTTCTTCCTTCGCCCTGGCGGTCAAGCGCATACTAAAATCAATTGAAATACACGCCACGTGTCCTGCACAATCACTGCAGTCCGGTGTAGCGCCGAAAAAACATCAAATACGGTCAGGGATAACTAAAATACGAACCCGCACAATTGTGCGTACTCGGTCTGAAAGGGTTAAAACCCAACTTTAGCCATTGAATTATATTAATTTACTGTAGGCTGAAAATTATACGAGCTGATACAATTTTCAATTATTGAATATTTACCTAGCTATGTACAAACATATTACATACTTCGCATCATATGCAAAAATATGCAATATCACTAAGAATATATAATCATATGTAAAATGAAACCGCGGCATAACCGCATCAGAACCACGATTCACCGAAATTTTTCATGTTCAGTTGTCTACAAGTAAAGAAATGAATATGTAATTACTTAAGGTTCTGGGCCCTAATTGTAAGTTACAGTAATGTAAATTACGCTTCGCAAAGTAGGGCTGTTCCTAACTTTATGTACCTGAATGTGATGAACACCTGATATCACATAACCTCAATTGTTGTACACTGAATATGTTGAGAGAGTATATATAGAATCATAAAAATAACATATCGTATATTTAATTGTTTTTGATCTTAAGTGTCACTGACACACACAGGTTTATTGGCGACAATGGGATAGGACAGGACAAGGTTTGGGAAATAAGTAACCATGGCCTCAGCATTAACTTGATGGTAAAATGATAACCCTTGCAAAATCATCGTCAGCGCTGGCAGTAGTGGGGTTTGAACCAAATATCTCAGGAATGCAAGATCATAGGTACACGGTCCTAACCGAACAGCCAACTGGTTCGATGGATTCGATATTTTGAACATTTCTCTTTCTAACTTTGCCGTATTATTTATTTATTTATTTATTTATTTATTTATTTATTTATTTATTTATTTATTTATTTATTTGGTATCTCGAAGGTATCCTCAGCTAAAGCTCGTACTGAAAGCAATACATCACAATAATCCATGGCAGCGATGCTGACCATTCCACAGCAAAACAGCATTAATGGACTTGTATCTACCAAGTGATTGCTGATCACACCTAAGACGTCCAGATTAAGACGTTGCGCATGGTAAGCATGTTATCCTCTCAGACATTATACTTGGTCTTGCAGGCCGGGTCAGCTAAGCCACCATCAAACATCTTATCACATCTTCTAAAGTGGAATGAGTGGCCTCAAACCAGCCCTAAAATTCAACTTACAGTCACTGACATGACAGAGAAAAGAGAGGGAGGCCTCCTGATGAAAGGCAAGCCCAGACCATGTAGCCTTCGGGGGAATGAAGGTAACAAGTAAAATACTATTATGTTAAATGAATCCGTAACACATTATTTTCCAAAATATCCCTTTTCAACTAACTTTTTTAATTTAAGACACTACACTGCTATTGTTTTCTAATGTCTAGCTCATGGGGTAAAGGCGAGTTTGATTCTTCCAGCAGGACTTCATCCTCAATAAGTTGAATTACAGTATTTAGAAACGAGACTTCCACGTCACTCAGCCTACCAGATTAATTCATGAGGGCAGGTGTGAAAACGAATTTGAGTTTAACCGCTCTATCCTTCCTAGCGCTGAGGTAATGAATTGTGGAAGTCCTTTACTTCCGTTCTTCCAGAACCTTTCGTGACGTCTATGGCCATGACCCTGGTATTGATTTACTGTTGATGAAGTGTATTTAAATGTTCATTTCACAACTATGAAGGACACATTGAATGTCGGCAGTTAAACTATCAATATTATTGAAATGTTATTGAGTTTAATAACACCCATATCAGTAATGAATTACACTCATGTTCATAAAAAGCAGAACACCTTGAAAGACTACAGATAGAAAGTTCATATTCACAGGACATGTCCATTAGTACGTTCTGCAGAAACGATTAACATTCCAGTAACCTGGACCCAGCATGTGTCCTGCTGCCTAGTAGGCACTGGGTCTTCCATGATAGTTTGTACCATGCGTGATGGCATCGACGTGTATAAGGCACGAATGGCGTCCTGGGGTATTTCCATCCATGCTGAATTCACCTGGTTCCACAGTTCATATTTGGTGGTTGGCATTGGGTCACAGCGCGGCACCCGTCGTTTCATCATATACCACACATTTTCGATTGGCGACAAGTCCGGTGATCGGGCGGGACGGGGAAACAGTCTGACATCCTGTGACAACAAGAAGGCAAGTGTTCGTGCAGAAACATGTGGTCACGCATTGCATTGCTGAAGTATGGCGTCTGCGGTGTCGTGCAGAAGGGGCATGGCTACGGGGCGTAGGATGTCATTCACGAATGTCACACTGATCACAGTGCCCTGTACACGCACCAACTGTGATTTGGGGCTGTACCCAATAGCACCCCACACCATAAGGCCTTAAGTTGGCACTGTATGTCTTGTGTGAATGCAGTCTAAGTCATGGCTCTCACCCTGTCTGCGGTGAACCAAAATGCGGCCATCATTTTCAAACAAACAGAACCTGGATTTGTCCGAAAATGCTATCTGCTGCCATTTCTGTCCCCAGTGACGTTGTTCCGCACACCATTGCAGTCTAGTAAGTTTATGTACATGTCAAAGGTAGGCGGAGAAGTGGACGACGCGTCTGTAACCCAAACCGTAATGAACGGCCACTCCTGATAGTGTACGATGTGTTACACTGTTCCACTGTTGCGCCAGAGCCGAGGAGGACCCAGATATCTCCTGCAATGCCATTTGGATGACGTGTCGATCTTCTCGAGGGGGTGGGGAGGTCTTTGTGGTGCGACTAGGCCCATCTCGCCGTGCCTTGTGTGAACCATTCTGCGCACAACCGTGGCGCTCCCGGCACACTTCTTCTCACAAGAGAAGCAGTTTCCCGTATGAATTCATCACGTTCTTTCATGCTAATAATGCGCTCTCTTTCAAACTCATTCATTTGACGGTACAGTTCTCGCATACGTCCGCCAGGAATCCTGCACGTCTGCTCAAGTTACACTTATCCATTAACTTCGGTTTATAGTGACAACGAGAGCCACAGGCAAACTTTACCAGTCGGTGGATGTGCGCCAGAATTCCAATATGGACCTTGAACCTGAGGGCTGACATTTTTAAATGCTAATCATTTCTTGAGAACACACTACTGCACATGTTCTGTGAATATGAAATTCCTCTCTCTAGTCATTCAAGGTGTTCTGGTTGTTAGGAACATGAATGTATACCATTCCACTATAAACATGGAGTAGATTTCATTTAGAAAATACATACTGTAAGTGATGAGATACACGTATGTAAAATGGCCATTTATTGAAGTCCTTAAGGGTAGATTTTCATAGTGAAAGTGTTAACGTAAGTACACCTTCATTTTTACCTTGGTTATTCGGATGAAAATCCAGCATTAATCACAACGTTCTTTCTTCAGACGTGAGTTAGTAATGCTTTATATTTTATTTAAAAAATATTAATGTGTAGGGCATTAAGAGAGAAGTACATGATGTGTCCAAAACTGATTAGAGATTATCAGGATAACATATAAACAGAGCGCTGTGATCTACTCTATGGTTGGTTGTCTCGCACTTTACTTTCGTTTTCGGAATGTACACGTTCTAATGCCAGAAAATCCCTTGGAAGTAGTGTAGGAGTTGAGTACTTCCTTACTCGTATGATCTGGTTTGTACATTTGGTCATTTTAAGGTTTCCAAATCTAGCAGAGTATGAGTTGATATGTTAAATCAATGTCATGTTGTTAATTCCTTAACATTTCTTTCACTACAACTTGCTTTACGTTTCACTGACACATTTTTATGGAGACGATGGGGTAGGAAACGGTTAGGAGTGGGAAGGAAGCTTCCGTAGACTTAATGAAAGTACAGCCCCAGCATTTGCCTTGTGTGGAAATGGGAAACCCATAAAACATCTCCAGAACTTCCGACAGGGGGTTCGAACCCACTATCTCCCCAATGCAAGCTGACATGTTGTCGGTCAACCAGCTGCCTGACAGGAGAAGGAAATAACCTGGTCATGAAGAAGCAGCAATGGAATTGAAAGACTCCTCACGTTGATCACGTGATACCCCCGACATCTCTGTCATCTGGGCAGTAATCTTCATGTGAGCCAACAATTAAATTTATGGGCACCTGGATGTAACCCTGCATGTTTAAGGCCCACTTTGTAGTTTCGTATCTAGGATACTATTAGTTCAATGAGTAATAAACTTTCGTCACATTTTGACGTTATCTACAGCAAAATACATCCATAATACTAATTATTTATCGTCGCTGCCGGGACAAAACCTCCTATGTGAAATATTTTAGCTTAGAACTTTGGCCGGTAAGGTTCTGTCATCTAAGGTGCAATGTTGTGTGCATGTTGTCAAGGCATTCTCGCTCTTCATAACGTATGTGCTGCGGGTCAGTATATCTCCAAATATATTATTACACAGGGGTGTTTGTCCCGACAACAACGTTATTTTCTTTAATTCATTAAGAGGAATGGAAATAGCAGAAAATCACATTTCAAAATGCAAATATCTGCCACAACTTTAGGTACATTTCAATAAGTAAAAAGTAAACAAATAAATAAAAAATAAACAAGTATAAAAATACGGGACCTAGCGAGCTGGCCATGCGGATAGGGTCACTTAGCTGTGAATTTTCATTCAGTAGATAGTTGATTCAAACCCCACTGGTGGCAGCACTGTCGATTTTAATTTTTTTCCTATTCTCATGCCAGACAAATGCCGAAGCTGTACCTTAATTAAGGCCATGGCCCCTTCCTTTCCTCTCCTAGTCCTTCCCTATCACATCGTCGCCATAAGACCTATCAGTGTCGGTGCGACACACAGCAAATTGTAAAAAATAAAGCCTTGTATCCAAATGGTATTTTTACTCTATCAGAATGGGTTCTAAAAATTTCCCTGACATATTTGTAATTGGTTAGTGCTATAGTAATTATGTTTTGTGGAATATTATACGGTTTACATCATTCTATGTTGAATCTCTTATACTATTAAGAAAGTGTAGTGAACATTTTTTTTTTACCCCACATAGTCACTGAGGGAAATGTATCGGCAAATTTCACATTTTTAAATGTAAGACGTGGTGGAAACTTGGGGATGAGAGGGGGGGGGTTAGTGGCAGCGGTGCCACCGTGCTCAAATAGCCATTAAAATACACTTGTGCCGAGCGAGTTGACCGTGCGGTTAAGGTGGCGCAGCTGTGATCTTACATTCGGAAGATAATGGGATCGAACCCCACTGTCGGCAGCCTGAAGATGGTTTTCCTATTCTCATACCAGCGACGTAAAGCCAATTGTGAAATATATATCACCTGTATTGTGAGAACATATTTGAATTCAGAAAAGTTTATTCGATGTAGTGAAAAACTGAAAGTTTTTATGACATTTTTACGTACATTATGACCTCAAGTACCAGAAACAGTTTCCATGATCTAATCTGTTTTTATTCGCTTATTTTACTTCCCGTTGTTATTGACGTCACTTTAGTTACTTGCCGTAAATGAAATAGTGAGTAGAGATACAAATTCTGACAGAAAGTTGCCAGCAAGATTGTGAAGACCTTAAAGCGCCGAGGTACGCGCATGACAAGCACCTATCCACGTTGCCTGTCCGACAACGATAATCAATGTATTACCTTGCTAGAACAAAGGCCTTGAAGTGCACGCTGGTAACATGACAAGCCCCGGTAAAGCTAGCTCAAAAACATTCTCTCCCCAGGTAATTCGTAATAATCCAGGTTTGATGAGAGTTAAAATTTCCCTCTACTAATGAGCAAGCAATTCGTGAACTAATCTCTCATAAATATTGGAATATTTTAATTCATGTCGATTTATTTTGCATAAATGGCATTGCTGCTTTATACGTTGTTTCACGTGAGGAAGAGTTTGCCTGAAGCTAAAATCGGGAAATCACCGGAGACCATTCCCACGGTCAGCGTTAAAAACGACCATCATCTGAATCAAGACGGCCACAGTTAAATAAAGCGAACGTAATTGGTTTGTAATGATACTGGCCTTTACCTCAGGCTTCGACGACATCGACTAGATGATATGAATACAAGCGACTGTGTCCTTTGCGTTTTGTAAAGTATCGCTTGACGGAACTTAGGATGAAACATTTCAAACCAGTATTTCATTATATTTGAACTTACATTACAATAAGCTGATGGTTGAAAAATAAAATTCAAGATTAATACACAACAACTGGTTTTTAAAATTCTAACTCCAATATAAAAATATTATAGTCGGCTACCTTTTAAGCAATCACTTTTTGTATCGCGTACCCTTTCGTAGAACATTCAATTTTCGATATTTCTTACATATATAATTTGGGGATTTCCTTGACGGTTTAGACAGTGCTAAGTCGAATATCAGGAATGCTATTCTCATACCTAACGGAGTATTTCTACTGTAAACAAATATAATAATATTGTTACCTTTGGTGAAATAGTTATGCTCCTGGTTAATAAATATTTAAGACCCGCAGTAAATCATTACATTTTCTGGAAAGAAATAATTATAAAGTTACGACTTAAATTTTTCCTAGGTTATCTTATAATTGTTGGAATTTATGCCTCTTAGTTATTAGAATTTATACCCCAACAGAGGGGCATAAGGAAGAAAATTATATATTTCACAATGAACTTCAATGTATTATAAATAAATTCAACACAAAAAAATCCACAACTTTACTTGGGAAGTACGTCGTCAGAAATCCATAGCTGACTATACAAACTGCAATTGAAAAGTTTCTGAAACAGTTCTGGAAACCAAAGGGTTTAGAGGCCCAGAAGTTGAATCTGATCATTATTTACTAATGTGCCCTGCCCGAATGAAGCTTAAATGGTACAAAAATCAAGATTATGACAAAATCCCATAACTGTATAATTTAGAGTACGGATTTTGAAAAATCCCGGTATGATATGGCTATATCAGACGAGACCTAGTTGAATCAACATCAACGAGTACTGAACAAGAAGAATGGGCTATTATTCAAACTATGTTAAAAAAATCTGATTTTGAGAGTTTTGGTAAGACAAAAACTGTGGCAAGGAAAGGAAGGCTCAAGACATTGTGAAAATAATTACAGACAAGGGAGGAGCTTTAAAGAAATATTTATGAAATAAACATTTAGAAGAAAAGTTAAAGTACCATCGAATGATAATCATAGGAAAACGGGAATTTAGGAAAAATCGTGTAAAAAGCTGGGGAAAATTTGTCTCCTCTCTCAAAATGAAAATAACGAGACCTCATACCAAAACAAACAAAAGTTTAAAAGACTTGAACCAGAAAACAAAAGACAACCTAAACATAAATATTATAGTCCTTGGAATATGGATACATTTTTTTCAACATATATGGTCAGAAGAGTGTCAGGAATAAGTCCAGTAAGAAGGTCATATAATTCAAGAAGACAGTCGGGATAATTACCTTTAAGAACAGCCAAAATCAGTAAATACTAACTGTAATAATAATTTCGTATGGCTATTTCTAGCCGAGTGCAGCCCTTGTAAGGCAGACCCTCCGATGAGGGTGGGCGGCATCTGCCATGTGTAGGTAACTGCGTGTTATTGTGGTGGAGGATAGTATTATGTGAGGTGTGTGAGTTGCAGGGATGTTGGGGACAGCACAAACACCCAGCCCCCGGGCCATTGGAATTAACCAGTGAAGGTTAAAATCCCCGACCCGGCCGGGAATCGAACCCGGGACCCTCTGAACCGAAGGCCAGTACGCTGACTATTCAGCCAACGAGTCGGACAATACTAACTGTGAAGTATTACCCTGTCAGATCTCAAAAATGTATCTAAAAGTTAAAGAAGTGTGAAGCTCCTGATGAAGATGAAATGAATTCATAACTCTTTAAATACACAAGGGAATAATTTATTTGCAGGTTTCTATGATTAGTAAATATGATTTGGAATGGAGATTTGCCCAAAATAGGCAAAAGTACATAGCAATTCGTCACGACACATACGTAAGGGTAAAATGATCATTAGGAAATTACATCAGTCTCATGAAAATGGCCTGCAGGATGTATTTTTCATTTACTTAATGATTTATTATGTTTTCAGGTGGCAAACTGAGTGCTCTCGGAGTCCTCTTATACATAACCACAGTAGTAATAATTCAATGGAAACATAGATCACTGTACATTATAATATATAATAATATTCTATAAGAGAATACATTATACTTTTCTAACTCAGAGCCATTAACACAATCAGTCATACAAATTAGTCATCTTCATTCAGCAGGAGGTCTCGGCAAGCGCTCTTAAATTTCGGTAGTGAGGTGGTATCTCTGACACTGACAGGTAAGGAATTCCAAAGTTTGGAAACAGTCACAACAAAACGAATGGTTATACATTAAGGATCGGTAGATAGGGATAGAAAGGCAGGAATCAGAGCGGGTATTACTGCTGTGGAAGAACGAATAGTATGTAAGTTCATTTAGAAACCAGCACTTCACAATAGTAACCACCATAGAAATACGCAATAGTGAAGGCATCGCTCCTCACAGGGTTAACGTAAGAAAGGGAAACCGAAGGTAACGCTGGGCCAAATACACCCAAACTGATATAACAGGTAAGCAGACAAACGTACTAAGAAGACAAATATGACATTGTAAGGTAAAATGGAATTTAGCTAGTGAATTATCTTATTAGCACTAAAATCGACGGTACAGTAACATGATAGAAATATGAAACAGGGAAAAGGAGGCGAATTCACGCATGGTAACTAATAAAATAATAATTATGTTACTGGCTTTACGTCCCACGAACTACTTTTACGGCTTTCGAAGACGCCGATGTGTCGGAATTTTGTCCCGCAGACACGAGACTGACGTATTTGAGCACCTTCAAATATCACCAGACTAAGCCACGATCGAACCTGTCTAGTTGGGGTCAGAGGGCCAGCGCCTCAACTGTCTGTGCCACTCAGCCCGGCGCAAAGTAATAAGTTCCTACATGCCATTATGCCGTTATTGTAAACTTCAATACCCAATATAATGAAAATACTCAAACGAAAGTTTAAATCGCGTACACTGTGGTCATGTCGTTTATAATGAACATACACTAATCCACTTTCCCCTTGATGCTATGACATAACAAGCGGACAAGCAAGACACATATACAAAAATCCACAGTTCTATCCCTATAGGCAAGCAACTCATTGTTAAAAACATCCTAGGGATATGATACGAATTTTAGGTGAGTAAAAAAATGAAGTATGAGAATATATTCTTTACTTATTCCTAAAAATTACAATCCTCTCCTTAATCATCGTTATACGGTCGATTACATTAGCACTTTGCGTTTGTCTAACCACTATAAGCGCTAATGTGAGTCAATGCATTGTTTCACTTAAGCACCACTACGAGCGCTAATGTAATTCAATGCAGAGTTCCACTTAAGCCCTTGTAACTATATTCGGCGTGGATATGTTTCGAAAAATCATAAAACACTTGAGGGCATTGAACCAAAGAACACATTACAGAAAGAACTATGTAAATAAGCTAATTTGGCTAGGATTTGAATCCATTAGGAAACTAGTAAAGACTCAAGCGTTTTTAGGCAGTGTTTATGAAACTGTATTTAGGCCGGAGCGATTTTTAAAATTTGCTTTTTGATGGAGATATCCAAAACTCATAATTTGAAACCTTCTGGCACTTTAGCCCTTCAACTTTCCGCAAAATTGAGGAAATCGCTTAATTATACGTTTTTGATAGTACAGTTTCAACACTAAAATTAATCTGAACCCGATTTAGGGAAATAACAACCAGTTATCATGTTAATAATGAAGACGTATAGACATAGAAACGATTTTATATGTGGAGATGTATTTGTTTCAACTCTTATGTACCTCTATCTGTTCTTGTTGTGTCATACGAGTTATGTAAGAAGAATCGTTGTTTTCAGGAAAGTGAATTCGCATATGAAAGAAAAGTGCTAATTCAGATTATTAATGAAAATTCAAATTCAAATCACTGACTACACAAATTGAACTAGCTCTTCCTCATACTTAACCCAAGAATACGCGTTAGTCGTCATGTTCGATATTTTTCCTGGAAGAGAATGCTGGACTCTACATTTCGAGAAGTAGAAGAAGAAGAAGGCCGTTCCATAAATTTTTTCAATTAGATGGTTTTTTAAATTTTATTTATTTAATACGTTCACAGTCCAAGGTTTTATTTTCCCCCGGACTCAGCGAGGGATTCCACTTCTACAGACTGAAGGGCAGTGTCGTGCAGCGTGAGACATTTGATCGGGGATACAACTGTGGATGAGGACCTGTCCCTTGTCCAGCGGGCCGTGGCCTTAAGTTAGTCACCACCCCGGCATTTCTGTGGGAATCGAACCACCCTAGGTTAAGTAGAGCCCCTTTCATTCCTCGTACCACCTTGTAAATCTCATGGCAGAGCCGGGAATCGAACCCAGGCCTCCGCGGGTGGCAGATAATCATGATAACCACTGCACCACAGAGGCGGACTCAATCAGTTGTTATTGTACATTAATCTAAGAAATTTTGGAATCTAGATCATACCATGTGATTTGGTACAGCGCAATGCACTACTGACGCTTAACCGCTCTATATTAACATGATACAACTATGAAACAGGGAAATGGAATAGACACTAGTTTGTCTTAATACAAGCACCTTGAACATGTGTTCCGGAGCTGAGTGGGATAATTGTCGGAGTAGCCTCAGTGGCTCGAGTTCCATATTGCATACAGTACCTGATTTTACTTGTACACTGAGCTTTAGTTTCCAAATACAAACCAGTTGCCATATTCGACCAGTAAATTACAGGTATATTAAAAAAGTTTACTGTGGAGTGTAGGAAAACGCTACGCTGGCCGGCGTACTTTCAGCGGGCTTGACAAACCACAGCCTACAATTATGTCGTCCATCGGCTTCATGGGAATAAATATGTGTCATTGCTGTGTTCACTGCTTGTTCATTAACACTATGATCGTGCTGTTTATTAATACCTCTGAGGATAAATAAACCGAAATTAGAAACACAGGGCTAGTCTTTATATCAGTTTTTATTATTTGCCTCACTACAGGAACCAGTGCTTTGAGGTAGAGCGGGTGGCATGAAACTCCACTAAATAGGGCAGTCGGTTCACCTGGTGTAGCTAAGAATGTTCTCAAAAACCGTACCGAGTTATCTTCTTTCACAAACATCATTCAGATTATACATGTGTTAAAACACGAAGATTGCACAAAAAGTGTGAACTTATCGCACTTAACATTCAGGAAAAAATATTATTATTTAATTAATTAATTTATTTAATCCCTTTACCCTCAAGCGTTAGCTTTTCACCAGAATCGTCGGGGAACCCCACCTCTGCTGCCGGCGCGTAAGACATTTGGTATTGGACACAACTTGGGAGGAGGACCAGTACCTTTACCGGGCGGCTTCCCTGCTAAGCTGAACACGGTCCTTGTGGGGATAGCAAGATTGGAAGGGATAGATCAGGAAAACTGAGGGAAGTGGCCGTAGCCTTAAGTTAGATACCATCCCGGCATTTACCTGGAGAAGAGGTGGGAAACGACGGAAAATCACATCTAGGGCGGTTGTGGCGGAAATCAAAACTCATCATTTGATCTCCCGAGGCTGAGTTGATCTCATTCCAATCCTCGTATCACTGTTCAAATTTCGTGGCAGAGCAGAGAATCAAAATCGGGCATCCGTTGGTGGCAGCTAATCACGCTAATCCCTACAACACAGAGTCGGATTTGTATTATTATTATCCCGTGGCATTTAAAAACATTAGTTATAATAATATACAATATATATACAGAAAAATTAACTGGAATGTTCATATTCGACAGTCAGTCACTTGATGATACTTCTTGCAGAACCTGTTATCCATCCTTAAAAAACGCCCAGTTCTATTGCTAAAGTGTTAAAGTGCTGGCCTTTGGTCCAAAACATCCCTGGTTCGATTCCCTGCCGGGTCGGGTATTTTTAAGCTGAATTAGTTAATTTCTATGGTTAAGGGCTAGGTGTGTGTACTGTCTTCAGAATTGGCATTCATCATAGGTACGGCCCCATCCTCACAGTCGCGCAGGTCACCTGTAAGGCGTCAACTCGAAAGATTTGCACTAGGCCTCTCCGAGGGCCACACACCCTTATTTTTATCCTTGAAAGTTGACATTAGACAGTTCTGAACAACATAAAGCAATCCCTGCTCCTCAACACCACACATAGACGTAGCAATTACACTGCACCTCTACCTTTTCGTCACATATCCTACGGGACTAAATCACGGCACCTGAGGGTCTCCAAAAACCGTAAAGACAATAATAGTTTTATTTTCTCATATAGTGCCACTTCCCGTGGAATGTTCAGATCCGGTTGAGTTTTTGATCCCTCGCGGCGACGAAAATGGGAGCATGGGGTTTTCTCTGCTGCGCCCTTGACCAGTAAAGCGTTGGTATGTGGACGTTGTTCCCAACACTGCCTCTATTGTTTTGTTTAAATGCGCGTTTGAAGTACATATTGATCAGTCCAGAGTCTATATGGAGATTTCAACTTTGTCGCTGGTGAATTCCGTAAGACGCTGAACAAGAGTGAGGCCCCGTATGCTAGTGTCTTCTTGAGCAACTGTGATTTCGCTGCTCTTCTCCTGAGATGTGAGGTTGCCGAGAGTTTGTCCTGCAGGAGACCTTTCATGTGACAGTAAACCTGCCGTCACGAAGGTGGCGTATTTAAGCACCTCAAGTACCATCGAACTGAACCAGGATCGAATTCACCAATTTGAGCTCAGAAAGCAAGAGCACTATCGGCTATACCATCAACAGTAATGATACGAAAATATCAAATAACCATACGAATGGGAGGGAAGTAGATAGTAAAGCATACAGACGTACTTTTTAAACATAATATTTTCAGTAAAATAAATAGCATAGGTGTATTCCACGAAGAAAAGGTAAATTAAAAAACCAATATAATTTTCTGATCCATACAGCTGTACCATCCCCCTTTAGGCTGAGTTCATACACACGTAGCCCATATATTATTTCGAAGTTCCGGCTGCAGTAACTCATTTTGACTTCCGTGGGATATAACTCACTTTACGGTTCAAAAACAAATACCGTATATATTGTTGGACTGACAGGAATTCTTTCCACATTCCCATTGTTTATAACAGGACGATAATATTTATGGATTCTAAACCAATCAGTCTTTTAAATACCAATTGACTACCGTTATAACACCTCGTGTGAAATACAGTATAAGTAAGACCAATTAAAATATATTACAAGAAGCCCATTTCATATATTTTCTTTCTCTTACTGTCCATTGAAAATCATTGGCTAGAGAATCGTAACCGGCCTCTAGAAGAAGAAACTATTTCTAAACCACGACTTGATATTAACCGATATTTTCTATGAAAGACATAATATATTTCCGTCCTAGAAAAAATGGAAGTTAATTCAGAATATTTCGTCGATTTTTGCACTGCATTTTGGTTGAATTAAGATCTGCTATCAGACATTGTTGTGTAAGTAGTAAATGGATCATGTAGTATCTTCGGGATCCGAGCATACGATCGGTGAAATAGACCCTCTCGTTTGACCCCAAATCTTTAATACATGCACTGCATAAAATATGTCACAGTACAATATTATTGTAATAAACAGAGAGCTTAAAGGAAACAATGGAACGGATAAATGTTCATGATCTTCGTTTTTATTAATTTCTTGCACTCCATAAATTTATTTCGCTGTTTTATATGTAAATAGACTATAAATATATTCTAGATCATTTTTCAACGAATTATAGAATTTGCATGTTCATGATGAGGAAGCCATGAATGTTTTCCTTCTTTTTTTTTTACAAGTTGCTTTACGTCTCACCGACACAGGTAGGACTTACGGAGATTATGTGACAGGGAAGGGCTAGGAGTGTGAAGTAAGCGGCCATGGCCTTAATTAAGGCACAGCCCCAGTATTTGCCTGGTGTGAAAATGGGAAATCACAGGAAAACATCTTCAGGGTTGTTGAGAGTGGGGTTCGAACCCACTATTTCTCGAATGAAATCTCACAGCTGCGCGCCGGTAACTGCACGGCCAACTCGCTAGGTAAGCCATTAATCAATATCTCTTTTAAATAAACGTATTTCAATATCATTTATTACTCATAATTATATATATATATATATTCTTCAAAGGTGACAGGTTAAAAAAATTACAAAACTAAATTCAGACGTACATGTATAAGCTGATATTATAAGAATTCGTTGTGAAAGACGGATTTTATAACGCAGTATAATGTCTTACATGTAGCAGCATTACTTCACGAGCCAGCACTTTGCTACTTTAATCACGTCCCGTACACTCTAGTTCTGATTAAAACTTTCCATATTGGATAGCGACAGTGGACTAACTCGGCTGAGTGACGCTGTGGTTGAGAGGGTGTGTAAAAGCCCAGAAGAGGACGCTTTTCCACGGTTCACTGCTTCTCTTTCTCCGCCCTGTCTCTCCTCACGATTGATGAGGTCGCGATGGTGATCCCTAGGGCACGTGACAACCCTCGTTATGCAATCAGAATCTAGAGACTTTTTATTCAGAGCGACAACTAAATCCTTTTGGGAGATCTTCACGGAACTTCCCCACTTCTACACAAATCTACACCGGAAGATAGCCAGCCTGGATGGAACTACAACACTACACAAACAATGCTAAGCATAACGATGTATAAAAACAGAACTTGAAGGACAGTCTGATACAAGTAAAGGAACACAATATTTGATCAAAACAACATAACTATACACCATAATTTTTTAAACATTCGGGTAGATTAGCTCAGAACACCGAGAATGAAGTCGGCGTTTTAAACCCGTATACAGTATAGCCACCCGCCTTTGTCTAGTAGTGGTTAGTGTGATTACCCGCCAATCCCGGAGGTCGGGATTCGATTCCCTGCTCTTGCACGAAATTTGAAGAGTGGCACAAGTTCTGGAATGGTCAAATGAGTAGAGGGGTTTCGACTCCCTTCTCAGCCACCCACTCAGATCGTTGGTTTATCACTTTTTCTACAGGCAAATGCCGGGATGGTATATAACTTAAGGCCACGGCCGCTTCCTTCCCTACTCCTTGCCTATCCCTTAGAATCTTTTCATCCCCTCACAAGGCTCCAGTTCAGCATAAAATGTGAGGCCACCTGGGTGAGGTATGGATTTTTTTCCCCACTTGTATCCCAATCAAATGTCTCACGCTCCAGGACAATGCTCCTGAGGCGATAGGGATGGGGTCCCTCGCTGAATCTGGGGGAGGGATAAACCCTGTGAGGTAAACGGATTATATACTACTACTATTACTACTACTACTACTACTACTACTACTACTACTAATAATAATAATAATAATGAAATGTCGTATGGCTTTTAGTGCCGGGATATCCCAGGACGGGTTCGGCTCACCAGGTGCAGGTCTTTCTATTTGACTCCCGTAGGCGACCTGCGCGTCGTGATGAGGATGAAATGATGATAAAGACAACACATACACCCAGCCCCCGTGCTGTAGGAATTAACCAATTAAGGTTAAAATCCCCGACCCGGCCGGGAATCGAACCCGGGACCCTCTGAACCGAAGGCCAGTACGCTGACCGTTCAGCCAACGAGTCGGACATAATAATAATAATAATAATAATAATAATAATAATAATAATAATAATAATAATAATAATTGAGTACCAGATGGAGATACTCGAGCTAAATGAAATGAACATTTGAAGAAAGATCATAGGACAGAAATTTCAGGACAATAAGGCATCATACATCAGGAATGAAACGCTCTACAAGAAAATTGAAAACTCTCAGATACTATGCGAAAAGAAAGATCCATTTTTACGATCATCTTCTCAGAATGAACTCTAATAGATTAACCAAACAAATCTTTGACTTCTTCCGTAACCGCAAAACAAAACCCAACTGGTTTAAAGAAACTGAAAGAAGACGTAGCAGAATAAAAAATTACAGAAAATTCACTATTCGGTCGAACAGCTAAAGTAATAACTAAAGACGAAAATATAAAGTTTCAAGATAAATCTACATTAAAAGCCAAACCTATTACCTCAAAGACGACAGGAAACTCAGATCAGAAAGAATGAAGAAATACTGAGCACTATGAAAAGAACAACACACAAAGAAATGATTGATTCAACGTACCCCAAGGAGGGTGAAACGAAAGAAGAAATAATACCGGACGAGTTGGCCGTGCGGTTAGGGGCGCTCAGCTGTGAGTTTGCATCCGGGAGATAGGGGGTTTGATCTCCACTTTCGGCAGCCATGAAGATGGTTTTCCGTATTTTTTTCCATTTTCACGCCATGCAAATGCTGGGGCTGAACCTTCATTAAGGCCATGGTCATTTCCGTCCAACCCCTAGGTCCTTCCTATCCCGTCGTCGCCATAAGACCTATCTGTGTCGGTGCGACGTAAAGCAACTTGCAAAACTAATAATGCCTATACATAACCCGTTGAGCGGAAAGGGACCAAAACGCGGATTTTTCATTTTTGAGATTTGTGTGGTTTCAAAATTGGCGTACAGTAGTGAGCATTTTAGAAAAAGAGTTCATGTTTCTAGGTGCAATACTTCAGAAGATACTAATTATTGACTGTTCCTATTAAGAAAAGTGTAATTTGGGGAAAAGGCAATTACAGTTTTCAGTAAATTTCTTATCAATTGCAAATAGTTTTCATGACATCGAGTGGCGAAAACTCGAACTGCTGTGTAACTTAGTTTATTAAGTCAAAACATAGAAATGCAATTTTTACATTCCAGATACTTTTGTTCAGCTCTGGTATAAAATTTACATTGCCGACTTTGTGACCAGTTCCATTCAACCGCTCACAAATATATAAAATTTATGGAATATATCCACGGTCAAGGAAGCAAGTCGCAACTGGGGTGTTGCGGCAAACTTTGTACTCATGACAAATGGCTCTTCTTGATGTACTTTATCAGGAGTCTGTTTGCAGTAAACATAGACCGTTCAAGCGCTACGAAAAGGAAACTAATCCCTTTGCTTTATAAGCGGAACGCTATAATCTCGTTATAATTTGTTCATATTGTTCCCGTTGGTCCAGCAGAACGTTGGTCGCCAGAGCAGGTGAGGTGGTGGTATATAATTTGTAATCACTGGATTGCGTGTCAAAATCCTGGATGAAATTCCAAACCTCTCCGCAGAGCTCATATGGAGTGAGGGCATACGACACTGTTGATGGTGATTCGTCCGTCGGAAGGGGATGTTAAGAATTGAGCACACCCCTTTGGTGCTATTTGACAGGAGTAGCCTGTATGTTTGCACCTGGTTTCACCCTCTCCCTTACTACTTTCATATATCATGTCATTTATTTCGCCTCATTAGCTCTTCTGATGAGGTTGATGCCAGGAAGGGCATTCGGTCGTAAAATCCTGCCACGACAGATTTATCTCACTTCATACCCGACCCTGTAGAGAAACAATGGTTGGACACACATAAAAACAAACGTTCATAATGTATGTACAATTATAAACAATATACATTTTAAAGAAATACCATATGATGAAATTACGGAGAAACTGTGACAGTTAACATCCTTATTGCTTAAATTACGCCCAGCTTAAAATTACTACGAATGTGAATACATTACATACAATTTATGCATTCTGAGTAGAGTTGAACTTATTTGTAAGGATATATGATTAGTAACTAAATTTTTACTGATTATACGTGAATCAAACAACTATTGCATAAATGTTCAGGAACAGAATGAGTGAATTCTATGTTCCTCGGAATTTTTCATTGGTTTCCGAATTTTGCAACTATAGACTGCTTAGAAGTTAAGGTTTATTGGCCTTTCATCTCTTCCAAAACCTCTTCACTCTTTCGCTTCTCATCTTTCTCTCTTCTTCGGAAATGATCTGTTCGGGCATCCGTTTTAGTGGTTTCTCTTGAAATGATTTTAGACAGTCGATTCTTCTTCTGAATTATTTTGTATTGCGGATCATCTGTAATGTAATTCCAACTTCTTCTGCATCCCTCTTGACCTCTTCTATCCATTTGGTGATGGTTTTTAATCGCTAGCAATTAATATTTCCGTATAATTTTAATTATTATGAAAATATCATTAACTTGCCGTGTAGTTACACATTCTGGGGATACTAACGAATAATATTTTCGTTATATTTCAGTCACTTCTGAGAAAATTCTACCTGCGAGGAACTCGCAGTATTAATTCTCCATCTGAAGATGTGTGTATTCAGAAGAAAATACAGTGAGTTTCTCACAAAGGTTGGCCAGCAGGCGCGTCCAGCTTATCTGCTTCCCGTCGACTCATCACTTCCCGTCACACAGCGCAGCGACAGCACGCCAATGCCCGCACCTCGCAGTTCAGATCTGTGCTTAGAACGTGTGTTAAGTATTGATCTGTCGCTCCAAATGTTCTCGAGATGTGAAGTGTTTCTTCGGGGTATAATTCCCATAATGCATCCACATATGTACACGGTAGGGGAAAGGGTGTTTATGTACGAAAATTATGTGAAAACAGAGTCTTTCAGGGGAGTCATTAGACGATTTGTAAAACAATTTCCAGGTGTACGCCTCCACATAGAGAGAATTTGTGGAAACTCCTACAAAACTGGGAGGAACTGGCTTTTTACTCGTTAAGAAACGAAGTGTTAGGAAACGTATATTTAACGAGGAAAAATGAAATGAAATCGCAGTAATATGAGAAAATACGCTTGCAAAATTCCTAAGACGGCTTGGACAAGAAGACGGGGTTTAGAAGAGCTTTGCATGGCGGGTTACGAAGATGTTAAGTTCGATACCATGGGGGGAGCTTAAAAAAATAAATTTATGCAAGAAGCCCTCGTACGTTGTACGAACTTAAAGAACATATCCGAAGAGAAATAGCCTCAATATACAATGCAATTTTATGCGTGTGAATCGTAGTTCATTAAGACGATGCCAGAAATGTGTGGATGCATGAGGAGGAATTTCCAAAATCTCCTGTCATGTACTAATTTTCAAATTCTTATTTTATTAATTATTATTTACCTAATTGTAATTGTTATTTCAGTTCAGTTCAGTTGTTGCTATGCCACGAGGCGGGGAGTGATGAGTCAAAGGGGGGTTAGATATGCTTGGCGCGCCAGCCGGCCAACCTATGAGAGAAACTCGCTGTATTTGAATTATTTCGATTCAAAACACCCTAAAAACCTTTGTACGTATTTACCACGGGTACCACCAACGTGCGAAGTGGTATTCTTAAATAAACGTTATGGCCTATGATGTAATATCCAACATTCCTTTGAAGTATAGCCACAGTCCTGAGTAAATTCCCGTATAAGTAACCCACCCTCCAGTAGCGTAAATTAGTGTAAATATCATTATGTACGTACGTATCTTATACATTCGACAAAGCAAAGTAAGCGACGTGGAACGTTATTTACCTTCTTCTACATGAGAATTAAATTAAACGTAATGCTACATTTATTACAAATCTATCTTTCCTCACTAAAATCCCTTTCCTTTCTGAGGATATTTACCCCATCCCCCGGAGCAAGATCCCACTCCGCAGAATTACTTCTAGCAGACGGCTTGAGATAACTTAATATCTCGATGTTGAGAGATAATAAATTTCATTTTCTCTCAGTAATTTGATAATTGAAGCTCTGTAGAGTATGATCCTCGTTTGAACGCAGAATTGAGGAAGGTCGTCTGCTGGGGTTAGCCTCTTCTGCTCGTGGTTATTAGCCCTAATACGGAGATCCTCTTGCGTATTAGCATGCGTTCTGAGATGAAAGAGGTACGTCAGATTATTATACTCATCAGAGCATGCAGTTCTCAGAAATGTTGACATTAATCTAATCATTCCTACCACATGCATGGGTAAATATGTTTTTAGTTAGCCCAGAGGTGCCCGTGCCTTCACTCGTCATAAAGTCGAACTTGTAGACAAATAGTTCTTGCCTGCAGGTTTACCTAGGTGAAATTAAAAATGCGTTGTAAACTTCTCATTATAAATCTATTATTATTTGCAGGTTTTAATTTACGAACTATAACGAAATAAATTCGTTTCATGGAACTGAAGATATTTAAATTGAAATAACATGTCACTGAGAATCAATGCAATGCGAGTTATCGTCGTTGCGCCTGAGAAAACGACTATGTGATAACATTGTGAATGAAATACTGACCCGCAGCACAAATATCATCAGAGTGAGAATTATGTGAAATTATTCTAAGCTGGAATATTTCACATTGCGATTTCTGACGCGCAAGTACGATGTGTAGTCTGATTCTACTGCAGCCGGTCCAGTAATATTCGGGGCTGCAGTGATGCCGTGCAACGCCTTTATCTTCACCCTAGTTCCGTTGTACATATTAGGTGGATAAATGCAATAAACTATCCACAGTCTGTTTCCAGACATTCAACAAAGTGAGGAATGAAATAAATGAAGACCCCATGTAGTGACGAGGATAGGAAATGTGCCAGCTGTCGAAGCCTGTCGCACTCCCCTGGGGCAATTATTAATGACTGACAGATAGCAGAGTGTTGTTGGAAGGAAAGATGACAGGGTAAACCGGAGTACCCAGAGAAAAACCTGTCCCAGCTCCGTTTTGTCCAGCACAAATCTCACATGGAGTGACAGGGAAGAAGCACGGAACCCGGCCGGTACTGCCGTCTGAGCAACTCAGGCTCTGGATTCAGGCAGTGCAACGATATATTTGGACTTCCTAACTGAACTTTGTCGGGATGTCTTTACTAGACAATGACGAGTTTCATATCCTTCCTGAGCCTCATAGCCTATATCCTTTCAGTGTACATTTTCGTTGCTTCCAAGAAAAAATAGATAGTGAGCTGAAGTATATGTCACGTGTCACTATAAACCTGAAAACTCATAATCGTTGTTCATCATGGGTTTACAGTCCTAAGGAAGAACAGTTGCCATGAAAATTGTATGTGATGATGCTGGATTTAAACTTTCAAACTAGTAGTATTCCTTGTAATATTTTCTTTCCAAGGAATTGCTTGTTGTTGTTGGATAATTATGTTTTAACTTTAGTTTACTATCACACTACTGTACGTGACCATTACCATCATGATATTTCCCAATTGCGATGTATTTGTTAATAATAATAATGACGCATTTCCAGATTATCCTGTCAACCACCACTTCTTTCATTGAAATACAATTTTGTACCTGAATGTGCAATATAGTTTGTTTAAGGAAGGTATTTCTAGGTCTTCCTCGTGGATGATTTCCTTCAGTGAAGCCATTTGCCACAGTTCTCATTAAATTGGAAGGGCGCATTGTGCAACCCCCACCGTGGAAGGCAACGGTTATGGATGGTGAGACCGATGAATATAATGGAAGGAACTCGCTGAACAATATTATTTCGTAATGGTCCAAACAAACCAAAGAACGGGGTATGCCAAAGATTAATACTCCATTAGAATTCAATGAACATCCATATGCTATTCACTTACCTGTCCGACTGGAGGATTGATATCTATGGTAAGATTAGTGTCTGACTAACCTGTAACAGAAAAAAAACAATATTAATAATAATAATAATAATAATAATAATAATAATAATAATAATAATAATAAGAATAGAACTTTCGAAGGAGATTAAACATTACAAAAATAATTTTAATTATACTAGCAATGTGTTATCCTCACATTACATTATACGGTGAAAATATGAAGAGAATTAATGTAAAATGCGCCATAATATATCTATGAAAGATGTACAGAGTTTAGCTGCTGAAAAAAGTTAAACTCATCAACAGAGCTAACATTACGTGATTACTTATCAACATAGAAACGAAATCCAGTGCTAATTAATTAAGGGCATGTTTTGTAATCCGATATTTCAACACAGCCACGGTACAGTTCAGATAAGTCTAGAGTTTCAAAGTTAATAAATAGCATTATTATATCATAATATTTTATTTTCATTAATCACTTCCCTGTATTACGTTCTCCATGAACACTGGAAATTCTGGAGCCCGTGTAAAATCATCTCTTATTTAGATCTCAACCATTCTTCGTTATCCCTTGTCAAGAGGAAGTAAGTGATCTAATTTTCTGAAATAATTACTCACATGTAAAAAAATTGTTGTATATTTCATAAAATATTACTGAACTAGCTGTGAACTTGATGGCGAAGAATTGCTTCCGGCGTAAATACCTTCGCATTCACATAACGGACATGCGACGAAGTGCCATGGGAAGGGACCGTATTGACATATTTGTAAATTAATGCCTAGAATACGGTGGTTTGTTGAAGTGTTCATTACAAAAGCTGTGAAATCAGCTTAAAGCATATCATCCCTGCGTCAGCAATACCTAATACAAGCGTCCTTCCTATTCATTATCTTCCGTAAGACTGTTCACGCCTCCCAGCCACGCATGGGTATACAATCAATCAGAACAACATTCGTTGTGTTCATTTTCCTGTGCTCATATACAAAGGAAAATGAACTTTCAATGCATCATACAGTAGGATTACGTAAATACTTTAAGAAATATACATTCATACAGTACTATACAATACGGTTCATTTTCCTTTACAAACTGGCCTAGGAGAATGAAAACAACGGACATTGTTTTGATGAACTTGCTTGCACAGCGACCATATTCTAACCGTGGTGGAACAATATTTTCCTGTATGATTTCCTTGTCCCTAAATACTTTATCCATCATTTTCCACTTTCACTAACCAAAACATCTTGTTTGTTCCCTTAAAGATATAAATTCGATCCGTTAAAGATTTGAACATTTGCATCACGAAGCCTGCCGTTTCTGGATATGGCATACGTTATTTCATATAATTTTCTAGTCAAACGAAACTCTCTCTTTTAGATTCTAGTAATCGTTCCATTCTTTAGTCAAACGGATATCTTTATTTCTAGAAGTTTCTAACAATCGTGATAAGGGTTTCCTAAAACTATCCTTTAATATATGAGATCTTTCTCGAAATTTAATAGCTTTTTTATACACCGTTATTTTTCTTGTTCGTCTTTTGGTGTGTTATTTCGTAACGGTTCCTTGACTGGTTGTACAGTGAGTTTCATTCACCGGTTGGCCGGTGGACACGCGAGGTCTGCCTGCCGTTGACTCATCAGTTCCACCTCCGTGGCATAGCAACAAGCACACAATTATCTCCCTTCCTCAGCTATGTTCCGTGCTTAGAACGTTTAACAAGTATCGATCTGTCGCTCCAACTGTTCTCGAGTTATGAAGTGCTAGCTAGTTCGGGGGTGTAATTCTCATAACGCCTCCACATGTGTACAGAGGACAGGAAAAGTTATTTATGTACGCTAGTTATGTAAAAGGAAAACCTTTCAGGAAAGTTATTAGACGATTCATAACACAATTTTCCTGGCGTACGCCCTCCATATACAGATACAGTAAGGACACTCGTAGACAAATTGAATTGAGAGGAACGAGTTTCTTACTCTGTAAGAAGCGAAAGTTATGAATACGTTTGCTTAATGAGGAAAAAATAAACAAAATTGCAGAAATATTTAAAGCATACAAACGCCTACAAAGTACTGTACGTACGACTAGGCTACTTGGACAAGAAACCTGGGTTTTGAAGAGCTCAGTCAGCTTGGCGAGCTACGAAAATGCTAATACTGAAACCACAAATGGTAACTTTAGTACACAAACTAAATCCACGTGATCGTGCTAAGCAGGTACGTTTTTTAATTGGAAGTTTGCGAAATATTCCTGATAAAGTAACTGATCCAAGCTTAATATTGCTCTCTGACGAAGCATGGTTCCATTTACATCGGCATATTATGACACAGGCATTGGAGTGCCGAAAATACGCATCGCATACAGTATACGGAATTGCTGTGCATGAAGAATGGATAGGAGTATGATGCCCTGTGAATGATACAGGACCGATAGGGCTCAATCAATGCACTAAGTTGCTGGGCTAATATTATCAAACTACTTTTTGACGAACTGACATTGAATATCGAAAAAGATATTTTCAGAAAGACTCTGCCACCACGCATAGACCTAATGACACATTAAGCTGCAATTAGGACACTTTTGAAGACCGGGTTATTGGTGCAGACTTATGGCTGGAATGGTCTTCGGATTTAACTGTTTTCGACAATATTTATGGGAAAATTAGAAAGGTGTATGCAAGAAATCCCCGCACGTTGGACGAAGTAATAGAACATATCACGAGATAGAAGGCCTCAAGTACGGAAGACGAATTAATGTGTGTGAATCGGAGTTTCCTAAAACGTGCCAAAATCTGCGGATGTATACGGAGAACATTTCAAACATATTAACGTACGTGTTTTATGTCATATTTTTAATTGTTATATTATGTCATGCACGGATAAAGTGAGAAAGTACCGTCGGCTGACCGGTGAGAGGAACTCACTGTAGATATGCCAATTATAGAGAATGGGTGCAGTATATATAATGTTAAACATATTTCATAGATGATTTTTCACTCCAGAGGAATTATAATTTCCAACAGTCTCATTTCTGTTGTGTGTTTCTCTTGTTGTGAAGGAAGTATGGGACAGTAGTAAAGTCAGTTAAATTAGGATTTTGGTGCGTTTGTTCATAAAAGGCTGATCCAGAAGCTGATCACAAAGCTGATGGATCTAATCCATGTTGTATTGAAAACCTTATCAGACTGAAACTATTATAAAGACGAATGACATGTCTATCTAGGTACGTACTTATCCAGTGAATGATATCTACTTGAATTGGATTCTCTCCAAGAATTTGAATATGATTTATATAAACAGAGAAACAGACGTAACAAAATTCAAATCATTAATGATGAATACACTTTGCGACCTAACGTTTGTATAGAATGCTATAATTTAATGAAACTTGTGAATGCGAATAGGAAAAAACGAAGTCATCAGTTCATCATGCAACATATAATCCATTTCAACAAGCAAATGTATAGTGGACAAAATAGTGAACTGTGGCGATTAGGAGGCAATTCTTTTGACTTCAAGGCAACATTTCTCAATCAGTAACGAAATAATATCAAACATGCCGTTAAGTGGGAATAATTTCTGCTAGTAACTTAATTTAGCATGTTTAGCAATTCAGCTTAGAAAATGGAAAAGCACGAAGCAGCAACTTTCAATTTTGGGCTATTATGTCCGTAATCGGAACTATAATAAAGAAGAGTTATGGCCAGGAATAACTTAGATGTCAATATTCTTTTCAGGAGAATACAAATTAGAAAATAATCACATAAAGAGTCAACCTTCAAACCCGTACGTAGTTCGTACTCAGTCAGTACTAAAAATAATAACAATAACGACCATGAACATAATCGAAGTCAATACGGCAAGAAGAATTAATACTGTAAGAATTAATACTGCCGCCTGAGAGCGAAGAGCGCTCGGATTAGCTCTAGGGCCAATGAAGTGTACGATGGTGGAGGGCAATGCGCTTGCGGTGGTATTCGTGGTAAATGAGAGACAATTATATACTCGGATAATTTTGTTATTAAGAATTTCCGTTAATATTTCGGAATTTTTATTAATTTTGAGCAATACTACAATGTGGAGGGAACAACATGCAACGTTTAAACTTCGTAGTTTATCGAAAAGTCTGTAAAAATTCTTGGACACACCCACATATAGCATTTATTTATTTATTTAAATATTTATTTTTTATTTATGTATTTATGTCGTTTGTTAGTTATTTTAAAAACCAGTTGCTACGTTCGTTTGTCAGTACGGTAGCTCAGTTAGCTACTTATTAAGTTATTAAGTGAGTCAGACAGTCAGTCAGTTAATCAACCAGTTAGGAAATTGGTTAACTCAATCAATCAGCCAGTCATTGACTCATTCGTTCAGTCAGACGGTCAGACAGTTAGTCAGTCAGTCAGTAAGTTAATTGTTGTTTGATAATCTAACAGTTAATTACTTTGTTAGTTAGTTACTTAAACAGTTAATTCTTGATTTATTTTTATCTTTATCTTCATCTTCATCTTTATCTTTATCTTTATCTTTATCTTTATCTTTATCTTTATCTTTATCTTTATCTTTATCTTTATCTTTATCTTTATCTTTATCTTTATCTTTATCTTTATCTTAACTTTATCTTAATCTTTATCTTTATTTGTATTTATTTATAATTATTATTTCCCTCCAGATCTACAGTATTCTTACCTCAGTGATCCCTAATGGAGAGAATTGCCCAACCTGGGCGAACATCTTCAACTATACCCTAGATAACAATAATAATGGGATATTTGCCCTCATCATAGTGATCACCGCGCAAGGGGTCGTAGTAATCACCCGCTGTTCGACTATTATATTAATTTATCACCGTTTCAACAGTTCGTTTTCAAGCCTATCCTAATCACCATCAGATAGCTCCAGAAAAAAACGAAGACCGTGATCCATGGAAAGGCTATTTTAAGAAAAAGTCAAAATACCCCTGGAATTATGATCAGACTGCAGAGCACAATGCCTATACAGAAATGAATCCGTCATCATCAAGGGAATACCCATCAGTGTTCTGAAATTCAGTCTGCATGGAGCTGGATACGGTTTGAATTATCTTAGAATGTTACTTTCCTTTTTATATTTCCATTTTAGGACACGCTGACTCCATATTTAATTCAATTTTATTACGTATTTCTTCCGTAGACCTTACCAAATTATCCAAGATCCTTAGATTGTGAAAATAAATGTTCAGATCTCCGCCTCTGTGCTGTAGTGGTTAGTGTGATTAGCCGCCACTCCCGTAGGCCCGAGTTCAATTCCCAGCTCTGCCACGAAATTTGAAAATTCGTACGAGAACTGGACCGGAGTCCACTCAGTCTCGGAGGGTCAACTGAGTAGGGGGTGTTCGATTCCCGCCTCAGACATCTCGAAGTAGTTTTCCGTGTTTTCCCACTTCTTCTCCATGCAAATTCCGGGATGATACCTAACTTAACGCCACAGAGCTTCCTTCCCTCTTACTTGCCTATCCCTTCCAATCTTCCCACAAGGCCCCTGTTCGTCATAGCAGGTGAGGCCGCCTGGGCGGGGTACTGGTCCGCCTAGTTGTATACCTCGACCGAATATCTCACTTCTTTGAGGCGGTAGAGGTGCGGTCTCTTGCTGATTCCGAGGGTAAAGCCAACACTGGGCGGTAAACTGATACAATAATAATAATAATAATAATAATAATAATAATAATAATAATAATAATAATAATAATAATAATAATAATACATTTTCAGTTATTAATATTGAAACATTAAACGATAGTATTACGGTATAAATCGTTAATACTGCTCTATACTCTACAAACTGCTCACAAAATGTTATAATTCAATGCCTATGTCTGCATTGCAAACAGGGATAAATACAGTTTAATCCGGTAGGCTCTATAGTGTCCGTGAGCTGGGGCTTGCTAATTATTACGGTGACAGACTGTATGTGAGAGAAATTTGTCCCCACGGGGTTGGGTAACCACTAGTCTGGTGTGGCACCTGCTGAGCTGAGATGTTTAATTCATGTGTGAGGAACACATCAGGTCAGGTCTGGTCGGGTCAAAGGACGTAGCGTGTATCACAAAACCTGGCGCATCTGCTGCTTCCAATTAATTTTCATTAGTGTAGATGTTTTTAGGCCTCTACACTTGCTGTGAAAGTGGGGCCACATTCACGCACGTCTGCTCAAATTTTAAACTCTCGTATGTGCGGGGCTGTAAAGACCATTGGGAGAATACATAAACGGATGAGCCTCTGAAGCTGCGCTTTGTAGGAATTAAGTCGGAAATTCCACGGAAATAATGAATTATTTGACAGAATTAAATTCCACAAGTAGGCAGCATGGCGCACCTCGCTGCTTTATACCAGTTACGGTAAGTTTAAATGCACCAAAACGCAGAGAGTGGTAGCGTGAATTCAAGGCAACACTTTCAATTAATATTCCCCTGTGGGTGGGGGCGTTAGAATAACACCCACGGTATCGCCTGTCTGCCGTGAGAGGCGACTAAAAGGGGCCTCAGATGTTCTGAACTTTGGAGCGTGGCTTGGCGACCATGGGGCCCTTAGCTGAGTCCTGGCATTGTTCCCACTTACTTGTGCCAGGCTCCTCACTTTCATTTATCCTATCCGACCTCTCTTGGTCAACTCTTGTTCTTTCCTGACCCCGACGGTATTACGTTTGGAGGCCTAGGGAGTCCTTCATTCTCACGCCCTTCGTGACCCTTATCTTCCTTTGGCCGATACCATCATTTTTCGAAGTGTCAGACCCCTTCCATTTCTTCTCTGTGATTAGTGTTATACAGGGTGTTAGGTGTATACGTGCAGATATTTCTTGTAGCAATAGAGAACGATGTGACGAACCACTATATATCAAACTTTTAGTAATCAGCGGAAGTTATTTTCGAAAGCAAAGGGATACGATGTTTTTAGAATAGGTAGTATGCCTTGTTCTGAGAATGAATAGCTTTCCGTTGATAACAGGCAAGTCACGCGCCACCCGTGCCAAACAGGTTTCTGTTTATGTTTCGGAGCAAATGTACTACTGTAACGAGATGTTACGTAATATACTTGCTAAACTGGTTTTATGTTTACGAGCAACTGAACTACGATAACAGCTGAAGGCTGCTACCGGTGTACGTACCTACATTTCGTGTTTCTTGCCGGGCTGTATGGCTCAGACGGTTGAGGTGCTGGCCTTTTTACTCCAACCTCGCAGGTTCGAACCTGGCCCAGTCCGGTGGTATTTGAATGTGCTCAAATACGTCACACTCGTGCCGGTAGATTTAGTGACACGTAAATAGAACCCCTGCGGGACCTCATCGTCTTCGAAAACCGTAAACGTAACGCAAATACCATTATCATTATTATTATTATTATTATTATTATTATTATTATTATTATTATTATTATTATTATTATTATTATTATTATTATTGACTACTCGCCAATAATGTCTGCCCAGAAAATACTTCTCATCGTTTATAACTATGGATCTCGACAGTTGTATAATGTCCTAAATATGATGATTTTCAAAATTGGCTTTACGTCGCACCGACACAGATAGGTCTTATGGTGACGATGGGACAGAAAAGGTGTAGAAGTGAGAAGGAAGCGTTCGTGGCCTTAATAAAGGTTCAGCTCCAGCATTTTCCTGATGTGAAAATGGGACACCACGGAGAACCATCTTCAGGGCTGCCGACAGTGTAGTTCGAACCCAGTATCTCCCCTATGAAAGTTCACAATTTCGCGCCCCTAACCGCACGACCAACGTATTCCAAGCTCTAACGCCGGGCTGAGTACCTCGGACGATAGTTCGCTGGTATTCTGATCCCATCTTGGCAGGTTCGATGGAGGCTCAATTCGGGGGTATTTGAAGGTGGTGAAATACGCCAGTTTCGTGTCTGTAGATTTACTTGCATTTAAAAAAGTCCTGCAATACAACATTCCGGCGCCTCGGCGTCTCCAAAATCCGTCAAAGTAATTATTAGGACGTAAAAAATTACATTATTATTTAGTGTTTACAAACGAAAAGCATATGTGTAATGGTAAAATAAAGTATAACGTACTGCTTCCTTTGCAGTGCTTAATAAATTTATCAAAATAAAAGTGGCCAGTCTGAGTTGCTCAGACGGTTAAAGCACTGGTTTCTTGGTTCCAACTTAGCAGGCTCGATCTTGGTTCAATCCGGTGGTATTCGAAGGTGCACAAATACGTCAGCCTGGTGTCGGTAGATTTACTGGCACGTAAAGAGAACTCATGTGGGACTAAATTACAGCGCCTCCAGAAACAGTACGAGTAGTTAGTGGGACGTAAAGCAAATAACATTACCGGTATTATTATTATTATTACTATTATTATTATTCAGTCTTATTATTATCGCTACTACTCATATTGAACTACTTCTTATTACTCTTTTCCTCGTCTGATTATTATTATTATTATTATTATTATTCACCTGTTCATATTTTCGTCTTATTCCTCTTTTTACTTTTTACTTTTTTCGTTTCTCATGTGTCACAATTACATCTTACGTTACGTTCTGTTACATGTTCATGTTTGACCTTGTGATACATCACCTTTAATCTGCTCTGTAGCCTTTAAGAGTGTAGCATGGTCAATGACCTCAGTGCTTGTTTTGTTCACATAACTGGACTAAGAACTCGTCTCAATCGGCCCAGCAAGTTCAAGGCCAACCACTTTTCTCTGTTTGTTTGTTTGTTTATTTACCAATGTATGTATGTATGTCAACATTGTACTATGTCAACATCATACCATGAAAATTTACTCAATAAACGGGGTGTGTGGGGGGACCTCTGCCCTGGGTGGGGTGCTCTGCGGACCTCCTCTGGGGTCCGTGTTGTTGCTGCGGTTATCTCTCTGCGCGGTCAGGTATTTACTAACAGGGCCGATGACCTCGATGTTAGGCCCCTTTAAACAACAAGCATATTTACTAACGTATTCAATTCAATTTATTGTATGTACAAGACATACGTCCAACTTGAATTATTTCATCCTCACAACTCTACTTCCTTACTACATGGCCCAAGAGCTACACGCATAGCTGAAGGCCCACCCACTCCTCCACGAGGTCTGGGAATGAAATAACTAATTTGATTGAATTTTTTCCTATTTCAGTAGTGATGAATATAACACAAGCATTTTATTGAAGTTTTATACGTGTTAATAATGATGATGTGATGATGATGATGATGATGATGATTGCTGTTTTAAGGTCATCGGCCCTTAAAAGCGCGTGCCTTTTGTTTTAACTCGTAGTGAATAAGAAACAAAATATAAATTGCTCGAACACACGTAAAAAACCAAAACCACATGCAGGGTAGAATTGAGGAACTGCCAAAATGCGTCCAAGGTCAATGTCTAGAGTTTTAACAAGCACGTCTTCCCTGTGCTGTGTTCAGCTTTCGGCACGTACAAGTCACTCGCGCTCTGAAACTCTCGATTTATAATTTTTGTTACCGGTACTTCAATTTCACTGCTTGGATTTATGAGAATATCGAACTATCGGGACTCAAAATACTACATCGATACTGTACTGTACTCCCAAGCCATTACGGTGCAGAAATGGCGTAACATCTGACATACCAAAGCGAAACTCGTAGCAATTGTTCACAGTGACCACCCTGGGCTTCTCTGCAGGCTTCACTTCTCCGAATGCAGTTGCGACGCATTCGAGACAAGGAACCTGTGTTGTTCAGAATATCCTCTGGTGCCGGAAGAATATGTTTACGGAGGTCATCCGAAGTGGTTACTTCAGTTCAGTATACTTTGTGTTTCATGTCCCGCCAGACATAACAATCCACTGGAATAAGGGCTGGCCAATTGATAGTTCCACATCGTCCTGTCTACCGTTGAGGAAATGTCTGCACCATCGTGTAAAATCCACATGGTTCGGCGTAGTCGAAGCGACACATCCTCTGAAAGCTCCAATAACGTACTGCCTCTACAGGAGCAAGATAACATTAATAAAAAGATGTAACCGACCTCCAACTACACCCATCCAGATGTTAATTAGAACCGGTGCTGGAAATCGCCTTGCCCTATTGAATGGAGATGTTCCACAGCTCATGAGTGGGGTATAGTGGGTTCGAACCCCTCTGTTGGCAGCCCTAAAGATGGTTTTCCGTGGTTTGCCATGTTCACACCAGGCAAATGCTGGGGCTGTAACGTCATGAAGGCCACGGCCGCTTCCTTCCCTCTTCCTTGTCTATCCCTTCCAATCTCCCCATTCCCCCGCAAGGTCCCTGTTCAGCATAGAAGGTGAGGCCGCCTGGGCGAGGTACTGGTCATTCTCCCCAGTTGTATCCCCCGAGCCAATGTCTCACGCTCCCGGTCACTGCCCTTGAGGCGGTAGAGGTGGGATCCCTCGCTGTGTCCGAGGGTAAACCTACCCTGGAGGGTAAACAGATTAGGAAAAAGAAGAATAAGCCTTCTATTAGAAATGCCCGGCGGCAATTCCACAGTAGACCGAGCTCGATAGCTGCAGTCGCTTAAGTGCGGCCAGTATCCAGTATCGGGAGATACCAGGTTCGAACCCCACTGTCGGCGGCCCTGAAGATGGTTTTCCGTGGTTTCCCATTTTCACACCAGTCAAATGCTGGGGCTGTACCTTAATTAAGGCCACGGCCGCTTCCTTCCCACTCCTAGCCCTTTCCTGTCCCATCGTCGCCATAAGAGCTATCTGTGTCGGTGCGACGTAAACCAACTAGCAAAAAAAAATCAACAGTAGCTATTTTTCCTTCGAGCAATGTTCACGCATGGTTGCAACTACGGTTTTTGAAATCTGTCTCATTAATAACAATATGACTGAATACTTACAGCCTTTTCTTTCAGTGTCCACCGTCATTTCATTGACCTGAAAAGTTTATGAATAAGCATATACAACTCGCATTGTCTATTGTCAGAAATTCATCGTAGTTTGTCGCAATAACAGCACCGAAATGTTGCGCTCATTTTTCATTTACTTATTAATTATTTCCTTTCATTTTGTCAGCTTGGATCACTGAGTAATGCCATTGACGTCTTATAAATCACACACACCTACACAATACTTGATTCGCATGTATGTGCTGGTATGTATCTTCGAGGTCACTGTAAGGATTCTGTGTACATTTCATACAGAGTACCCTAGACCGGTTTTCAAGTACAGCAAGTGGCTGGCACGTGAGTCATCCTCTCCTACTTGCCAAGCCTTTAGGGGAAGTGCACAACAACATGCGTTGGCCTGCGATAAGAAACAGGTTCAACAAGCCCTATATTTTGCTACTGTACTTCCACTACGCGTGGACAGAATGACGTAACCGGCATACCCTGCTATGGCCGTTCAAAACACATTAGGTCCTGAAATATTTGGCTCAGTTAAGGGCAAACTAATAGGACAAGGTAAAAAGTACATAGCATATATTGTGATATGTCTTTTTCTTTGCCGACTTGCTTAATATCTGCACGTATACCCCTAACACCCTGTATAGAGGATGGTTGTATTTCTTCTTAAAACAATAAACAATAAGCACTACCACCACTTTCAGTGAATAGAGACAAACCATAGCAGGGTGACCACATGTCTATGTTTGAATGTAGAATGTTACCCACTTCCAAACGTATATATTTGTCATTTGCTTTACGTCGCACCGACACGGTAGGTCTTATGGCGACGATGATGGAGGAAGGGGCTAGGAGTGGGAAGGAAGCAGCCGTAGCCTTAATTAAGGTACAGCCCCAGCATTTGCCTGGTGTGAAAATGGGAAGCCACGGAAAACCATCTTCAGGGCTGCCGACAGTGGGGTTCGAACGCACGATCTCCCGAATACTGGATATTTATATATTTTAATAAACGGAGTAGTAGGATAGTGAGATAAGAAATGGAAGCTTTTTAGCTTATTAGATGCATTTAGGCTTTGGCTGTATTTTAATTATGATGATAATAATATTCATAATGAAAATTGCAGAACAGGCATCATGGCGTGACTCGTCGCTCTGCACCAGTACGGTAAGCACAAATGCACCATAAAATGTATGTTCATACACAAATTGATCAGGCACTACAATACTATGCTCAAACCTGAAGTTCTATACGCGAGCAAAACGCTGGTACTCAAGGGTATCTAGAGAACATTTAAAGGAAGACGAAAGATCATAAGAAACACTTTTGGTCCAGAAAATAACTGAAAATGGATACAGACTGTAATCCCATAAAGCAACAGAGAAGCTGTCCAACCTGGCAGCAGATATTAGAAAACGAAGATTGAAATTTTATGGCCACGTTTGAAGACTCCCAAGAACAAGGCTTATACACAAGGTCATGACGTACAGCAGAACATTGAAGAATCTGCCATGGATCCAAGAAGTCAAAGAAACCTGGGAGAATGCCAAGATATATATATATACAGTATATATCAGAAATAATAGACAGAAATCTGATCCGACCGGGCGAGTTGGCCGTGCGGTTAGGAGCGCTCAGCTGTGAGCTCGCATCCTGAGATAGTGGGTTCGACCCCCCAATGTCGGCAGCCCTGAAGATGGTTTTCCGTACTTGCCCATTTTCACACCAGGCAAATGCTGGGGCTGTACCTTAATTAAGGCCACGGCCGCTTCCTTTCCATTCCTGCGCCTTTCCTCTTCCATCGTCGCCATAAGACCTATCTGTGTCAGTGCGACATACAGCAAACAGCAAAAAAAAAAAAAAAAAAGTTCCTTAAAAAAGTAAACAGATCGGTAGTACAGCCTGAGAAAGAAGTTCTAAGGGAACCAGGGACCAAGAGGACAGAAGAAAGCAAGAGAGCCCACGGAGAAAAAATAATAGCCACATGGAAGACCGAAAAGGCGAATCACAAAAGCACTGCGTGATCCAACAGGATCAATACGCAAATAATAATGCTAATGCTAATAATAATAATAATAATAATAATAATAATAATAATAATAATAATAATAATATTAATAATAATAATTTACCGAGCGAGTTGGCCATGTGGTTAGAGGCGCGCAACTGTGAGCTTGAATTTGAGAGATAGTGGGTTTAAATTCTACTATCGGCAGCCCTGAAGAGGGTTTTCTGCGGTTTCCCATTTTTACACAAGGCAAATGCTGGGGGCGTGCGTTAATTAAGGCCACGTCAGAAATAACAATAGATTGAGCGAGTTGGCGGTGTGGTTAAGGGGGCGCAGCTATGAGCTTGAATTTGGGAGATAGTGGGTTCGAACCCTATCATCATAATCATCATCACCGGGCGAGTTAGCCGTGCGGTTAGGGTCAGGCAGCTGTGAGCTTGCATCCGGGAGATAGTGGGTTCGAATCCCACTGTCGGGAGTCCTGAAGATGGTTTTCCTTGTTCTCCCATTTTCACACCAGGCAAATGCTGGGGTTGCACCTTAATTAAGGCCACGGCAGCTTTCTTCCAACTCCTAGTCCATTGTCGCCATAAGACCTATCTATGTCAGTGTGACGTAAAGCCAATAGCAAAAAAACCCTATCATCGGCAGCCCTGAAGATGGTTTTCAGTGGTTTCCTATTTTCACACAAAGCAAATGCTGGGTACATACCTTAATTAAGACCAACGCCGCATCCTTGCCACTCCTAGCGCTTTCCTATCCCATCGGCACCATAAGATCTATATATGTCGCGACGTAAAGCAGCTTGTATAATAATAATAATAATAATAATAATAATAATAATAATAATAATAATAATAATAATAATAATAATAATAATAATAATTGTACCGGTTGGTACACCTATACGCCGCACATTTGAATTTTCCGCCTTAAAGTACTCCTCTAAAGCTGAAACTCTGAACTTTGAAACAGAATTAATTCAACCGTTTATCAGAAGATGTCATTGTGTTAATTTCGAATTGTTTTTGTTTACTATTATTAAGAAGTGTAGACATTCTCTCACAGATGTCTCTACAAAAAACTATGATCATGAACCCTGGTGCGAAGTGAAGGAGCTTTTCTTGAAGATATTTTGTATTCATAAGTTTGTTCTTTTATAACGTTGTTCTTTCATTTGTGGGTTGGCAATATTAATCTTTCTTTCCGCCAGTTTTGAAATTAGCCAATCGTAAATTTCTGTCATTAATTTTCAGCCAATGGTGTCTTTCTTTACCAATGTCGATGTGTAACTGTAAGCTACCCAATAAACGACTGTGGGTGTGTCTTAATCATTCATGAAAGGTTTCGAATCTTCCCCTATAGTATAAAAACTACTGATTTTCCTGGCTCTCCGCCACTCGTACAACATCTAGCTTAGTGTATGGAAGTATAGCAGGAGGCGGGAAGCGCCTCTTTCATCCGCCAGCAGCTCTTCTACAAGGTAATGGCCTTTTAACATCTTTATTTCTTGCTAGCTCTGCAGTTTAGCCCTCGGGGAAAGTCCGAAACCTTTTCAATGTAACCTACTTTTAAAAAATGTAACTTAGTGCCGGCTTATGTAAAAGTTTCTTAGTACTTTGACTGTAAATGGGAGATAGAGAGTTCTTTACCCTCTCGAGCTCCCCTTCATCTTGAGTTGAGGTGACTACGTTTTCATAACCGATTTTCTACTCTTAATGTCTTAAAATTGTCTTACACGAGTCACCTTCCTGGCTTGGGAATAGCCCCTGTATCATCGGCCTAGTGCCCCTTAGGTTTTATAAGGTTTCATGTAGGAGCGCAAGCAACGCCTCCATTGATATTGGTATTTTTGGCCATTTAATTAACCTATTATTTTTCTTTTAAGGCCCTGTAGGCTGGGTACGAGATACCCCTGTTTAATTCTTGTAAGTTGCCCCTCGATGGCAAGTGATTGTAAAGCATTGTATTGCCTTTAATAGGCTTAAAAGACTGAGAGCGGGTCAGCTCTTTATGGTGTTTTGAAAGGTGCCTCTAGGAGGCTTGACATTACTAGGTGGGAGCAAGTGCTCCATGTAATGAGGGGTTTTCTGCCCTTTTGTAATTTGTGGTTGTGAGCTGAGGGCTCAGGAATTATTAACTTGGGGCTCGAAGCCCAGAATTTGTAAAGATCCCTTAACTTGTGCTTTCGTTTGTAAAGTTATATTTGTAGCAGATTTTTCATTGTTATTTCACCTAGTGAAAATTTGTTAAATTTTGTTGTCTATTGAAAATATAACCTTTATTGAAATTTTAATTCATCTTTCGGACTTGTAGTTAGACCCATTCCAGTCCGCACCTTCTTTCACCTCTGCCTTCCACGGATAACTCCGAAATAATAATAATAATAATAATAATAATAATAATAATAATAATAATAATAAGGGGTGATAAAATATCGCATAATGGTCTCTTTAGTGCCAGAAACACAAACAAGCAATCAGTATTCACTCAGTGTTAACCACAACTCTCACAACTGGTATGGCGGGAGGAATGACCTTCGGGCTCGGGGTACAGAGGTTTTGGGCATAGAGTCGTGGTGAATCGTGAACGAACGCCATCAGTAGCCTTTTCTTAATAACTCTGACCCATACGAGTGTTATATACGAACCTACAGCTTACTGAAAGCAAGCCATATCGCAGACACGAAAAGTTTGGAGTAACCACACACGTGTTAGCCTAAACTAGTTTGAAGTTGTATTTCTTGTCGGATGTTACATGCGTTGGAAAAGACTTAAGTGATACTGGATATGATTCTAAATACATTCATACCTTCTATCCCCGTCATTCACACACACACATACTGCATTTTCTGATCACTCATTGAAAGGTAAGAGTTGATAACTTGCTTGTGTAAACTTTAACGACACAAATCTCCTTATGTATTACTTACCTCATTGTGTTCTGATTAGTATTTATATGTCAATGTCCAACCCTCTTCATTGTTAAAACTGTCATTAACGTAATAGTCCTAGTCATTAAATAGTATATATGATCGTTGAAGAAAAAAGTCTCGTATGTCCCAAGACTAGTCACACCTCCCAGCCACGTCATACGGGTATGCAGTCCATCACAACAATTTTCGTTGTGTTCATTTTGCTATGCCGGCCTGTAAAGAAAAAAGAACCATACCGTGCCACACTAGGAATGTATGTTTGCATTACGTATTTACGCACTCATACAGTGTAATAAGGTTCATTTTCCTTTACACCTTGGTGAACTTTGGAAATGAATTGGCTATGGATAGGAAATCCTTTTGTGATGTATAACACAAATTGCTACTTCAACGGTTACCAAACAGGTTAGAGACTGTTGCTGGAAAGTTAGATTACGGAAATGAATTTTGAGTATACATAACATGCATTATTATCTAGAAGTTCGAATTGTAGTTATCTTCATATGGCATAGTATATTCTGTAACGTAAAGCAGAAGGACAGAAATATTAGGCTCATAAACACAATTTACACAATGAAATTAAGCATTAGAAGAAAAAACAACAACGATGAGCTGTGTACGCTAAAACGAACAAGAATATGAAATGAATTTAAACTGCCTAATCATTAAACCACACTTTCCAGTTCCTTCGCGTCGAGATTTCGCCATTTCACATCAAATACATTTCCAGTATATTTCGACCCTGAATGTTTGGTGTAGTGTTCACGAGAATTTCAATTCGCCAACTTCTATTTTTTAAATGAATATTAAAATCATGAACTTTTTATTACCTCAGTGTTTTGAGTAGCCGTTCATGAAACTGGAGTATTTAAACTTCCTAAACCATCAGGAATACTACCTCAAAAAATGTAAAATCCTTCCTATCGGAATGCAGATTTTAATTAAGACTAAGAAAAGGAAGGAAGAATCCCCGTGGTACGTGTTGTTCACTAAGATCCCAGGACTGTAGATGACCGCAGCCCATCAGCGAGTAGTGGAGTCTTATGAGCTCAGCTTGTGACATCGTCAGTCTCACTGAATGGTTTTAATAACGAATGAAACTAATTACCGTCTTTCGTAACGCATCACCTACATTCCCATCTAGAACTGAATTTCCAAACCATGTACAATTATTCATAGGACGGTCAATTATTAGAAAAAGAAACATTTTTTTATTTGTCCTCAAAAAAATATTACTTATTACATAGATAATTAAGTTTGTCGACATCAAAAAGTACCGTAGAAATGAACTACGGCTCATCAAGTATGAAAACTGTATAGAAAATATCCTACTGGGCGTAAGATTTATATCTTGGAAATCTGTAGAGCAGGGCCTCTCAAACGCACAAAATCTCACGCGTGCAAATCGAGGCGCAAGAGCTCCGTGCACTGTGCATCGCTCCCGCTCGGCACGGCTTGCACCAACACTTCGTCTCTGGGCTACTCGGCTAAGCTCGGCTCAACTCGGCTCAATTCGGCTCAATTCGGCTCGGATTTGGAGCGCTACGCAGCAAGTGTGGAAGAGGGAGACAGGGGGAGCGAGCGAGACAGGCGTGGGGAAAGAGAGAGAGAAAGAGCGAGCGCTATTGCTCCAAATCGAGGAGTGGGGGGTTTGCACTCTGGTCAACCAAGCGAAGTCGTCTTTTGCACCGTGCACAGTGCATGCACCAAGCGCATGCACCCTGAGAGGCCCTGCTGTAGAGGAAACAGTTCTTAGAGCAAAAGGTGACTCAAAGCTGCTTAATTACAGCTATCGTTATAAAGATACATCACAAGCAACGGATAACAGGCAATTTCACGGATGCATGCTTCCAGAGCTGCAAAGAAACTTGTAATGATTAATGGATACGTATGTTCCGTATAGGAGCTTGTGCCTGTGTAAAAATAGTGTATTTTCACCAAAAGAGTTTATAAAAATCGTAACATTGCCAAATTTTTACTCATTTCAAAAATCTATCCCCAAATGGTGGTCATTAGTGAGGGGGAGAGAAGAGTGTTCTGTTCGTTCATACAACATGTGATCACTAGAGTTTGTGATTTTTTGCTATAAATGCGAAATACGTCGAAACTTTGTCAGTGTATGTGCCTTCATCTTATATGACCCGTACGAGTGGTTTTCAGCGATTCTGAATTAGCGATAAAATGTAAAATTGGTTCACATGCGAAATTATGCAATTTTGTGCGAAATAGATGTGAACCTCTCTGTTTTGTACGAAATAAACATACATTTTTTAAAAGCGACGCATTTTTCTTAAAAATAAGATATATGTTGTTATTTACACTGACTGACAGAGCAAATGCAACACCAAGAAGGAGTGGTCAGAACTTTATGCCAATTGCAGGGTAGACTGACGTCACTGAGGTATGCTCATGATGTGAAATGCGCCGCTGTGCTGCGCACGTAGCGAACGATAAATGGGACACGGCGTTGGCGAATGGCCCAGTTCGTACCGTGATTTCTCAGCCGAAAGTCATTGTAGAACGTGTTGTCGTGTGCCACAGGACACGTGTATAGCTAAGAATGCCAGGCCGCCGTCAACGGAGGCATTTCCAGCAGACAGACGACTTTACGAGGGGTATGGTGATCGGGCTGAGAAGGGCAGGTTGGTCGCTTCGTCAAATCGCAGCCGATACCCATAGGGATGTGTCCACGGTGCAGCGCCTGTGGCGGAGATAGTTGGCGCAGGGACATGTGGCACGTGCGAGGGGTCCAGGCGCAGCCCGAGTGACGTCAGCACGCGAGGATCGCCGCATCCGCCGCCAAGCGGTGGCAGCCCCGCACGCCACGTCAACCGCCATTCTTCAACATGTTCAACACACCCTGGCTGTTCCAATATCGACCAGAACAATTTCCCGTCGATTGGTTGAAGGAGGCCTGCACTCCCGGCGTCCTCTCAGAAGACTACCATTGACTCCACAGCATAGACGTGCACGCCTGGCATGGTGCCGGGCTAGAGCGACTTGGATGAGGGAATGGCGGAACGTCGTGTTCTCCGATGAGTCACGCTTCTGTTCTGTCAGTGATAGTCACCGCAGACGAGTGTGGCGTCGGCGTGGAGAAAGGTCAAATCCGGCAGTAACTGTGGAGCGCCCTACCGCTAGACAACGCGGCATCATGGTTTGGGGCGCTATTGCGTACGATTCCACGTCACCTCTAGTGCGTATTCAAGGCACGTAAAATGCCCACCGCTACGTGCAGCATGTGCTGCGGCCGGTGGCACTCCCGTACCTTCAGGGGCTGCCCAATGCTCTGTTTCAGCAGGATAATGCCCGCCCACACACTGCTCGCATCTCCCAACAGGCTCTACGAGGTGTACAGATGCTTCCGTGGCCAGCGTACTCTCCGTATCTCTCACCAATCGAACACGTGTGGGATCTCATTGGACGCCGTTTGCAAACTCTGCCCCAGCCTCGTACGGACGACCAACTGTGGCAAATGGTTGACAGAGAATGGAGAACCATCCCTCAGGACACCATCCGCACTCTTATTGACTCTGTACCTCGACGTGTTTCTGCGTGCATCGCCGCTCGCGGTGGTCCTACATCCTACTGAGTCGATGCCGTTTGCATTGTGTAACCTGCATATCGGTTTGAAATAAACATCAATTATTCATCCGTGCCGTCTCTGTTTTTTTCCCAACTTTCATCCCTTTCGAACCACTCCTCCTTGGTGTTGCATTGTCACTGTCAGTCAGTGTATTTTAGGAGAAAGAATGATTACGGCGGCCATTGCGATTATGAGGCTGTAAAATACTTTGACGGACACTTCCGTCCTGGTGCACGGTTGGCCATTTTTGTTCTGTACTTAACATCTCTTCAACACATACTAAATGTACGTAACACGACGTAATAGGTTGAAAGTCGGTTTCGATTACAATGCGGTCGTCAAAATTCAATATTCATTGACATGGCCCTCAACGGGCAACTTAAACGCACTGTAGAGTGTGATGGCAGTGGTGCCAGACCTGTAGCTTATACATCCTTTCCAACAGAACAAAGATGGCCTAGGCCACTATAGCTCAATTGGTAGATCAACGAACGCGAAATCGGGAGGTTGTGAGTTCGGATCCCACTGCTGTCCGGTTGGCCATTTTTGTTCTGTACTTAACATCTCTTCAACACGTACTAAATGTACGTAACACGATCCAATATGTTTAAAGTCGGTTTTGATTAGCAAATTATGCCTATTTTAACCAATTTGCTACAAAATGGTAAATTTGAAATCAAAACGCTAAATCTCCGATTTTTAAATGCTATAAACCACGAACTCCAGTGATCACCCATCTCTTATGATTTACTGTAGTGTTATAGTTATGTATGAAGTGTGGAAGTATGGAAGAATGAATGCCAAACTCGAAACATCCAAGAGATAGAACTCGTGGCACGTGAGTTCCTAATCGATCACTTCAAGTTTGTAGATGGAATGCATCGCACAGCATATGGGCACGAAGGTGTATCCTATCATGTACATACAGTATACCCATTTCACACAAGTCGGGTGAAGTGTTTTCTGCCACACTCTTATCTCTGTGCCGTATTTTATAATACGAAAAGCGATTCGGCTGAGCTTTTAACAACAATACCATGTGATGGTAAGCTATGACTTCCAGCAGAAGCTTTTCAGGCCGACCTCTTTCCTAGCTTCATTTTCAAGCTCAACAGTGCAATGGCAGAGGCCTTTATGATCACACTTTCAGTATGCGTGTCACTGTCGCTCTAAATATATCACATTATTGTGTTACGGTGAAGAAAGCTAGGAACAACCTTAAAGCCTCTCTTAGGAGAGTAAAAATGAGGTATGACGGTGGACGAAAACCCACCAATTTGAAAGTTGGAGATCAGGTTATTGTTAAAAATGTTGTTCCCTCGGGAAAGCTTGCTCCTAGATTTCAGGAATCTTGTGTAATTATCGACTTTCTCACTCCTGTTACACTTCTTATGACTATTTCGGGGACTGAAAGGACTGTTCGTGTTCATCACTCTCAAGTTAAGCCTGTGTGAAGGCTTTCTTTCCATTTGCTTAAATGCTACTAATTTATTAAAGCAATTAGAACTTCCGCTTTTTTGTTTTGTACCAGAAAAGATGTGTTTGAATTAGTACTTATTCATATGGTTAGGAAGCATCCTAAATTTTAAAGTAACTTATATTGTAGAAATTAATTTTATAAAAGTATTCCCTTCTGAAATGTCAACTTATTCTGCCATAGTCGCCCCTGCCTCCAAAGTTAATAAGGAAGTCAACTTTCCCCTCCTCCAATGTTACCAGCCATATTCAAACACCTACTTAAACCAATTTGTACTACAATTACTCTGGCCACCAAATAACCCTGTTACTGTGCCCAGCCTTACTACTGAGGCCACGAGCAATCAACCTGGGAGAGATACCGACGCGGGGTTTGTGCCCGCCTTGCCCCGGCGCTGAGCCCAAACTTATTTGGGCCTGTCACCATGGGAAGGTGCTGGGACCCAGCACTAAATCTTCCACTCTATTCCTGGGTGGCAACTTGGTCTTTGGTCTTGGCCTCTCTTCAACCCGCCTTCAAAACTCTCATAGTATTGGGTGGATGGTATCTGAGGGTACCCAAGGGGTCCGTGCATCTCATCTGAATATTGGCCGTTGTGTTCACCCTTACCATCAAATCTGGGCTGTACAGCCCGGACTTGGACTAGCTATGTTATGATGCCATCACAACTCTTCTACATGAAGCCAAAACAAATAAACAAGAAAGACTATTAACAGAGGCATACTCAATATTACTGACGTATTTCTGAAATTCAAAATTTACAAATCTGGTAGTGCTCCAAGATTTCTAAACTGTTCACTATATTTTAAACCTTAGGGGGTGGAGGTCTGCACCAGGGGTATACCTTCCCCGGCTATTTAAATTGTGCACCTTCTCCACTACGGCCATCTCGGACAATGATTAAGAAATCTTAAAACTTTGTAAAACCTTCTTCTCTGATGCTTAGATGGCTCTGGAATCTGTTTTCTAGCGATCTCTGGTGGGCGAAGCCACCGTTAATCTACCGAGGAATTTAATTTGTTATACTTCTTAAACGTTTTTACTTGTGCCGAACTCATCCTGGTTCTTCCTCCAATGTAAATTGCCTAACACATGCCTGTAATTAAGTTTTCTGACCAATGAGAACTGAGGTTAGTGCATGAAAATTTACCTATCAGCGTTCTGGATTCTAATATACACTAAAACTTTCCCCTGGGGATCTTTTTAAACTGAGTGCATTAGGGTCGTCTTGTCTGATATTGCTCCGGTGACTGTTTGTTCTACTTGACGGAGGTTAGAGTGATCAAGAGCATGGGGCGGCCGGTTTGAAGAAGATCCAGACCTAAGAGGTAATGGCAGAATAAACCTAAATATGTGATTATGCCGACGTGCCTCTTGAAGGGAAGATTTCAGCGCTTTTCTTTAAAATATAACGTGCAAGCTTTTCGTTTGTCGCTGTAATGTAAGACCTTTTGCTCAATCTTCGGACTCATTTAATATTCACTGCTGGGAAAATAAATTGATGAAAGGGAGCACGAGTGGTTACCCTCGAAACACTTCGCTTCTAATTTTGAGCTTGGTGATCAAAGTTTTTAACCTATAAATTTATAAATTAGTCTCGGGCTTTAATGTTCCCCTCTTTTAGCATGGGATTAACCTCTGTTTCATAGGGCCTTAAACCCACTTACATTCTTGTCGTCTCTAGAATATTCTTTTAAGGGGTAATAGAGTTTCACCTCCTTGGCTTTTGTTAACGGCCTATGTTTGTTTTAAACGTTTTCTTTTCCTTCGTGAGGCCAAGTAGGATGGGTAATATGCACCTGTATGAGCATTACGATTTTGCGGGTAACCATGTCTATATTTAGGTTCCTTTGTGGAACAGTACACCAACTGTTTGTGAAATTTTGTTAATGAAAAGCCCACCATGGGGCAAACTGTTTATGCACACTATGGAGTGGTGTCACCCAATTGTTTATCAGTGTAATTAAAAAAGCGAAATATCGCTTTACTTAGGCTAGCCTCTGTGTAATTGGAGCTCAGAATCTATAATGTTGTACCTGTTAGGATAAATTATGCTCTTCCATAACGTAGGTTAATAAGTGGGGGATTCTTCCCATTCGACTTGTACCTGATTAATGGCTTCTGAGTCCGCCGTATTGTTGGAGCTGTCGAGCCCTTTGATATATGTTACTATTCTCAAGTAATTTTTCAGCTCCTATGTTTTTGTAGTTCTTGTTAAATCATTGAACCCTATTTGGATTTTAAGAGGGGAAAGAAATACAATTTCCAATTTCGTTAGAGTAATGTTACTCTAAATGGTCCCCTGTCCAGGCATTCACCCCACGCGCTCCCTTACCTCTGCAGTCCACGGCAAGTAACTGTAACAATAATGATATATATTTTTTATAATTTGCTTTATGTCACACCGAAACAGATAGATTTTATGGTGACGATAGGATAGGAAACGTCTAGGAATAGGAAGCTATTGGCTTTACGTCGCACCGACACAGATATGTCATATGGCGACGATGGGACAGGAAATGGCTAGGACTGGGAAGGAAACGGCCGTGGCCTTAGTTAAGGTACAGCAGGAGCATTTGCCTGGCGTGAAAATGGGAAAACACGGAAAACCATCTTCAGGGCTGCCGACAGTGGGGTTCGAACCTACTATCTCCCGAATACTGCTTACCGGCCGCACTTAAGCGACTGCAGCAATCGAACTCGGTAGGAGTATGACAAATTCCTTCAACGGTTATATACATGAAAAATTATTCACTGAGAGGTAGCACAAAATAGAGTATATACACTCATGTGATTGAAGAAATACCGGTAAGTCGTCTTCGTATAGGCCACGAAGCCCCAAGAAGTGGTGGAAGGTAAAGGCTTTCACTACCCGTCATCTCGGCACTTGGTGAGGTAGAGTGGTTAAACGGTCGCCTTTGACCCCCAGGAGTTAACATTTACACACGATAGTCAGACTGAATTTGGTTGTACCACCCGTATAGATGAGAATAAATCCCATGCTGTATATACTGGACCTCATTTAATCACATTATTTTACAACCAGTCTATCTTGAAGTGCAGTATATCTTCTATAATATATGAAATAAAATCTTTTAAAAATGGTAAGAGTGCATTTGAATATATGAATGATTATCTCAGAATTCAGATTTTGAAAATAAATTTCTAAGAGATATTAGAAGGAAAACGCCATTAATGCTATAGAAAGCTGTTAAAAGTTCAAACCTTACTAGATACGAAGACACCTGGAACAGGATATCGTACGAAATAGAGAACAAAGCCGCGCGTGTGAAAGATGAGAATCCGCCTTCTCACTGATTGCTTGTCAAACGTATACGAACAGTTCTCTGTAAGTATTTCGCAACTGGGACGAGACGTTGGTGACATCCATGTATAAATAATTTACTATTTACTTTCGTTACATGATGAGATGGTACAGAATAAATCACGACACTCAAACGTCAATAACATATTTAAAACTAGGTGCCAATAACACTTCCCAGCTTTCCCCAACCTGTTAGTTGAAGGCACACAGCGACACAAGTGTCCACTATTCCTGCGATGTCCAGCCGGTAAGTTCTAACTGACAGAAAATTGTTCCTCGTGCGACACATATTATGAAGTGAGGACCCGTGTGTAACAAGAGATCTTGCAGTCCAGTCCGATCATATACACATCGTGGGAAAAATCCAAAAATTAATGTTCTTTTCACGTTTTGCTCTGTCTTCTCGGTGTTGTATTGTGGAATCGAATTTCAGCGGGTGGTAGTTATTGCCCAGTGCTCACCCAACGTCATGCTATAACTATCACATTCCCTAGACTACTCAGCCTCTACAGCGAACTTCATTTGAACGGCAGGGAATCAACCGCAATATTAGTCACGTGTGCTTTACCGGCTCCTATAAAGGAGATGGTCCATCATAAAATGCATGGACACAACAAAAGCTGAAGAGTAAACCGAGCAGTTTACGGGCTATAGGGATTCAACCTGACCTGATGATAAGAGTAGCCTCTGACCACATCATTAAGTACCATACCTTAATGTCCCCTTTGATGTGAGGAGACGGACTTTGGCTTTCATGTTCCCGTATAAACACGGTTCCTTATATGCGATAATCAATCAATACTGAATCAGCCTTATCTGTATGCAGAGGAGCTAAAAAGAACACTTGGATTGTTTAAGATACTTCTAACACAGTAAAGCCAGTGACTTGGAAGCTTACGATGTTAGCACCAGACCACTTGTTACGAACAATATTATTTCTTCCAAGGACCTGCTTAGACAAAAGGACGTGCTGACAACGTTATCAACATCAGTATGAAGCATGCTTGTGTACTCCATCCTGGTCAGCCGCAATAAACCATTGTTCATTATAACATCAGAGTTTAAAGAATACGCCTACTTATATGTTTCGTGTCTCTTTTATCTAATTACGTGTTTTGAAACACTATTCGGGTAAATAAAAATGGTTAATAATATAATAGCAGTAGTTTTAATAGTATTTTAAAGAATGTAAATATATATACAGTATGTCCTTGAATATTTTTTCAGAACTTAGAGCGGAGGCAGGGCGGAACAAACGAAGGAAAAAGGGTCCAGCAACATTAGTCGCAAACACAATATATTCGGAGTTATGGTCCCCTGCCACTACTGTCAATAATCCTGATGTTCCAGCAATTTATGGGGGAAAGTATGCAACAAAACACGGAAATATCTTCCTACCTAAATATTGGTCGTATACCTACTAGCGTGTTGTGTTATGGTCGTATTATGATCGTGCACCTCCCCATATTTATCATAGGGTTAAGAGAAACCTAACACGGGTCTTGCGTGATCTAATGATTGGTCAGAGAAGACCAATACCTTGGCCTATCTGATCGCCTGAACTTAACTCATTAGATTTGGGGCTTTGAGAACATGTAAAGACCATGGTATGTGCGTTCCCCATATCAATGGCTTTGCTATGTTAGAAGTATATTTAACGCGTGGATGTGGATACTGTACGAGAATACATGTGATTATGTGTTCATATTTCTGACCTTTAAACTATTCATTAACTGAAATCCACCTCTATATACTTATTGATATGTCTATAGTCATTAATATTACTGACTCACTGTTACATGACTTCAGTGCCATCATCCCTCCTACGTCCAAACCGTTGATCGATTCTCGGAGTGGTTGACGGCCCTGCGTTTTATACTGCAGGCTGACATAACATCGGGTTTGGTTAAAAAATTATGTTTGTTTTTCTGTCTGTTTGTCTCTCATAGAATCACGGGATAATGGATAGTGAGATTTTCATGGAACGTCGTATTTAAGTTTCCGATAAGGGTCAGTGAGATTTTAACTATAAGTTATCCAGATAAATTACACTTTAAAGGAGAACTAAAGGACAAAATTCGATGTAATTGTTTTATGCTTGCTTCAATGGAAAATTTCTCATGATAAGATTGATTTAGATTACTACCCACAAACTTTTATGTCCAAACATGTTTTCAACACTCTGAAAATGAAAGGAGAATGACAGGGGCTGTAGCCTAAAAGTAAAGTACAAGAGTCCATAGCTAACTTTATGTAGATCATACCAGCAAGGTTTTTATATGCTTTTTACATCCCTCTGTACTTTCTTAATATTAATCTGATAATTTAATTTTGTACCAGATGGAAGAGATTAAATGTAGGAAAGATAAAACTGTGCACGAACGAAGAGAGCCAGGAGACGAGTACGTCATGACATGCCGCTGGCTGGAAGAGGATATCCACCTACGTGTCTCAGAATGTCAGAAACAACACAAGAGATCGATAGAAAGGTTATCAAGCACATGTTAAATAATAGATCCGTCAAGAACAGCTAGTGGTACATAATATTAGCAAAACAGTAAAATACGAGATAAAGGGGAGATGTCGGCATAATTACACAATTGAAATTAATATTTTTTGTTCTTATGAAAACTGAAACTTGGCAATTGGAAACATTATACTTAAAGGAATACTAATATATTGTTGTAGTGTCATGACTTATTATTTAAAGAGGTTATAATAAAATAAATTCGAACGTTTGAAAACATGTTATGTTCCTTTTTCTTGAATACCGCTGGTCATAGACATCTGAAATTTAGTACAGCTTTAGACAATTTTTTAAAATATTTATCCTTTTCCTAATGGTGCAGACAATCGACAAGTTTTCTAGCTCATCTGATAAGGCTTTCGTCTCATGTGCTCAAGCTTATGCTCAACTTTCTTCGTAATCGGTTGGTATCTAAATATCCTTAACTGCAAAATTGCCTGTGTCTGTAGTCTTAATTTTTACCTGGACGAATAATTCCTATTAATCCATCGTCTTCTACAATATTACTACACGCACATTGTACACTCATTATATTTGAAGGAATTTCCATGGATGTTGACTTATACCCGCTTCAAAATTCGTCTCCTTCACTATACATAAGAGTTACTAATTCCATTACTGATTTGCACTTAGAATATATTAGAATTTGACTTTTGATACCACCAGCATTACCACTGTGTTCATTCGCAGATACTTTGTATTGCACATGAAAAATGCTTTGTTTTTAGCTTCCTTGAATTCGTTTGTTTTAAAATGATCCATTATCACGCAAGCTCGATGATCACTTGTATCACACATTCTTTTCGTTAATGAAGCGACGAGATGTAAGCAGGTGCTGATTTGTCATGCGCACCTCCATCGGAGATCTGTTAAAACATTAACCTGCATTTGTTAGAATGATATTTTATTACCGCGTTCAGTCCGAAGACAGCAATAATAATGTTTGAAATGTTGCCCTACTGACCTACATATGCCCTTGAAACTGACGGCTGTTGGTAAATGTAAAATAACAGTATTCTTATTAGAAAAGGAAGAATTCACTGTTCTTTTCATCTAAAGACGTGTAGAGCCTGTGTGTGTAGGTGGTATTGTTATGACAAATAGTAGAATAATTTAATGTTAACGAGCACAAAAGGACGAAACAAGTGTAATTTATGTTTTAAAGAAAACTCCAGAAATCCGATTAAACGTTACGAAACATACTGATTATATTGATCTTTTGCAGGATCACCCGTTTCCCTTATTTAACCATAGCTTCACGAGGAGATTGAAATCCATGTCGAAGAGCAGAAGAGGTACAAATCTCCGCGACGACAGTTTTCTAGATTAAAGTCATAAGAGGATGGCTAAGTGGTTGTTCTTCCTCTGCAAGCAACTATCTAGAATAACATTTACCACTGTTATGGCGAGCTTGGTCAAATTAAGATTCTCCACATTTAAACGCGAAATTTTGAGCATATCTTTAAAGCAAATATTTTTGTTACTCAAAAGTTACACTTAGAATTTTTGCAAGGTTAGAAGAAGGAAAATATAACCATTTTGTCATATTCTTATAAATGGCATGAATTCAATATTCTGAATAGTAGACTATAACATTTTAACAATATGAAATTGGAATGTTTGTGTTTTCAATAAAACGTACCACATGGCTATCGTTAGGACAAATGAAAATATTGTAACCTGCCGGTTTCAACGAGTGTGTTTATGAATATCAAACATGAAAACGACGCGTGACATTTTCTGACACGTGGTCTTCGGCTATATCTCAGAATTTGTATTAGCTAGAGCTAAGTGATATGCATCATAATCTAAAGGACAAATCTATACAGTTATCCCACTGTTGGCAGCCGAAAATACACATGTTCTATAACAGGCTGTATTTCTAAACACGGCAAAGATGTAAAAAATAAATTTGAATAAGGCGTTAATTTATACACTTACGGAAATTCCACTCTAAAAATATGTTGCTTGTGTGTGGTACGAGGGTTGGAACTTAAATAGTGGCAACACTTCTTTGGAGACGCTATGCAACGGAATCTAATGTTGTCGCTGATAGCACATGTTGGTTACATACCTACCTTACGTCAGAGCAAATGGACTCGCCCTTCCCACATCACCTGCGTACGCACAAGCGAGAGAAACACAGTCACTTGTGAGCTAGCGGTCTAACGTAACGTTGTCACTGTGTTTTCCAAACAGGAACAACTGAGTTGGATCAAGTTTGAATGTGCCAGAGGTCGTACAGCACGACAGTGCCATCAAGGTCTTCAAGAGGCTTGCGGGGAATCTGCATTGCCTTACAGAACAGTGGCACGTTGGATAAAGGCCTCAGGGATGGTCGGCAAACTGTGGCGGACACTCATCGGGCAGGTCGTCCTACGAGTGAAGAAGAAGTGCATGCTCTTGCCGCGTTACTGGACACTGATCGAAACCAGACGATTCGTGAGCATTCGCTTCAGAACTGTTGCAGAGATTCGACAGACAGTAGACCGCTCCATTTGCATCATCAACGGAACAGGCTCTGCTAAAAGTATACTGCGACTTCCATATCGCTGGCAACGGGTTATACACAACGCTGGTGACTACATTGAAGGACAGCAAAGGCTGCTAACATGTAAATCTTTTGTATGTGTTGTAAATAAATAGTTGCCACTATTTAAGTTACAGCCTTCGTATGTGCCTTGGAGAATCTATTAGCTCGGAATTGCAGCTCTGTTCGGTGAAATACGTGTATAGAATACAGACGGCTATTTAGAAACTCCTGCAAATACCGTCTGCGAGCTTCGGCTGCATTCCAACCAGATTCTTCATAGATTAAAATAATGTCGGTGCATTTATCGTTTCTGAATACACCACACATTGTCGATATATTGGTAGCAACTATAGTGCTACTCTACCAAATACCAGCCCACTACTGAGCGTTCGGAAACGAAGCTTACTAACGCAAGGAGGCACAATTGACACGTAGCGCTGAAGAACATGCAGGGAGCGGCTGTCTCATAGTTATCTCTTTATATTCCGACGTAACTAACCTGTAGGCAGTAATACTCATGTGTAAATCAGTTATTAGATATTCCGTTCGTCACTCATGCATGCGGAACCTCGGTTTCTCTCCTGGTGAATTCACATTGACGACAAAGTGTTGCTGCAGATGCAGCAGTGATAGCAATGTCTAGATTTGCGCTTAGCAAATGAGGGCAGCAAAGAGGAAGATATCAAAACTTGAAAAAACAATAAAGGGACTAAGATTAAGCATGCGGTGAATTTTAGTGTAGAACTCTAAATGTGATATCGTCGTTGCAGGGACTAAACCCCCTTTGTGATAATATTTTTTGAAGATATACTGACCCGCAGCACATTAATTTAGAAGACCGAGAATGCCTTGACTATATTAACACAATATTGCATCTTAGATGACAGAACCTTACCAGCCAAAGTTCTCAACTACAATATTTCACATAGGAGGTTTTGTCCCGGCAGCGACGATATGTTTCCAACGTAAAAGGCATTTTTCTAGAAAATAATTTTTTCATATTCATGTAAGTTTTTCTCAGAAGCTATCAGATATCTTACCTTAAGGTTTTTGTACAAATGCACATTTAAGTTCAGTAAACGTTTTGGTGGAAGTACATTTTCATAAATTAAGGGGTGCCTATTTTACAGCCCTGTGAATTTCATTCACAAAAGCCAAAAAAAGAATTATGAAAAATTAGAAACCCAATTTTTCGAACTACTTTACTTAAAAAAATTTCCTTCCACAAATTCGATTTTTTGAAAAAAATTATGTACCTTTGTCTCGAATACCGCTGGCCATAGACATATGAAATTTAGTGCTGAAATACGTCAGTTTGGTAAAGGTAGATTTACTGGTATGTAAAACAAATTCCACGCACGATGGCGTGTTTGAAAGACGTGGAAGTAGTAAGTGGAACGTATAACTAATAATATCGTTATTCTTTCATATCGTTTCGTCCACTAAGTCATTTCAACTCTCTCCTTCCCCGGTCTTTGACATTTTCCCAGTACTCTCACATTCGTTGCCAGTGTAATCCTTCTTTTTCTTCAGTCCACGCCTTTCCTGTTTTTAGCTTCAGATTTTCCTGGAAATCCCTGTAGTCTTGAAATCTTTTCCTAAATGGACTGTGTTCCAGCACATCATTACGTGTGATGCCCACCTCTTGTAGATCTATTCCTACTCACTGAATCAGGTCTATTTTTATTCTTATTCTGGAAGTAGCAGAAGATCCGCTTGGTTGACATTGCAGACTCGTTCTTCTCAGGTGACCGTAGAGAGTGATCCCTCTCTTCAGTATCGTCATCATCATCATCATCATCATCATCTGTTTACCCGTCAGGTTCGGTTTTTCCCTCGGACTTAGCGAGGGATCCCACCTCTACCGCCTCAAGGGCAGTGTCCTGGAGCTTCAGACTCTTGGTCGGGGGATACAACTGGGGAGTATGACCAGTACGTCGCCCAGGCGGCCTCACCTGCTATGCTGAACAGGGGCCTTGTGGAGGGATGGGAAGATTGGAAGGGATAGGCAAGGAAGAGGGAAGGAAGCGGCCGTGGCCTTAAGTTAGGTACCATCCCGGCATTCGCCTGGAGGAGAAGTGGGAAACCACGGAAAACCACTTCCAGGATGGCTGAGGTGGGAATCGAACTCGTACCACTTTTCAAATTTCTTGGCAGAGGCGGGAATCGAACCCGGGCCTCCGGGGGTGGCAGCTAATCACGCTAACCACTACACCACAGAGGCGGACCTCTTCAGTATCGTATCGGTGGAAATTGAGTTAGTAGTTATGGCTTCTCTCACATTCACCTTTGACTTTGATGAGACCTAAGATTTTCCTCAAAATTATTCTTTGAACTCAAATTTCTCAACAGGCCTTTTATGTTCATTGTAAGGCAGACTTTGCTGTCTAGACGGCCTTCGACCAAATGATGCTGCAGAGTGTCTGAGCTTGGCTTTGAAGGATGTTGATCGTTTGTTCTAGACACCCTAGGTTAGATGGTATGCCATTTCCATTTTATTCATATCCGGCTCCACGGCTAAACAGTTAGCGTGCTGGCCTTTGGCCACAGGGGTCCCGGGTTCGATTCCCGTCAGGGTCGGGATTTTTAACCTTAATTGGTTAATTTCTCTATGACGGGGGCTGGGTGTATGTGTCGCCTTCATCATAATTTCATCCTCATCATGACGCGCAGGTCGCCTTCGGGAGTCAAATAGAAAGACCTGCATCTGGCGAGCCGAACTTGTCCTCGGACACTCCCGGCACTAAAAGCCATACGCCATTTCATTTCATTTTATTTATGCGTGACATGAAAGCTTCTTTCTCAGACATCTTGGGTTCTGTATACTCAACATAGATATTTGAACCTCACTGACCGTATGCTTTTTCCTTGGTCTTTTGGTGCCGAATAATGTGTGCTATAAACTGCGTTTCCTCAAAGGAGATCGTAAGACCCGCCTTCGCTGCCTGTGCGTTAAGGTGATTGAGTTAAGCAGTTGTCTGTAGATTGCTAGATCATATGCAAAAGCAAGACAGTCAATTATATGATTCGTGACCTTGCAACCCAGTCTGACTTCACCGACGACCCTTTTATTTCTCATTTTCTTGCCCCATTCGCGCATGACCTTTCTGGAATACAGTTGAAGAACAGAGGTGACAGCCCATCTCCCTGTCTAACTCCTGTCCTCATTTCAAAGGCACCTGAAGTTTCATTATTATTATTATTATTATTATTATTATTATTATTATTATTATTATTATTATTATTATTATTATTATTATTATTACAACAAATCTTTCGTTACCACAATTAAAACAATAAAGTTCAGTTTTACATGTGTTAAATCCTATTTCACTCAATGGTGGTAGTCTCCGAACTCCTCGCTAGACGTGGTTTAATGATACATGTCTGATCAAAGTGACGGCGTGTTCCAATGAAAGAATGACTGTCAGTAATATGACATACAACTGATACACAGAGTACTGATCCGGGATATTTTATCGAATCATCTTCCGACTTTAACGTCGATTGGTCTTACAGTAATGAAATGTCGTATGGCTTTTAGTGCCGGGATATCCCAGGACGGGTTCGGCTCGCCAGCTGCAGGTCTTTCTATTTGACGTCTGTAGGTGACCTGCGCGTCGTGATGAGGATGAAATGATGATGAAGATAACACATACACCCAGCCCCCGTGCCATTGGAATTAACCAATTAAGGTTAAAATCCCCGACGCGGCCGGGAATCGAACCCGGGACCCTCTGAACCTAAGGCCAATACGCTGACCGTTCAGCCAACGAGTCGGACTGGTTCTACAGTGCCAATGCAAAAGAGCGTTACATTTTACCCATGTGCTACATACCCCTCAGGAGCAATTGGTTAGCGGAGAGAACTCATCATAATGTGTACTCTATTTCCATTGCATTCACGAAAAAAAAAAAAAGAACCATTGCTGTTGTAACCCCTTTATGGGGGTAGATGCATATATATATATTTATTCATAAATCCAGCCAAGGGAAATCCAAAGTATCGGTGACACCGAGTGCTTTCAAACGGTAGGGAATAAAGTTACGCAATGAGAAAAATGCCAAGTTGAGGCCGTGGTAAACAGGGTTCTCCAAATAAACATTGCAGAATAAACACAGATAGCGCAGTGGAAACTATGCTAGATAATATTAAAAAAAACTAAAAGAAAATGGCAGGAGAAATAAGGGACATGACAGGTGAAAATAGATGAGAAACCAAGATAAAATTTGGAAATATACATATATTAGAAGAATTAATCAAGGTCTTACAATATTAGAAGAATAGAAGTCTGTACAAATACGGAATTTTCCCAACCACAAGTAATACAAATTGTTACATCAAGAGTAAAATATCGAAGAAAATGAAAGCAAATAAGAGAATGGGCCAGGAGAGGAAAGGGATGGACAAGAAAGGGATGAATACAGTTTAAAGAAAAATGTTGAACAACGAGAATAAGAAAAGAATGTTCGCAGTTACCAGATTGAAGTATACCAACATGAAGTCACTAAGCAAAGTCTAATGTCATATGAAAGTTGCCACCTCTTCAATTATCACCCGAATAGACACAAACAAACGTTGTCATACTGGCGTAAGTCACTGTATACTATAATGAAACAGTCTCAAAGTATACCAAACCATAAATGGAGAAGCACTAATTAACCACAAGTGTGTATAGGAGTCGCAGAGTTGCGGATATACCACACGCACATTTGGAAAGCAAATAGTCACTGGATAGTCAAATGAGGCATAGAAATTGAAAATCCAAGCAAAATCTCGGCCTGGAAATGCACTGCTCCCAGTTAGAATTTGCAAAGAAAATAGCTCCAAATGCAACACAGCATTATTTACAATGAGGACATTTTTAGTTTGTCATACCTCATCTTGAACCAAGTAGTTCTGCCCAAAAAATGGAGAGTCCAGGGCACATGTCGCTAAAGACGGAGATGACGTTAAAGGTTCTTCCCTCCACACAGGCCAAAGTCCATCTCAACACATTCAGAGGAAGGCCGGGAATTGATAGTGTGGAATAATGAGAGATATGTCTGGAATATTCCAGAAGTTAGTGGAGCATGCGTGACAAAGCGGGCGATGTCACATGACGTCAGGAAGCGAAAAGGAGGTTAGTTTATCATCGGTCGTAAAGGTGGATAGAGCAAAGTTCATGCAAGGTATGATGTGTGCAAATCCACCTAAGTATGCAAGTTCCAGTTGAAGAGAAAATGCGGTGTGTATCCAGATGAAGGTAAGTCCATATTAATTGTAGAAAAAGGTTATGTGCGTGGCGAGGTTGATAACAGTAGTTGCCGGTGAAGTGAAGAGTCCGTTACATCATCCGCCGGGCACCAGAAAAAAAAATCCAAAAGGATTTTTTTTTGTAGTTGTTGAAGCAGCTGGAGTTAAATGAAGACGGCTGGTGGAAGACGAGAAGCGGAAGATACAGTTGAATGGCGACGGCGAGGCGGCCCCAGGAACAGCAATGGAGGGCCCTTCCATGAGCTGGAGCGGGGGTCGATAGCAGCCGCCACGGTATATCAAAGAGAGAAAATACTGCAAAACAAAACAAGAGGCGGCAGAAAAATGTCCAAACACAATAAACATGCCTAAATAGAGAATAGAAAATACAAAAAGGTAGAGGAGGAAAGGAAACAAGAAAAGGGCTAACGCGTTAGCAAAGGGAAAGGGTAAGGAGAAAAGGGTAGTGATAAATTAACATAGAAATATAAATATAAATATCACAAATGACAAGAAGATTTAAAAAATTTAAGAACAATTACAAAAGAGAAAAATAAAATGGTTGGGAAGTTGTATGTACACTCCCATTACAACCTGTGCCAATTGGCTGGGAGGGAGACTGGAGAAACCTGTGTGGAGGGAGAAAAAAAAGGAAATTCCATAAAGGGAAAAAAAAGAATGGAGGGATGAGGCAGACAAACAAAGAAAAGAAAGGAACCAAAAAAAATAATAAATAACACTGGGAGCAATAGACATTTCCAGACCAGATGGAGAAAAGAGAGAGAAAAAAAATCAGTAAGAAGAGGAGGTAATAACAAGAAAAGGAAAACACAGGGCAAAAGAAAAGAAGATCAAGATATGAAAGTTTTTAAGAATGAAAGCGCTTGAGCTGATTTAGATGAAGTTTTTTAGTATCAAACAAATCGGTAGTGGATTGCAAATATACAGTGACAGGAGTAGGGAAAGACAAAATACGGTATGGTCCAAGCCATCGAGGAGCAAGTTTGGCAGAAGTGGCATTAATTGCCGAGCTGTGTGGATGATTAGCAACGAGGACTAAATCACCAATTTTAAAAGTGGATGGCTTATGACGAGCATTATAAGCTTTTTTGTGGACCTGTTGAGCTTTTAACAATTGATCAAAGGCGTCTTTCCAGAGTGATGAAGAGGATGGCTGATCAGAAGATTCAAGGAGGTTGTGCAGATCCCAGGTTAGGGAAAGAGGAGTTTGGAGATCACGACCAAGAAAGAGCTTAGCCGGAGTTCGAGCAGTAGAACTATTGATACTAGAATTAAAGGCTAACGCCAAAGAAGAAAGATGAGAATCCCAGTCTTTCTGGAAAGAACGATGAAATATAGATAAAGCAACTTTGAGATTACGGTGATACCTTTCCACGGTGTTGGACTGAGGGTGGTAGGGAGAAGTCAAGATACGTTTGATACCCAGTTGAAAGCACATATTAAAAAAAACACTTGAAGTAAAAATAGAAGCATTATCAGAAACGATATTAGCAGGCAAACCGGTAATAGGAAAGATTTGTTCAGTGAGTAAATTAATGATGATCTTAGTAGAAAATTTCCGTAAGGGTCGAAGGACTAGAAATTTTGAGAAGGCATCCAACAAGGTAAAAATGTACAAGTTGCCACGAGAAGAACGAACTATGGGTCCAACTAGATCAATGAAAAAGGTTTGGGCAGGATGAGTGGGTGGAAGGGCAGAATGAAGACCAGCAGACTTTATGTTTAAAGGTTTAGATGTTTGACACAATTCACAAGTTTCAACAAAATTGCGAATAGATTTGCGCATTTGAGGCCAAAAAAAAAGAGAGGCTATACGGTTGTACGTTTTAGTGATGCCTAGATGCCCGCCCACAGGGGAGGAATGATAATATTGTAAAATCATGGGTTGAAGAGCCTGTGGAAGCACCACTTTAGGAGAAGCTTTCTTAGTGGGTTTGTAAACCAAGAGATCTTTAAAAATAGTAAAGGGACCCTGATAAGAGGGATCAGAGATGGATTGTTTGAGTTGGGTGCAGAACTGATCGGTGAGCTGATGCGACTGACAGGATTGAAATGAAAGAGGAAAGTCTGTTAACGAAAGAACCGCATGAATGGAGGAAGATGAAGGCATCATAGAGAGATTCGGGGGTAAATCGTCAGTAGTACTTAACTGGGGAGTGGAAGTGTCAAATAAGCGACTAAGAGCGTCAGCTACAGAATTCTCAGTGCTAGAAATAAATTTAAGGGAAAACTTGAATCTGGACAATCGCATGAGCCAGCGGCCAGTTCTACCAATCTTAGGTGCGTTATGTAACAACCATGAGAGAGCCTGATTATCAGTCTTGACAAGGAATTCTTTATGTTCCAAATACTCCGCAAAGTGTTCAATGGAATTTAATAAAGCCAAGGCTTCACGCTCGAAGATAGAATATTTTCTCTCAGTAGGAGAAAGAAGTCGACTGAAATAGGCGATAGGTAGAGGAACATCATTAACAACCTGAGTTAGAACACCAGCAACAGCAAGATTGGAAGCATCAGTATGTATTTCAAAAGGTAGGGAGAAATCAGGAAATTGAAGAATGGGAGCATGCATCAAAAGAGACTTAAGCTGAAGAAAGGCGTCCTGTTGAGATTGAGTCCAAATGAAAGGGACGTTTTTACGTTTCAAATAATTGAGAGGCTCAGCAATGTGAGAAAAGTTAGGAATGAACCGGTGGTAGAAAGAAACCATGCCTAAAAAGGTGCGTGTTTGTTTGAGATTTTTGGGAGGTGGAATATTAGAGATAGCCGAAGTACGTTCGGGATCGACAGCTACTCCCTGAGATGACACAATGTGACCTAAGAACTTTATAGAAGTTTGAGCTAGAGAAATTTTAGAAGGGTTAACTGTCAGACCAATAGAACGTAATCTAGAAAGAACATGGTGTAAATGCGACATGTGGGACTCAAAGTCAGGGCTAAAAATTGAAAGGTCATCAATATAAGGATAGAGAAATTTGTACTTGCAATCAGAAAATAAGGAATCCACTAATCTCTGCATGATTTGTGACCCCAAGTTCAATCCAAAAGGAACTTTTGTGAACTGAAAAAGGCCATTTGGGGTGATGAAAGCAGTAAGCCGACTGCTCCGAGAGTCCAAGGGGATTTGGTAGTAAGCAGAATTGAGATCTAAAAGAGAAAAATATTTAGCTTTAGAAAAAAAGTGGAAAGCGTTTTGCATTTTAGGAATAGGATAGGAGTCATAGAGGATTTTGGAGTTTAATTTACGGTAATCAACTACCAGGCGCGAAGAACCATCAGGCTTGTCGACAAGAAAGGCCGGAGAGGCATAATTGGAAGAAGATGGGACAATGGTACCATCCAGAAGCATTTTGTCAATAATGTCATCCATTTTGGCCATCCGAGGAGGGCTAAGATGGTAAGGAGACGAACGAACAGGTGTTTCATCAAGTAAATCAATGTGAGCCTGATAATTAACAACGGAGCCTAAAGTATCTGTGATAACATCGGCAAATTCAGATTTCAAGGCCTCAATTGCATCTAGTTGGGGAGCAGTGGCATAAATATGCTGATGACTGAATACATGGTTCATAGGGAAATCGAGGGGGTCTACCAAAGGAATTTGAACGTGCGGATTGAAAAAGAAAGAGATAGAGGCCATAGCAGTATTATAAATAAGGCCAGTATGAGCAGAAAAATCATATCCCAGAATAACAGGAAGTGAACAATTATTAATCACTTGAAATTCAAACGGCCAAGAAAATTGGGAAATTTTAACATTAAGTTTTAGGTAACCCATGATTTCAAGAGTGTGCTGAGATATGGAAAGACATCTGAGGGTAGAAGGGCGCAATTGAAGATGCGGATGCGTTTGTAAAAGTTGCTGAAGAAAGGAGAAACTGATGAGGGAAATTGCAGAACCTGAGTCTAAGAAGGCTAAGGAGGGAATGTTATGTAACTGTACAAGAGTATACGACTGTGATTTAGTAGCAGGCGAGAAAGTTGAGGAAACATAAGGCAGATTTTGCCCAAGAGGTCGTGAGCTGCCTACTGACGACGGGAATTGAAGTTTCCCAAGGTAGAATTGGTACAATTTCGTGCGAGGTGCCCCATAGCCTGACACCGATAACAGCGAAGGCGAGAAATATCACTCTGAGAAGGTGGACGGGTGGTAGAGGGCATGCGAGGTGTTAATGTGTTAAACTGGGGAGGTGGGGTAGACGAATAATAGGAAAAATTACTACGGGTATTTAGAATATCTAGTTGAGCAATGTGGTAAAGCTGAGGAATAGTAGTGGGTGGCGTAAAGGGATTGATGATTTGGCGGAAAGCTGGAGAGGCATAAAATCGAATAAGAGAAATAATTTCCTGGGGATGTTGAGCAATAGCTAACACATCAGAATAGCCGATAATGGAGTCAAGATAATCGTAAGCTGATTCCTCTGGACGTTGATGACGTCTGATATATTTGTTACTCAGCTGTTGTCTAATTTCATAAGGCAGAAAATAAGTATGTAAAACCGAGCGAAAATGAGCCCAATCATGAGAAGACTTCATATACTGGAGCCAAAAATTACTAAGATGACCAGAGGTTTTTGGATAAAGCAACGAAAGCAATTGGGAAAACGGAGCCAAGTCTGTCTGTAGAAATTTGCGAACTAAAAAAAGCCACTGTGTCAAAGTATCAGGATCAGTAGACTGAATGAGGGGTACCTGATCAAGACATTTAGTCAAAATATGGAAATTAAGTGGTTGATGTGAAGAAGGGGTGTGATGATATGGAGATTCATAAAAATATTGCTGAGAAGGGCATGGTGGTGGAGTGCGCAAATCGGGAGAGTAATGCTGTGCTGATTGAGTTTTATTGGGAGAAGGCGGAGGTGCTTGATTAAGTGGAAGTTTGGATTCAGCAGTAAAAAGAGAAAGATCAGGATAGAGAGGAGTGTTAGGTTGAGGCAGGGTTGGTAAAGGTTCAGAGGATGAACTAGAAGAAACAGTAGTAGTAAGAGTACTAGACGTGGAAGTAAGATCAGAATTACAAGGGAGAAAAGGATTGTAAGACATATTAGTAAAAGGATTTGGATCAGAAAAATTGAAATGGGGATCAAACGAAATGTCCGAAGTGTGTGAAGTATAAGGAGAAAAATTATCAGAAAAATAAGCCATGTTGAAAGAGATGACAAAAAGAAAAGCAGAGTCTAGCGAGGAAAAACACTAAACCTCAGAAGAAAGAAACAAAAGAACTAAGGCCGTAACAGGGTGAAGATTTAGAGTAGTAGTAAACTGCGACTTTGTACTCTGCTACCATGTGTAACCCCTTTATGGGGGTAGATGCATATATATATATATATTTATTCATAAATCCAGCCAAGGGAAATCCAAAGTATCAGTGACACCGAGTGCTTTCAAACGGTAGGGAATAAAGTTACGCAATGAGAAAAATGCCAAGTTGAGGCCGTGGTAAACAGGGTTCTCCAAATAAACACTGCAGAATAAACACAGATAGCGCAGTGGAAACTATGCTAGATAATATTAAAAAAAAACTAAAAGAAAATGGCAGGAGAAATAAGGGACATGACAGGTGAAAATAGATGAGAAACCAAGATAAAATTTGGAAATATACATATATTAGAAGAATTAATCAAGGTCTTACAATATTAGAAGAATAGAAGTCTGTACAAATACGGAATTTTCCCAACCACAAGTAATACAAATTGTTACATCAAGAGTAAAATATCGAAGAAAATGAAAGCAAATAAGAGAATGGGCCAGGAGAGGAAAGGGATGGACAAGAAAGGGATGAATACAGTTTAAAGAAAAATGTTGAACAACGAGAATAAGAAAAGAATGTTCGCAGTTACCAGATTGAAGTATACCAACATGAAGTCACTAAGCAAAGTCTAATGTCATATGAAAGTTGCCACCTCTTCAATTATCACCCGAATAGACACAAACAAACGTTGTCATACTGGCGTAAGTCACTGTATACTATAATGAAACAGTCTCAAAGTATACCAAAACATAAATGGAGAAGCACTAATTAACCACAAGTGTGTATAGGAGTCGCAGAGTTGCGGATATACCACACGCACATTTGGAAAGCAAATAGTCATTGGATAGTCAAATGAGGCATAGAAATCGAAAATCCAAGCAAAATCTCGGCCTGGAAATGCACTTCTCCCAGTTAGAATTTGCAAAGAAAATAGCTCCAAATGCAACACAGCATTATTTACAATAAGGACATTTTTAGTTTGTCATACCTCATCTTGAACCAAGTAGTTCTGCCCAAAAAATGGAGAGTCCAGGGCACATGTCGCTAAAGACGGAGATGACGTTAAAGGTTCTTCCCTCCACACAGGCCAAAGTCCATCTCAACACATTCAGAGGAAGGCCGGGAATTTATAGTGTGGAATAATGAGAGATATGTCTGGAATATTCCAGAAGTTAGTGGAGCATGCGTGACAAAGCGGGCGATGTCACATGACGTCAGGAAGCGAAAAGGAGGTTAGTTTATCATCGGTCGTAAAGGTGGATAGAGCAAAGTTCATGCAAGGTATGATGTGTGCAAATCCACCTAAGTATGCAAGTTCCAGTTGAAGAGAAAATGCGGTGTGTATCCAGATGAAGGTAAGTCCATATTAATTGTAGAAAAAGGTTATGTGCGTGGCGAGGTTGATAACAGTAGTTGCCGGTGAAGTGAAGAGTCCGCTACACTGTTGTGTTTTGGCGTAAATAATAAATAAGTCAGACTAATTGATAAACATCCTGCCATATTCTGTTATGGTCAGTTAAGCTTCAAAAACAAACTGTACACTGCCAGGCATAAAAATGAATGCTCCAAGTGAAATGAAACATTTGGTAACAGTGAAAGGGTGCAAAGAGCTACATGATAGGGAGTTCAATAACGATTTAAATATATTCCCTTGTGGTTGGGGCATAGGATAGATGTGCGGTATCACCTGCTTATCATAAGAGGTGACTAAAAGGGGAATCTCCTGGATTCTCATTATGGGGGCGTGGATTGAGGACCTCGGGTCAGAGACAGGCAATGGTTCCATTTGTGTTAGGATCCTTTAATTTGATTCGCGAAACCCAGATGTTTTCCATTTCCATGCTCTTCATGATCCTTCGCCTTCCTTCGTTCAAATGTTCTTTCTTGGAAGGACTGGTATTATTACTTTTCATTTCTGGAGATGGTTCCCTAGCTACTGTATACTCTACTTCCTCTTTAGGAAATACGCACTACAACCCATGATTTAATTTCTTATATGTTATATCTTTCGAGGGTGATTCAATTGCACTTCTTGAGACTTGTATGAAGTCTTCAAAATAGAGTTTATATTGCGACATATATGATATTTACCGAAACTAATCCATAAGTTATATTCTGAAGATTCTAAGGTAGTCCTTACGAACAACTATGATAGAAAATAACCCTATTCCATCAAATTAGTTTAGATTGTATTATATTGTTCAATGTAAAAAGCCAAACCCCATGGCACTATAGCCCTTGAAGGGCCTTGGCCTACCAAGCGACCTCTGATCAGCCCGAAGGCCTGCAGATTACGAGGTGTCATGTGGTCAGCACGACGGATCCGTTATTCTTGGCTCTCTAGACCGGGGCCGCCATCTCACCGTCATATAGCTCCTCATTTCTAATCACGTAGGCTTAGTAGACCTAAAACCAGCCCTCAGGTCCAGGTAAAAATCCCTGGTCTGGCCGGGAATCGAACCCGAGGCCTCCAGGTAAGAGGCAGGCACGCTGTTCAATGCAAGGATGTTGATTAATTATAAGTTATTATACCTATAGCTAGCTCTATGCTAGGATATCGGTCTCCAGATTTAGAATTTGTGAGTTCAAACCCAACAACGGTAGAAGGATTGTTGAAAGTTGGAAAAATAATTTCGACACTCCTTGTTGTACGTTCTATGGCCGGTCACGCGGTGTAGAGGTAGCGTTCTTACCTCTTACCCGGAGGATCCGTGATCGATTTTCGGCCAGGCCAGGGATTTTTATCTGGCTCTGGGGGTTTGTTCGAGGTCCACTCAGACTGCATGATTACAATTGAGGAGCTATCTGACGGTGAGATTGCGGACCCGGTATAGAAAGCCAAAAATAACAGCCGAGAAGTTTCTTCTTGCCGACCACATGATACCTCGTGATTTGCTGGCCTTCGGGCTGAGCAGCGGTCGCCTGGTAGGCTAAGGTCATTCAGATCTGTTGCGCCATGCGGTTTGTTTTGTTGTTGTTGTTGTTGTTGTTATTCTATGTCAGCATGTAAAATTTCTCTGGCAACACTTCGGTTGTTACTGTACAAGATCATTTAAAACTCGGAGATAGAATGCCCAACAAAGTTCCATCTCCTCTTTAACTTGGTAGAGTAAAACAAAATTGTCACGGAGGCAGCCTGAGTGCCTTGATATGTAAATTTCCACAAGTAATTCGAACAGGCTCCAGGCTTCTTAGTCCTATTGTCCTTCTCTTTAGCTGAATGGTTAGCATTGGGATGTTCGTTTTGGAGAATCAAGAAATTCAATTCCCAACTAGGATGGAGAATTTAAAGTGCATCTAATATGTTTCCCTGACGCGGGGACGAGGAATTTGTGTTTCCCAAACACACTCCTCCTTGTACGACGCCCCGAACAAATAGCATTTTTAAAAAATGGTAACCGTCACTGGAGGAGGGATGATTTATTTCCAATAAATCTTACTAGTACTACTACAATAATAATAATAATAATAATAATAATAATAATAATAATAATAATAATAATAATAATAATAATTACAATTAAAAACCCCTGATCTTGCCAGGAATCGAACCCAGGTCCACCGAGTGACAGGCGGACGCGTTGCCCTCTACACCGTGTGGCCAGACGACAGAGACTATGAACTTCTGGAACACATAACCTACAGTACATAAGTCTAATTATAATAATGAAATAGTATTATTTCTGGAAAATTAATCGTAAAGTGGACAATTTCAGATATAAATGGAGCTGTATAATTGGCAGAGAATATCTTATGATTTTTACTATGATTTTTTCTATGTCATGAAAAGGAATTTTCAAATTTTGGAGCGTAGTGGGTGTGTTCTTCGGTAGGGTACCTCTGGATCAAAACAGGAGGCCTCTGACAACCCATTGACCAAGAAGAATATTATATTTGGCTGACAGATTTGGCAAACATGGAGTATAAATTGCTTATTATTGCTTACTATTAACCTGTTATTATTATTATTATTATTATTATTATTATTATTATTATTATTATTATTATTATTATTATTATTATTATTATCATCACCATCTTCATCATCTGTTTACCCTCCAGGTTCGGCTTTTCCCTCGGACTCAGCGAGGGATCCCACCCCTACCGCCTCAAGGGCAGTGTCCTGGAGCTTCAGACTCTTGGTCGGGGGATACAACTGGGGAGTATGACCAGTACCTCGCCCAGGCGGCCTCACCTGCTATGGTGAACAGGGGCCTAGTAGGGGGATGGGAAGATTGGAAGGGATAGGCAAGGATGAGGGAAGGAAGCGGCCGTGGCCTTAAGTTAGGTACCATTCGCCTGGAGGTGAAGCGGGAAACCACGGAAAACCACGTCGAGGATGGCTGAGGTGGGAATCGAACCCACCTCTACGCAGTTGACCTCCCGAGGCTGAGTGGACCACGTTCCAGCCCTCGTACCACTTTTCAAATTTCGTGGCAGAGCCGGGAATCGAACCCGGACCTCCGGGGGTGGCAGCTAATCACGCTAACCACTACACCACAGAGGCGGCATTATTATTATTATTATTATTATTATTATTATTATTATTATTATTATTATTATTATTATTATTATTATTATTATTATTATTATTATTATTATTATTATTATTATTATTATTATTATTATTCGGTATAAATGTCCCATTTAAATTGGTCAGACTGCAATAATTCAAATACATGCCCTGATATTTCGCATTATACTTCCCCTTAACATTTTTATCACTAAGATCAGCACTATACATGATATTCGGAACTGAAATTGTCCATTCAGGTAATCTTGGATCAGTCCACTCGACGTACAGCCTAGCCGTAATGTACCCTGCGCACTGAGTATACTACTAATGGATTTGAATTAAGTAAAAACAAAAGAATGTATTGACCACAAAGCAGAAAATAAACTAATTGCAATATTAGCAATCTAAATGGACTTGCTTTCATAGGTCTGAAAGAAGCCCTAATGTTTTCATCATGATTTATATATGATTAAAAATTTGCGGTTGAGTGAATACTCTGCCAGAAAGAGCGAACGTTATTTGGCCATACTGAATGGTAATAGCACGTTGTCATTGGTAATGTAATGCAGAGCGAATCCTAATTACTGAGTTCCCACTGTTAACATCGGAAATGAACAATATAGTTCCAATTGTATAGCATTCCATGATATTCTGTATAATGTATTTCCCGTAATGGTTTTCATGACTCATCCACGGCTCAATTCTACGTCAGCTAATAATCTTTATTATTTCAACACAATGCAAGCTCTGTTTATACACGCAGATGGGAAGCGCGTATTAGCGGAAACCGCTGCATAATGGATCGCAGTTGCTGTTTAACAAACATAAAATTTTTAGCGGATGACAAACAAGAGCAGAGCTCGGTGTACAAGTCTACAAAACAACGAGGCTGGTTTCAAGATGGTGGGGTGTTCATATTCAATTTAGTACACTGTGCAAATGACGAGTAATATTCCCGTCTCAGTGTTCCACAGAGATGACAGGGTTATTCAGCTGAGATGTCCATCTCAAGTAACTCATGAACCTGTAAAGATATTGATATTCTGTAGCCACTTTCAGTAACAGTACCGAGGGGCTCATTCGAACGTGCTTCATTCGCCAGGGAAAGGGGTGCCGAGTTCGATTTGCATAACGTATGAAACGTTCTTTTACGTCGCTCAGACACAGATAGGTCTTATGATGGTGGTGGGATATGAAAGGCCTAGAAGTGGGAAGGTAGGGGCCATGTCCTAAATTAAGGTACAGCCCCAGTATTTGCCTGGTTTGAAAATGGGTAACCACGGAAAACGACCTTAAGGGCTGCCGACAGTGGGACTCGAGCCCACTATCTCCCGGTTGCAAGCTCACGGCATGACCAACTCGCTCGGTATGAAACACGGAAGAGATTCCGTGGCTCAAGCGGCAATGCACCGGCCTCTCACCGCTGGATTCCATGCTTCAAATCTTGTCACTCCATGTGAGATTTGTGCCGGACAAAGCGCAGACGGGACAGGTTTTTATCCGGGTACTCCGGTTTTCTATGTCGTCTTTCATTCCAGCAACATTATCCAATACCATTTCACCTGAGCGTCATTAATCATTACCGCAAAGGAGTGCAACAGGCTACGGTAGCCGGCACAATTACTACCCTTGTTGCTAGATGGGGGCTGCATTTATTTCATTTCTGACTCGGTCGAATGACTGGAAACAGGCTGAGAGTTTTTATTTTTCATTTTAATGAAACATGAACTAGCTGTCGATATACACAATGCCTTCACCTTCTTCCGACAGCTGGGTATTCGCTCTACTGTAACCATGAATGCAGTATGATAAATTGGACAGCGTTAAGCAAAAAGAAACCAACCCACGTTCGAATTGTTCTAACAAAATGGAGCTTTAAACAAAGCATCACATCAAAGTGTCCCTATTGAACTTAAAGGTACAAAACTGTACGGATTATTAGCTTTCTCCTAAACAAATATAGTCGTTGCTGAGACAAAATCTTCTATGTGATAATATTTTTGGAGATATACTGACCCGCAGCACATGCATTATGAAGAGCGAGAATGCCTTGACAATATTGCACGTTAGATGATAAAACCTTACAGGCCAAGGCTCTAAGCTAAAATATTTCACATAGGAGGATTTTTTCCCGGCATCGATGATATATTCCATTAGTAAATTTATCAGAGTTTTATTTATTTATACCTCTACAGATTAAAATGTGAGTTGGCTCCTTGTTTTGTTTAAAAATCTGAGAACCAGTTGACCTATATGGTACCATATATATAGTTCCTTGTTCTTTTTTTACAGTTTTAGTTAGGTTTTAACAATACGATAATGAAAAATTATAATTTGCAGAAAAAGTTTTTAGCCTATTGTTTATTTCTTAGCAATAAGTCACGTAACTTATAGTACACATTATTACTTTTGAATTTCTAAGTGTCAAAATAATCACAACATATTTGCCACTTTTGTTGTTATATTGTGGCATTAACTGCAGTAGAATACATAAAAATCGCACTGCGCTCAAGTCTTGCACAAAAGCACTTATTGGCATGTATGTTCATTGGTGGTTTTTAAGCGGAAAGTTACTCATTTCTATGTTTAAAGCTGAATCAACTTCGCCTTCTAGCTCAAATTCAAGCGGTGCATTGAAAACGTCTAGATCATCCACTACACTATTGTCTGATATCAAGCTCTCATAAAATAGTTTCGTATCAGATGGAATCAGGTGCATAAGTGATTTTATATCTTCAAGTTTGGTGGGCGATATTTGTTTACCTTGGGGCCATAGGTTTACAAGTTTAGGTATGAAGAAGAAAGGCTATTTCGTTGGTCGTCCAAATTTCTTTATGATGTCAACGGTCTGTATCTTGTTACTGTCATCAAAACCTGCATGCAACTGGATTGAAAATCGCTGATCGTCCGTCAGAACTACAAACCAGTTGACTTCTTTATTTGTGTCAGTCTTACGATTGACTATCAACTTTTCAATTTCTTCAGTTCGGCAGAAATCTGTTTTCTCCATAAATTGAACTTTGAATGGGTCAAATACGCCAAGAAAATTAAAGGTCTATTAAAATATGAAGGCTATTTTATTAATTTTGTAGGTTAGATTACATTAAACAGAAGTTGTAAGTTACTATTTACTTAAAAATGAGAAAACTACCTGTTGCTCTTGTAAATACGAAGGGAGTACAATATTGTTTTACACTTAATTTTTCTACTGAAATGAAATTTAAGTTATATTCAGATGTTTTACATAATACACAATTTGTTTTCAGTGTCTATTTACATTATTATTATACAAGTTTTTCCAAAACAATTCGTTTTGTGGATCATATTGTCTATCATTACTGTTATTTTGGGGGGAGAGAGATGGGAGGAAAATATGATTTAGGGCGTTCCGTTACAAATCTGGTGAATATTTTCCTTGCTGCGTTTTGTAAAACATCAGTTGTTACGTCCACCTACTCAGTATAATCTCCTTGTAACTGTATGCACTTTTGCCATAGATGTGTCAGTCTCTCCACACTTCCTGAAATCACTCTTTCGGAGTGCTACTAATGCCTTGATAAATGTGTCCACTTCTGAAAAATCCGCAAAACGGAAACCACGAAGATGTTTCTTCATGTTCCCGAACAGGTGGTAATCACTTTGTGCCAAGTCGGGAGAGTATGGTGGGCGTGGCAGTACCGTGAATCCCATTTGATCAATGGCAGCGGTGGTAACATGTCTCATCACCAGTCACAAGCCTAGCCACGAAGTCGGCTGGATCTCAATCATGGAGTTTCAAAAGTTATCTACACACGTCCACACGCCTCTGTTTTTTGTCTGCAGACAAGAGTCTATGCACCCACGTGGATGACACCTTCCCCAACTGTAAATGGCCGTGCACGATTCGCTGCAGGGTGTTTAGGCTAATAAACGTGGTTGCCTCCATTTTCGTAAATGCGATGCATTTGTTTCCTTAGATAGCCTGTTCGACCCGGGCAATGCTGGCTGGTGTTGACACTGTGACATTCCTTCTAGAACTGGTTTCCTTGTCCATCGATGTGCGCCATGTTTTCCAACCTTCCAACCAGTTGTAAATTGTTTTATGTGACGGCGCATATTCTCCACAGACTGCCAACAAGCACCGATTAATTTCTGTGGTGGTCACGCCTTCTTTCCATAGAAACCAAGTCGTATAGCTTTCCATGTTGTCTGTTCCTACGATGACAGTGTTGTTATGAAATGGCTATGACGAGTGCATTCGTTGGCCCCTGTGCGTGTACTGCTACCAAACGGTGGACAAAGACACTAGTTATACGTCACCACCTTCAAAAGTAAAATGTGATCCATACCCGGACGTAAAAATTAAAATGTAAAACAATATAGTACACCCCTCGTAACCAGGTGGCATTGACATAATTCCCGGGTTCGAATCCCGGCCGGGTCGGGGATTTTAACCTTAACTGGTTAATTCCAATGGTCCGGGGGCTGGGTGTATGTGCTGTCTTCATCATCATTTCATCCTCATCACGACGCGCAGGTCGCCTACGGGAGTTAAATAGAAAGACCTGCACCTGGCGAGCCGAACCGTTCCTGGGATATCCCGGCACTAAAAGCCATACGACATTTTATTTCATTGACATAATTAATGCTTCATGTGAAGTAAACCTATTTTGGATCATTCATACTCTTAAAATATAAGGCACACAAGCTATAAGCTTAGATAAGAACAACAACAACAGTAAAATAGGATGACTTTTAAGCATGTTTTCATTCTTACCCTGAAGAGAGAAGCGGGCCACCTAGAAGGTAACGCCTTCTCTCTGGCCAAAAGATTCAGGCGCGTTAAAGCTGAAGTGAGGGATTTAGAAGGTGGGTACTGGGTGTGTGTAAATAAGGAGAACAAAGGCGTATGGCCTATTGGCTAATCGTATTTGTTCTTTCTTTCTTTTATTCTTTAATTTTAATTTTTTCAGAGTAGATTGTTTGCGATATTTAAAATAATTTAAGTTATATTCAGATGTTTTACATAATACACAATTTGTTTTAAGTGTCTATTTACATTATACTTATACAAGGTTTCCCAAAACAATCCGTTTTGTGGATCATATTGTCTATTATTACTGTTACTTTTGGGGGAGAGGTGGGAGGAAAATATGGTTTAGGGCGTTCCGTTACAAATCTGGTGAATATTTTCCTTGCTGCGTTTTGTAATACAAGAATCAACTGCTTTTTGCGGATTGGTTCCTTGTTGAATTTTACCAATCAAGAATCAGCTTGTTTCTGTGGATTGGCTCCTTGTTGAGAAAATGAAATATTCCTTAAGATAAATGTGGATTGGTTCAACAGCTCATATTATCGCCACTGAGAACAAAAATTATGTTTGAAGATAGCTGAATATGTGGCACAGCCAGCCTGCTATTTCCTGCACTTATTCTCATTTTGTGGGCTGTTTCCTTGTTTCATAACACTGTCCAATTGTGTCGTTTATTAACTTTCGAAATATTGTACGTCAGCAGGTAAAGATAAACATCATCGGGCGAGCTCACCATGCGGTTAAGAGCGCGCGGCTGTGAGTTTGCATCCGGGTGATAGTGGGTTCGAATCCCACTGACGACAGCCCTGAGGATGGTTTTCCGTGGTTTTCCATTTTCACACCAGGCAAATTCTGGGGCTGTACCTTACTTAATACCGCGGTCACTTCCTTCCAATTCCTAGGCATTTCCTATCCCATCGTCGCCATAAGATCTATCTGTGTCCGTGCCCCGTAAAGCCACTAACCAGAAAAGGGTAAAAATTAATATGCGACGCCTTGTAAGGGACAATATTATTACCACAACATGGTATTAAACCACCTAGACCGGAAAGAGCTAGCTGCGCGATAGGTCAAGTAGCAGTTAGCTTGCATTCGGACGATTGTGGGTTGTAACTCCATCATTGGCACCCTTCAAGATGGTTTTCCATTTTCACACTAGAGAAATGCTGGGTTTTTACTTTAATTAAGACCATGACCGTTGCCTTTCCAGTCCTAGCACTTTCCCATTATTTTGTTTTGTTCGTATACTGAACGTACAATCTAAACAGGCTGTTCGATAGAGAAACTCTAGGCCATAAATCCACACGATAAATTCTAGGAACTCATAAGGAAATACCCCAATCCATTCAACACAAAGATAAATTTCAGTCACCCTCAGGTTAGTGCACACCACACCATTACGACAACAGGTGCTCTAGTGCACGCATGTCCACGAAGATAACCCCCTGACAATAATAATAAAAACAACAATAATAAACTGGCACAAGAAAGAAACGAATTTCAAGAAATGATCAAGACCGTCTAAAATTTGCTCATTGAGTTCACTTCACTTGGTTCCCCAGAACGACGTTTCCTGGCGTCCTAGCGGGAACTACGGTGCCCTGTATGACGTTACTCTACTTGATCGCAATCCTATTCCAAGTCTATTAAATTTTAATAGTCAATGTACTATTAGTGGGGAAACCATATTATCCATAGTGGACCTTATTGGTCCCTATAATCATAACCCTATGGCCTCTAATTATATTACAAAGAGCTGTGAAAACGTCATTTACTGTTTTTGAATTTGTACAAATGCCATTAGGCTTTCTAAACTCAGCTCAAACGTTTCAGCGTTACACGAAAAGTATTATCTGTGTCCTGCCTTTTTGGGTACACTCTTCTTGATGACATTCATGTAGTCTCAATATCGGAGGAAAAACACAAAGTTCAATTCAGAGAATTTTTTAATATCTGAGTCAACACAGTATCAATTTAAATCTGAAAAAGTGTGTTTTTGGTAAAAAGAAACTGCCATTTTTATGTTACCATGAGTTACCAAATAGAACTTCATCTTTAAGAGAACAGATAAAGACAATTAAAGAATTTCATAGTCCCAAAACAGTGGCAGAAGTACATAGAATTTTCAGATTAATCAATTTCTCTCGAAGATGTTTGCTACACGCAGAGGAAACGCAACACACCGTACTTAACCTCTGCAGAAATACAAAGAGAAAGGACAACTGAAAAATTCATTGGACCGATATAACATCCCAAGCTATTCAAAGTTTAAAGGAAAATCTTCCTAAAGCTTTTATGCTTGCTCATCCATCTCCAGAACTTCCTTTTGTTCTCATTGTTGATGCGTCAGACTTCGCAGTCGGTGCAGCACTCCAACAATCAAGAAACGATGTACCATAAACTTCATCCTTTTCTATTTCAAGTTCTCTCACAGGTACTCAACGCAAATAGAGTACGTTTATGACCGTGAATTGTTAGCAGCTTTCTCGCCCGATTAAACACCTGCGTTATGATACTTGCTACAAGGATAGCAATTCACAATTTTCACGAATTACAAACCACTAACGTTTTAATTTAACCAACGCTCTGATAAAGCAGCACCAAGATTATATAGGACAGTTCACCACTAATGCACGGTACCTTCATGAAGGGGATAATATACCAGCGGACACATGTTGTAGAATTGCGGAAATCATTCTACCTGCCTCCATTTCGTAATTTAGTTCAAAAATGTTGCAGAGCTAGAAGAATATGATGTGGAACTTGACAAACTAATGAAGTCGGAATATAGTTCCTTACAGTTCACGAAAATTAACTTGTCTGGTTGATCTGAATTAATATGTGACAACTCAACGAGGAAACTACCCGTACATTCTAAAAACTTTCCGAAGGACTATATTCAATTCCCTGCACAGCTTGGCTTATCCTGGAATTAACGGCTCAACAGACCTTATCAAACAGTAATTCGTATGACCTTCAGTGAAAAAAGATATCAAACTGTGGGATAAATCTTGCATTCCCTGTCAGCATGCTAAAATCTGGAGGATTACTAAAAATGCCATCGTTACACGCAATCTAGTAGATGACCGTTTCTCCTACATTCACCTTGATATTGTAGGCCCTCTTCCTATGCATATCGATGGCTTACTTCTAAAACCTCGTATCTCCCAATGCACTTCCTATCCATTTTCTTCCTTAAGAATGGTCACGCCTCCCAGCCAGATATGGATGTACAGTCCATCAGAACAATTATCGTTGTGTTCATTTTCCTATGCCGCCCTGTAAAGAAAAATGAACCTTAAATACATTAAACTGTAGGAGTCCTTAAATTCTCTATGAAAACAACATCCCTACAATACGGTATGGTAAGGACCATTTTCCTTTACATGGTAGCACAGGAAAATAAAGCTACGAAAAATGTTCTGATGGATTGCATATAAATATGTGGCTGGGAGGCTTGGCTAGTCTTAAGGAATATAATGGGTAGGAAGAACATTGCAACATACGAGGTTTTAGAAGTAAGCCGACGATATGTTACAACTGAGCTAGGAATTCTAATCGACTGTCAATTTTTCACTCACAGAGCAAGCGGCTGTGCAGCTTGGGTAACGTAGCTATCAGCTCGTATTCGTCCGACTGGTTGGCTGAATGGTCAGCGTACTGGCCTTCATTCAGAGCGTCCCTTGTTCGATTCCGGGATTTAAACCTTCATTGGTTAATTCCAATGGTTCGAGGGCTGGGTGTTTGTGCTGTCCCCAACATCCCTGCAACTCACACATCACACATAACACTATCCTCCACCACAATAACACGCTGTTCCCTACACATGACAGATACCTCCCACGCTCATCGGAAGGTCTACCTTACAAGAGCTGCACTCGGCTAGAAATAGCCACACGAAATTAAATTAAGCTCGTATTCGGGAGATAGTGGGTTCAAACCCCACTGTCGGCAGCCCTGAAGATGTTTTTCGGTGGTCTCATATTTTCACACCTGGCAAATGCTGTGGCAGTACTTTAATTAAGGCCACGTTTACTTCCTTCCCACTCCTACTTCTTCCCTATCCCATCGTCGCCATAAGACCTATCTGTGTCGGTGCGACGCAAAGAAAATTGAAATAATAAGTTAAAAACTATCACTCATCTTACCAAGTTGCTAAGCATCCATCATATTAAAATAACCACCTACCAGCATCCAACGGAAAAGTAGAACGCTGGCACACAATCTTCTCGACAATCTTCATGGAACACCTATCTTACGTGCTTCCATCGTATGACACATTATCTGCAGAGATAACCTACGTTACGCCAATTAGATTAGCAGCAGATAATATACCCGACATTAAAAACCAAAAGAAGATATCCCGTCATTTGTACTCAAACTTAAATAACACATGAACTGACTTCAACCTGTACATATTAAGCAATACTCATCCAATTTTGTTTTTGTTCATCTTGATCTTATGAAAGGATTCCCTCTCTTCTTTCGTCAAGGTACTGCAAGAAGACCTCTCCAACCTTACTACCAAACCGTGTTCCTGCCCAGTCAGGAAACAAATTTATAATTGATTCACCCAGAAGCATCCAAAGCATCTTCATTGACAGACTAAACCCAACTGCTGTTACATTGCCTGTAACGCCATATGACAAGCCTTTGCAAGAAGAGCAGCCGACCCGACTGACGATAGCACGTCTGGGTGGAAAGTGCACTTTCTTGAGAGATTATTTCACGTTATCAGTGAAGAAAATGTTTGTGGCCATAACCTTCCAACTTCAGGATTTAGAAGGCCACGATAACATGACATGAAGACTTTATATAATCTGTATTCATTGAAAAATATAGCGGCGGTTTAAGGGTTAAGAGGAAAGAGCAAACAAATATATCAATAGTTTTTTGGTTTGAATTTGCTTAACGTCGCATCGACAAGGTTAGGTCTTATGGGCTAGGAATAAGAAGGAAACGGCCGTGGCCTTAATTAAGGTACAGCCCCAGCATTTACCTGGTGTGAAATTGGGAAACCACAGAAAGCCATCTTGAGGGCTGCCGACAGTGGGGTTCGAACCCATTAGCTCTCTGATGCAAGCTTACAGCTGCGCAGCCCTGACAGCATGGCCAACTCGCCATGTATAGTTATCATTATATTTGTTCTTCATCCCATTCATTAACTACACGGTCATCACCCCTTTTCAGTTGTTAAATCGGACGGGTCTTACGAATTTGTACTAATAAGCTTGAAGAGACAGATATTGAAAGATTGGATTTATAATAAGAACCGAAGGTATCGGAGACGGGATGACTTTTTGCTATGCAGAGGTAATGGGCAAGTTACAAATGTGTACACTAGGATTGAGAGTTGTGTATTGATCGATTTAGGTTATATTATGATGTTCACTGTCAGTGTGCCATGTAATTAGCTTGGGACGTCTTAGCCAATAGCTCAGTGTACTTTAAGGCCCTTGTGGTATGAGTACTGATTTGTGTATTTACACTTCAGAGGAGTGGAAGCTGCCGTAGCTTAAGTGAATTCATACACATCCGTGTCCACTTAACTGCTGCGTAGAAAACATACTTGGGTTTATACCTCAATACAACCAGTAAACCGTTCACCCAATAAATTCTAAGAAGAAAGAATCCTGGAAATAACACTACCTTTCACTCCAAGAATTACTGTAAACTTTTACCGATAAAGAACAAGTACTTTTTTTGATACAGAATATGTCTATCGTTTCATTCTAGAACTGCATCTGTTCTTTAACATCCCTGTGTCCCAAAACAGTGTATATAAATCTTCTTTCCATAATTTCAAATCCATCCGTTGAAGGTATTACTATTCGTAACCGAGACCTCAAACTACGTACCATGAGTTATAGTTAATTTCCTTTACGCTGACTCCAAAGGTATATTTAATGACATTTGGGAGAAATCTTATTAATTAGGTGTGTTAAAAATTCCACTTTCTGAAAACGAACAGCATGTTTGTCCAGATTCAAACCACCTTGCTTTGTGTATCAGTTAGAAAGAAAACAGCTACCTCATCAGAGTCGCATGACATGTGAAAACTCTGAGCGTATTACATAAAGGGGAACAGAAAGCAGCAGAAAAAAACGGAATAGAATCAAATTCTACACTGACACACACATAAAACTAACATTTCATGGTTACCAAGGAACAGATGGTGATGGCACTGGTGATTATTGTTAGGAAGTACAGCTGGTAACCATCCATTCTATGACGGAACAGCTGAAGATGGAATACTACGCTTTGTAGATAGCAGTATGAGAAATTCCGCATAATAGATGAATGTCTTCTAAACCAGTATTCATAATTGTAAAACCATTGTGTTCCATGAAATCTTATGATTAATATGTACTATCCTATTTAGATTTGGTGTCCATTAAAATGTGCATGACCTCTTGTATATTGTTTTTCTCACTACCAAGATGAGTGACTCATTTACGTTAGAGCGTTGACTTTCGTAACCCAAAGTTTGATCGCGATTGAATTCTGTCGTATTTGGAAGTGCTCAAAAATGCCAATTTCAAATCGATAGACATTCTGGCACGGAAATGACTGAACCACGTCTGACTTGGTCTTTAGTTGTAAGTAGGCTTATGTAAGATGAGTTGAATATTTCTGGTAACACCGTGAAGTAACATGATGGTGGTGGTAATGGTAGATATTATTTTAAGGGGAAGTATAACAGGGCAAGCATTCTCAGTGCGTATTGTCAAGGAAAGTTTCGATATAAGGCTTTCACTGACGATTTTGCTCAGTCGCTTGTGAATGACTGTCATTTCCTTATTCTGTCTTTGGAATACACATTTTCTAAAATGAGGTGGAATATGATTCGTCAAACTTGAAGTACCGTACCAATTTGTTGCTGCTCGTCGGGATATTGTAGTGGAATTGATCTGTTGAGGTACACTTTTGCACTGTTATAGGCCTTTGTGTTTTACACAGCTCCATCGGCTTCTGTGTGCTCGAGTTGAAACTGCACCCACAATGTGTACTGCAGCCACACGTAATGAAATTGGGAATCTAATGAATTCCCGGCCTGGAGGTAAAATCCATTTCACTGGAATTATAACGTGAAAACAAAGGAATCCATGTCATTTGATGCATCAGGGAGCCAGCCAAATTAAATGGACAGCAGGTATTTTAACCTTCCTTTGCAAAACCTGGCTGAATTAGTGTTTCCATAAGAGGTTCTTCATGTCGAAGCACAAGACTGAATTTTGGTACCCTGGTGATTATTTCGAACAGAAATTACGCTTCGTGTGGGATATGGTGTGGTGGAAAGCAGTTATTCACCTCCTTTAGTGTAAAACGGGTCGGTGTCTATTACGTCACGTTCGTGAACTTCGTAAAATTGAAGAGTGTATATTCAAAATGTGCTATTTCTAGTTCCAAAAAATAAATCAGTATTTCTGCCTTGTACATTACAGTGGTCGAGTATTATCAATTGCCATGAGCAATCCAGACCAGAAAGATATCATCATCATCATCATCATCATCATCATCATCAACATTATCGGTTCTCTGCCTATCAGCAGGTTTTCGCATGCATTCTCAGGCCTATATGTCTTCTGCCATCCTTTTAGTCTTCCATTCATTTTCACACTGTCTATCATCTGGTACCTCCTTCTTCCTCTCCACCTTCTACCGTCAACTTCTCCATCCAGTGCCTGTGTTAATAAACATTTCCTTCGTAAACAGTGACCTGAGCAACTTCTTTTCTTCTCTTTTGAATGGTTTCCAGTATTGTCTCCCTTCCTTCACTTACTCCTTCCAATACTACGTTTTCCTTAATCTGTCTTGCCAGTTGATTTTCATTTTCCTCCATACCCACATTTCCTCTCACGTTCCAAGTCTCAGACCCATAAATAGCAACGCTCCATAGAAAGCGCTTTACTAACCTCTTCTTAAGGTCCGTATTACATGTAATTCCTTAAAATTTGTGCCAAAACCAATCGTGGGTAGGTCACATGTGCCTTTTATTTTAGGTTTCATGCTCCTTACCCACAAATTTCTTAAGGTGGAAATAGCACCTTTCGAGCAGACACTCCTTAATTACTCTATTACAATATCAATTTGTTCATCATTTCAGTCAAAATTTTCAAATTCTATAAACGTAGCCCTTCTATACTGTAATTATACTTACTGCACGGTCTCTCATTAAAAATAATTTTGTCTCAAAGAAGTGTTCACCATTCTCCCCTCCACAATTTCAAATCCATCAAAGATAGCAATAATATAACTGGTTTTAAAAGGGGCGACCCAAGGAGCCTACCTAAATGATTTTCAAGGTCAGATTCTGCCTTAGTAAGTGGAGTTCGGAGGGGGTCCAGGACATGATAGCACGTACGAAAAAATGTTATTCACCGAGTGAGTTAATTACGCTGTTTCTGTCCAGGATCTGTGTACTTGCATTTGAGAGTAGGTGGATTTCTCATTTCTACACCAGGAAAATGCTGCGGGCAGTACCTTAAGGGCGTTTTCTCTTCTTTCTCATACCTAGGACTTACCCTACCCAATCGTCGCCGTAAAGCCTTTCTGTGTCAGTGCGACGTAAAGTAAATAGAAAAAATAGTGTCTTCAATATTGTCTATGTGAGTTTATTGAAATATGTAAAAATTGTAAAATTGTCGATAATTTCATAAAAATATCCCAAGTGCTTCACACATACATATAGTAACACTTTCTGAATTTAAAGAATGGTTAAAAGACGAATACATTTTACCAGCTAAAAGTGCGTACTGGAAAAATAAGGAAGAGTAAATTATTAATATCAGAAGGATCTAAGCCAACCGCAAATTAGGTCAAAAACATGAGTCTAGGAGAATGCAAAAATCCCAAAATGCTGGAGACTGAGCGGAAGAGATTCTGCAGACAACGTAAGGAAGTTGAGACGGCCGACCACCGCGAGACAGTAACGAGTGCTACTATTGCTCCTGTACACCTAAGGAGGTAGATACGACCAAAAATACTTCAGGAGATATCACTGAATCGATGGAGATCATAAATATTGTGATTCGTATCTTTTCAGTTTTATTACAATTTTAGCCCTGCTAAATAAGATAACAACTCTCTCAGCCTAAACTCTGCACACATGTATTTGTCTCTAACACCCACCTAACAAACACGTAACGTAATTTAATCGCAAAATACTTATGTCCATGGCTTCGTTATAACCATAACAATAATAATCCGGATAATTCGGAAACAAAAATAAAATAAATAAATAAATAAATAAATAAATAAATAAATAAATAAATAAATAAATAAATAAATAAATAAATAAATAAATAAATAAATAAATAAATAAATTCATATCAGCTACTAATCTATACAAACCTTAATTTGACTTTACAAGAATAAGAGAACCAATTTATTTTAGCACGTAATATTCAATACAGTACGTACTCTGCTCACTTCTGTTTACTAAAACAGTGTGTAAGTCTCTTTTGCTTCCAATTCGTGAGACGTTTGATAGCAATACGATCGTGTAGAGGTTTCTCCAACATCAGTTCGGCAGAAGTTGTTTCCGTCTGACATTCTAGAAAATTCATTAGTTTTTTTCCAGTAGTGCTGTTGCATCGATATGAGGCATTGCTTTTTTTTTTTCCTAAAACGTCACTTTCGTTTTCCAATTCACCATCACTGTCCTCCTCTGTTTCACAGGTGGCAATAATTTCGTCATCGGGCATCATGCCGTAACCACCATCACTGCCAATCTGAAACCAGGCATTTACGTCCCTATCGTCTACATCTGAACAACAAGGTATGTTTGCAAATATTTCAAGGAATTTGGACATTCAAAAACTTCAGCAGGGGAATACCAAACGGTGGTCCATACTATTTTCCATGACGTCTTAACTGATAAGTTTAGTAACGTGATCCCAAGGAAGATGCAACCTTGTGGCTTGAAGCGTTGGGACCGGCGATATCTATGCTCCCTGTGGTACAAACGTAACAACTGCATCGCTTCATACATTCAATATTATTTAAAGGGCGCGCATATTTTCCTGATTAAAGATAATACAAAATAACAATGCAGTGAATAAGAAATCAACATAGATTAACCCGGAAATCTGGATTAATGACGGCTGTATAAAAGAGGTTCCTGTGAATACGCATTATGTACTCTAGCGGTGAGCCCTGCGCTTTACTGCACTTGAAAATGGCAATGAGCTTGGTTTTAAACGTGTTCCGAGTTAAATGCATATTATTTTCTTATATAATAACATAAATAAACACGTGAATCAAGGTCATTGTGCTATTCAGATTCTTCTTCTTCTTTTCCTACCGCTTTTCCCACACCTGTGGGGTCGCGGGTGCGATCTGTGGCGCACATGTGGATTTGGCCCTGTTTTACGGCCGGATGCCCTTCCTGGCGCCAACCCTTTATGGAGGGATGTAATCACTATTGCGTGTTTCTGTGGTGGTTGGTAGTGTAGTGTGTTGTGTGAATATGAAGAGGAGAGTGTTGGGACGGACACAAACACCCAGTCCCCGAGAGAGAAGAATTAATCAGAAGCGATTAAAATCCCCGACCCGGCCGGGAATCGAACCCGGGACCCTCTGAACCGAAGGTCAGTACGCTGACCATTCAGCCAACGAGTCGGACTGTGCTATTCAGATTGAAAGGCTAAAATACATTCAGTAAGATAAGTTATTTTTAACGGATAAATTTAAAGCTGGTAATTAAATGTCTATTCATGTGCCTTACTCCTAAGCCCATATATATTATGTAGCAGCATTTTCCCGCGGCTTCTCCTGCGTTTATTAATTCAACCGTGTTTGATGCTATTAAATCGTAAAAGCTGCTTGCTGAAGACGCTGGCAGCTTCATTTCTTCAAGCAAAAAATTGCTCTTTGACACAGACATGAGTGATCGGTTTGTCCCGTAGATTTGACTGGCCATCGCACACATACACAGACCAACAATTCCGGATATCACGGACAAGAATAGCTTCCTATGGTCTGGACGTAAAATGGCATTTTGACTGGTATATGTACTACTATAGTTTTCCTTTCTTTAAAAAAAAATTGGCCTTACGTCTAACCGAAACAGAGAGGTTTTATGGCGACGATGGGATAGGAAAGGGCTAGGAGTTCCAAGGAAGCCTGGTGTGAAAATGGTAAATCACTGAAAACCAACTTCAGGACTGCCGAAAATGGAGTTCGAGCCCACTATCTCCCGAATTCAAGCTCACATGTGCGCGCTCCTAACCGTATGGTCAGCTCCCTCGGTTGTTTATCTTCTTTATTTATATTACGTTTACTTTGAATAAAATATAAGATTAAGTTAGTTGAAGGAATACACAGTTCACGTTTTTTTCTGATATACTGAAATCCTCGTAGTATTCTCTGATATTTTAGTGAATAAAATGAATATCGAGTAAAAAATAATTAAGTACATAAATCTTTAAAACGATTAAAAATATGAACATTTAATGCAAAAGTATCTTTACCTGTAAAAATATGCATCCAACAATAATCCTATGTAAAAAAATTCAGATCTCTGCGTGCCGTAGATTTGGCTTTATTATTATAGATTTCCAAAGAAGTTTCCAGTTGGGTAAAACAGCAACAACACGTATACGGGCGTACTTAATGTGTGTTCTTGTAAGCCTCAATTTCCAATTCCCTCACCTCAGCTCGGTCCCATCGGACAGCTCAAATTTTTCTGAGAATCATGGTTCATTGACACCAAAATTTAAGCATCTGAGCTACTTGGAAGTGCATAATTAATTCACGTCTCTTTCCAGTTTTACCCTAGCTTAATACTTCGACATTTGTTTTATAACATAGAACATTTCCCGCAGCATTTTCTCGGGGTTAGAGGTTAGAACGTAATTTCTGTACTCTGGAAAAGTTCCCGCTTACCATTTAACATAGTCATTGCTTAGAAAATAAATTTTCCCACTGGGTTAATCATTGCTTAGAAAATAAAATTTCCCACTGGGTTAATAAGTGCTTACGCTTCACTTCGTACGCCGGTTTGCTTCAGAACCCAATTTAGTAACAGCCCAGTCCTCGCATCGGTCCCATCATAAATTTTTGTCAATTTTCGATTTTTCTAATGATTTTTGGGGTGTGAGGCTTGTAGGGTGTCTGTAAGCATTTCGCTTGGTAGTCCGTTGCCCTTTGGGGCTGTTGCGCCATAGGATTCGGTTATTATTATTATTATTATTATTATTATTATTATTATTATTATTATTATTATTATTATTATTATTATTATTATTATTATATTACGGCAACAACAATTTCCTTAGTGCGTGAATCTGAGGCCCGGTTCCTTCAACTCTGTGATCAATTTTACTTAACAAAATGTTAACTAACATTTGTTAATAATTTAACATTTCGGTTAAAAGTCCGTAGTTTCATGAACACATTTGTTACAAAACAATTGTTAAACACAACTTAATACGTTTCCATGAGATTTCTGATTGGGTTCGGCAGTGAGCGTCTTTTGTTTCTTTACATAGAGCGCTCAGAGCGGTATGTCAGAATGTCTTTTGTCACACATGTTTGAGGTTATAGTTAGCGGAGACCGCTAGGAAGTAAACCTGTGCAGTAAGAGGCAACAAATGCGTTATTATAATGAATACGAGACTAACGTCGTTATAGATTTAGTTTCAAAGGACTCGAGTGTGCATGGAAAATAAAAGAACGGACGGTTACATCACAACATTATGAGTGAAATATAAGACTTCTACAACACAGGGAAAATGTGATAACTGATATGTCTTGAATTATTTTTGGGCATGCGGGGACAATGCTACAATAGCAGCAAAAGCTCCTTGGACTGTTATTGTATACACTCTTTTCTTGCATTCATAAACATAGTCGCCTACAATTACATGAAAATAATGTAAAGCATTATAATGCCTAAGAACTATAAGGCACTGCTTCACTGGAGGAACTGATTAGTTTCTATATATGTGAAACTCTAACCTTGGCTATTATCAGTTTCTTCTGCTACCATCTTCATTATGGCTTTGGCTTTAAGGTATATTTGTGGAAAGTGTTTTCCGACTTTATGGAGAAGTAGTTTTTAACAGTGAAAATGTTTCTTGGGTCACACAGTATGGGGCCTTACTTTAGCAAAAACGTAAAGTGATTTCACTCAATTAGAACTAAAATACTGAAAGTCTAGAAATAGTCAAGGTGTCAAAATGCCTTTTTTGGAGTGCTCTATCAAACAGAAGCAGAAAATTTTGGAAATCATTTCGGGTAAAAATGTTATTCACGTAAAACCCATAAAGAGGACAATTTTCAAAAAATGGACTTGTTCCGCAATTATTATCCAATGTTCATTTTAAAAAATTCAATAAATAGACTGATCCTTTTTTTAACAATTTGTGTGTCAGATTTTTTAATTTCGTAAAACTAATTATTCAAAAATGGACTTGTTCCGCTATTATTATCCGATGTTCATTTTAAAAACTTCAATAAATAGACTGATCCTTTTTTTAACAATTTGTGTGTCAGATTTTTTAATTTCGTAAAACTAATTATTCAAAAATGGACTTGTTCCGCTATTATTATCCGATGTTCATTTTAAAAACTTCAATAAATAGACTGATCCTTTTTTTTAACAATTTGTGTGTCAGATTTTTTAATTTCGTAAAACTAATTATTCAAAAATGGACTTGTTCCGCTATTATTATCCAATGTTCATTTTAAAAACTTCAATAAATAGACTGATCCTTTTTTAACAATTTGTGTGTCAGATTTTTTAATTTCGTAAAACTAAGGTCTCGAGTTCTATTTGAAGGGACTCATGTATGATGTGACACTAGATTTACTAGTTTCCGATTTGAGGTTGTGTTATCTAACAGTGAATCACGTGATAACGTCGTACGCCACGTGCACACGTAAAAGTCCTTTGGTTGCTAATAATAAGTTAGTAAAGTAGAAAAACTTAAATTGGTGAAATATAGTGATGAACCAAGGAGCGAATGGTCGTTCGGATTAAGATGTGATAGCAGAGCTATCAACAAAGACAATTGATCAAATACTTCGATATAAAAGTTCAGAAGCAACGTAAACCTCATCAAGAAGAACAACCAAAGCGACGGGATTACAAAACGATAATTACATCGTATATGTATGTTGGGTATTCAGCCCGAAGGCTGGTTTGATCCTCTGCAGCTCCGCCAACAGCTGTCATAAATAGCCTAGGCGTCACTGAAGAGGCGTACTAGGGAAATGAGGAGTGAGGTAGTTTCCCGTTGCTTTCCTCACCGAGCCAGCCGCTGCTATTACATATCAGTCTGCCAAGCCCACTGAAATGCATGCACCAACCGACCCTATGAGCGATATCTTCACACCATTCATAACAGGGACTGGCTGTATAAGCAATGGTATTACTAGCATCACTCATACCTCAGTCACTTTCATATTGTCAAAGCCAAGGATATGACTGGGACAGGTCAATGAAAGTAACAAATTTGATATATCCCATACCAGAAGACATAGGGCACTGTAAACACTACATCTCGCCAGCAAAGATATCGTATATACGATATATGAATGCCAATATAATAAATCGTTTTAAAAGAAAGAAATATAAATCTGACAAAAGATGTATTTTTATATAATTATAGTAATAAATTTTGTGTACACTGCAAGCAATCTCGTGGTTTACATCTCACTCATTTCCTAAAAGTTCCCTTTTCCACATTTCGTGAAAGAACATTTTCAAAGTTCAGTTGCTTTCCAAGGGACTAGAACTGGGAATATTTCTTCAGTTTACCGACAGTCGCCGTACAGCAGCGAGGCTTCAAACTTACATCTTCTAGATGCTGCCATTTTGAAACTTGGTAACAGCTGTTAAGTGGCTTAACTCAGGGCTGGTGTCGTGTTAATTTCACGCAAGTATTAACAATTTGTTGCCGGCCCCGCGGTGTAGGAGTGGCGTGCCCACCTCTTACCCGGAGACCCCGGGTTCGATTCCCAGCCAGGTCAGGGATTTTTACGTGGATCTGAGGGCTGGTTTGAGGTCCACTCAGCCTACGTGATTACAATTGAGGAGCCATCGGACAGTGAGATGGCGACCCCGGTATAGAAAACCAAGAATAATGGCTGAGATAATCCGTCTTGCTGACGGCATGACACCTCGTAATCTGCAGGACTTCGGGCTGAGCAGCGGTCGCTTGGTAGGCCATGGCCCTTCGGGGCGGTTGCACCATGGGCGGGGTGGAGGGGGAATTAACAATTTGTTAGTGTTAACAACTTTTCATGACATTCATTTTGCTAAATTGTGTGTTTAAGCCTATTTAGTAGCATTGTTAATACTTAACACTCGTTGAAGGAACCGGGCGTGAAAGTCATAGCCTTTATTCACATAGTGTTAGCTATACTGTCTGCCGTCTTGTAACTAGCGTGGTTGGAGAACTGCCCTGAGAGCCCTGGGATCGAAGAGCTCTGGGCGCAGGCTCATGAAAAACGAGAGTTAAAGTCACAAGTGGTCGTTTTTGCCAACTCTGAGTTAGTAGATATTGATTGTATGACTAGGAGGTTGCTATACTGTGCCACAACAAAAGTTTAAGACCACCAGTGAAAATCAGTTAATGGACTCCTGGTCCTATATTTAATGTACGAACTGGTCTCAAAAGTTAGTGGATTATGTGTATAGATATGCACATTATGGAAAACAACTGTTGAAACATGGAATGAAGTTTAATAGTTCACATGTTTCAATCATTATGAGAACCTATGAAAATACCGCACTTTCCGGTGTAAAATCCATTGAGTTCTCTGAACTACAGAAGGTGTATGGCTACTTTATTTTTCCTAAATAACTATCCAGTAGAATGTAAAGTGACATAAACTTCGAAAGATGAAAGTGCCAATGGGTCGGGTTTTGGGATGTTCTGTTTGAAATTTCGCATTCAAATAACAATAGACTAAGACCGTACTTAGAAATGCTTCTAAAATCCTTGGAATGAGCTACCGTCAGCGAACGGTTCTTCTTTAAGTAGTACAGGCTTCGCTCAACAGATCGCAAGGATCGACACATGTTACACATGGCGTTGCCTACGAGATATACAAGGCCGGGACATAGCTACTCATTCATCGCTGAAAACATGGCCGACCGTGTTCACGGTCTGGCCACTAGATGTCACGTTTCTGTTATGTTCTAGGCAGACTTTAACATTGTGATGTGCTGAGAAATTGTGATGCTGTGTTGTTCTTGTGCAGTACATGGTGAGTACTGTTTCTGTCGGTGAGGGTCTGTGACGGTCTGTGAAGGTGAGAATAATAATAATAATAATAATAATAATAATAATAATAATAATAATAATAATGGATTTTACGCCCCACTAACTACGTTTACGGTTTTCGGAGACGCCTAGGTACCGGAATTTAGTGCCACACGAGTTATTTTACGTGCCAGAATATCTACCGACACGAATCTGACGTATTTTCGAACTTTCAAATACCACCGGCTGAGCCAGGATCGAACTTGCCAAGTTGGGGTCAGCAGGCCAGTGCCTCATCCTTCTGAGCCACTCTGCCCGGCAAATGTGAGAAGATGGTGCACTGCTGTGTACCTCTATGTACCTCTATACAAAAGCAAGGAAATGCGATGTTCCATAGTTTTCCTTCGGCGTGCGTTTTAAGAGAGATATGCAGGAAAGCTATTTCGATGCAGGGTAATAAAGTACGATCTCTTTGGGCACCTAACAATTATTCCCGAGTGTGTAGGGTGCATTTTAATACAACCGATTTCAGTGTAAGCACATCATTCAAACAAAGTCTTCCCAACAAATTTCCTTTTTTTAATGTGCATCCTGTTCAAAGGCGGAAAGAGTCCAGTGACGCATTGCCATCAACATTTTGTAAAATTTCCTATTCACATAACAATGAACATATTATATCTTCAGCAAATAATTTTTCTACGTCAGCCATATGCCTTTGCTGGCAGAACCTAGTGTTTACAGTGCACTATATCTTCTGGTACAGGCTAGAGCAATTTTGTTACTTTCATAGACCTGTCTCTGTCTTATCCTTGGCTTTGACAATATGAAAGTGACTGAGGTATGAGCGATGCTAGTAATGCCAATCCTTATGCAGCCAGTCCCTGCTAATGGTGTGAAAATGTTGCTTATAGGGTCGGTTAGTGTATGCATTTCAGTGGGCTTGGCAGACTGGTATATAATAGCAACTCTGGCTCGGTGAGGAAAGCAACGGGAAACTACCTCACTCCTCATTTCCCTAGTACGCCTCTTCAGTGATGTCTAAGCCATCTATGACAGCTAATGGCAGAGCTGTTGAGGATCCCACCAGCGGCATCGCTGACGGACTGAACATACATACGTCAGCCATAAAGGGAAAAGGAGTACAAGGCTAGCTGTTTTGTTAAATCTAAATATGTATTGATGAGAGAATTAAGTATCAGATCAAGAAGAACAATATTTAAATTGAGAAGTAGAATCCGGGTAATGAAATCAAAAAAGTTTTAAGGTATCCGAACTTCCCCAAAAAGTAACCCAAATTAGAAAGAACGGCAAAATTGGACATTTAGGAGCTTGTCTTCCTGGCAACGATAATCGGCTATGTGGTAAGAGTATATAAGGAGCGTACACATTGTGCAACCTGCCTATAGTCACCAGTCACCAGTAATAGTCCTCTAACACACCTAATTAGAATGCAGTACCCATGAAGAATGTTTGTGTATTTCCTAAGAAATATTTTAAAATTCACGTGATCCGCTTTGTAAAAAAGCAAATCTTTTAAAGAAGCTAATTGTCCATGTTGTGTCCAATTCCTGCAACGGTTTCACTGTGTAGGTTGTTGTGAGCAGGAAATACTAGGTAAAAGAATACTAAGTTTGTAAAACCGATTCTGGACAATCATGTCAAGGCAACTTCCGATCAGACTTCAATAATTTCAGAACGAAACCCCTGAAAGGCAAAGTGCTGAAATTATGATAGCTTCTTACAATTCAGGTAATCTAAACTTATGTACCGGTAGGTGACATAATATATACAATACCTTCGTTTCTATGAGATGAAATGAAATAATGTGGTCCTTAAAAACATTAATTATTACTGCTGATATACTTGTCTTAATTTATCACAAAGTTTTCGCGAATTACTTATTTCGTTTGAGAAATATGTTGTAGAAGGTAAGCAATTGTATAATTGCTCTTGGAGTACATTTTATCTCATATCTGTTTAGTATCTTCTGAAATTAATAGTTTTAATGAATTGTTATAGTTTTTCTTATTCAACCGTGTGGTAATGAACGGACGAGACATCTCAGTAAAGATAACTCTACTGGCGGTAGTTGGAAGTATCTCGAGGACGCATCCAGTGTGTCGAATTTACTGGCCTTTACTATCTCGTAGGCAATGCACATGGAGAAATATCGCTGACGCGTCCTATCTTTTAGGTTACAATCACCGTCCGACTTGGGAAGTGAGGGTCGAGAAAAATGAAAAAATGAAAACAAAAAAGACCCTATGATATTTTCATCTTTCGGCTTTAACGGTAATAAGAATCCATTTGATAGGTATTTAGAAAAATATAAGTACCCATTATGTGCTGTGAATAGGGTGGCCTTTTCTCCCAAAGGAGGGGTAATGTTATAGGTTCGCATAATGTTTCAAAAGTTATAACTCCTACACTTCATTCGATATTTCAAAGGTTCAAAGGTTTCAACTCGAATACGCCAAAACATATTTTTTGCAGACCAACTAGTACCATAAATATGATGATGATGATGATGATGATGATAATGATGATGATGATGCCTGTTGTTATAAGGGGCCTAACATCGAACGTCATCGGCCCCTGCCACAAATATAGGTCCAAGAGTTCATTAACTGATTTTCGCTTGCGGTTTTAATCTTTTGTTAGGTACTGTACATATCTGTCGTATTAGGACGTATATTTCTATTTCGTGGAATTATAGCAAAAGTTGACTAATAAGCGTGAGAGGGATTTAATCTCTTTTGGTAGAAATAATAGCATTGTAACCCACTGTTACTACAAGCGGCTTAAAGCAGACCACCCCGAGTGTGGACTAATTAATATCAGATAATCTACATTGATTCGTACTGTTCAGTGGACTAATACTGGCTCTTCTTTGGATCTGGTCCTGGCTGTTACATCCATTATCACCTATTGCTTTTCATTTCGCGCCGTGCGCCAGGAGTAGATTACCGAGCGCTCCAAACTCGTGTTATATCGTCTGTTATTCCAATTCCTGTCATATCTTTTTTACTCCTTGGACCCATTGGTTTTTCTTGTAAACATGGTTAAACACTCGTCTTTTCAATCTGTTGTTAAGCATCCTCATTATATGACCAACAAATTTAATTCTCCTCTTTCTAGTCGTGTCTGAAATCCTTTCATCTTCTTCGTCCTTACAAAGATATTTACTCCTGCTATGTCTAAACTCTTCTTCCCCCTGTTTTCAATGGTCAATTATTTTCCTTTCCATCTTCTTTATCTCTTCAATTTCACCGGTTTTCATAGAGAGCGTGCATTCTGTGGCATTCAGACTCTCTGGTCTGATTACTGTGTTGTAGTGTTTGATCTTAGCTTTTCTTGAGAGATTGATGCTGATGATGATGCTTGTTGTTTTAAGGGGCCCAACATCGAAGGTCATCGGCCCCTCTTGAGATATTTTTCTTATTGTAGGTATCTTTAGAGAGTTCGTATGCCAGTTCCAGCTTTCTTCTTCATGATCTCTTTGCTTCCTTATCGAGTCCATTAGTACGCATTATTTCACCTAGGTATTTAAATCGATTAACCTTGCTGATTTTTCCGTAATCTGTTTTTAGCATTGTGGGTGAATCTCTAACACTGGTCATAAATTTAACATCCTCAAGAGATACCTGAAGTCCACTTTACCTGCTATTTCTTTCAGAATATTGATTTGTTCCCAGACCGTTTCTATACATCCGGAAAGGATTTCTATGTCGTCAACGAAGTACAAACAATTAAAAATCCCTGCTATTTCATCCAAACATAGCAATTTCATAATCGGGGATATTTTGACGGCCATATCACACCAAGTTAATACTTTTTTCTGGTTTACATTGAGTGGCCAAAAGACATGGGGAGTGGTGTCCCATCAGACATGTGTCGTACATGACCCCTGAGTGCTGGCAACACGTCGCTATTTAACCGACCTTCAACGTAGGTTGATCATCGTCGCGGGTCAGAGCATTGCTGAGATTACACGCGAATTTAGGTTTCCAAGGTCAACTGTGTCGAGGGTGGATCTTCAATATCGCAAAGAGAGTGTTACCACCCGCGTAAACCACCGCTCGGGAAGATCACAGGTGTCTAACGAACGTCGCCTCCGCAGAACCATATTGGGCGCTCGACGTACTACTGTGTGTCAGTTCACCGCCCAGTTGAACGTTGGGAATCAGTAACCCATTTTTACCAGGATTCTAAGGAGGCAACTGCTCAGCATAGGCTTCACGAACCGACGAATAACTCGTGTCCCTTTGCTGATACCTCAACACAGAGCTCAGCGATGTGCATGGGCCCACGAACATCGGCAATGGAACACTTAACAATGGCGGCGTGTGGTATGGTCCGATGAATCCCGTTTCCAGTTCTATCGAGCTGATGGGCGCGTGAGAGTGTGGCGTACGCCCCATGAAGTTATGAAACTTCCGTGTCAAGAAGATTATGTCCAGACGGGAGGTGGCTCAGCTCTGGTGTAGGTGGCGTTCTCATAGTCGTATTTAATCCCCATTGTTCGGCTGCAGAGAGCGCTGACAGGTGCACGTTATGTGTACATTCGTTCAAACCATCTGCATCCCTTTCTGGCTTTGGAGTAACCTGATGGAGATGCCATATTTCAACAAGACAATGCGCCATGTCACTGTCCTGTGGTAGCACGCAGGTGGTTGCAGTAGCACTCTAGTGAAGTTATGCCCATGTATTGGCCCTCCAAATACCCCAATACTGATAACAAAAGAGTAATTACGGGATGCTGTCCATGCTGGTGTAAGCTCCATGAACACCGCACCAACTACACAAGACCAATTGTAGGTAGCAGTGCAAGATGCGTGTGTGTAGATCCCTCCAGAACGATTCCAACACCTTGTAGAGTTTACGCCTCGCCGTACTGCTGCCATTTCGAGGGCTCGTAGACAAGCAACGTTATTAACATCACATGACATTTAGCTCCACAGTTAATTTTTGTTTCTATACATTTACATCAATCCAGTCACTAAGGAAAAATTGTAAAGGCTGAGTGGAGTCAAGTGTTAGTTACGTTAATGTGGAAACCTTATGGAAGAAAAAGCATTATTGCAATCCTCGTGTAGTGGAACAGATTTTCTCCACCCAAGTTTACACACATAAAATGAATCTCTTCGTCGTTGAATGAGTATAAACTTGTTATGTACCATTATTTCGTGTTACTTTTTGTGAAGATCCAGCAGTAATACCAACCAGTGGAGATGAGTGGCTACAGAGGAGACAGAGCACATCACAATTAACAATAACAGAGTCGTTGTATTGTTGTTTTTTAAACATTTTTAGGCTAAGGATATTTAGGGACATCTACTTTGGTTTTATTCCGTTTTGACGGTCTGGAGACATTCAAAAGCTAGACTTTCAATCCATTCCTCTCTATAATGATCCCCTATTCTCGTTCTTTCAAGTTTTGCTTCTCATGTCTATAGTCACGTTCATTACTTTCCTTTTCAATAGGTGCGAATGACCTCGTAGTTTCACACGTTGCAAAAGGACTTATTAAGCTGTACTAGTTACATGCTCTTGCTTCACGTGAAACGTCTACGGTGTGCTGTAATTATAGATTATAAACTAATTAAATTTTTACCATAATTCTATTTATTCCCTTAAATTTTCACTTTCACTTTCACTTACAGCCATATCTTTATGGTAGCCATTCATGTTATTCAACTGAATGTGGCGATCAACTTTCATTCACATGCATTATCAATTATATAGTCGGCTTTGTACTCAGAAGGGCAAGTCGGGAACTGATTCGGACAAGAAAGCGCCGGAAGACATCTAACTTGGCCACATCGTCATAAAATACCGTTACCTGATATTATAGCGGATTCTAGGCGGCAAAATACAGGGTCGAAGAGCTGTCGGATTAAAGCAAACAAAATGGCTCCGAAACATCAAAGAATGGACTGGAATTCAAAGTGTTGAAATAATTTTCCATCTAGCAAGAGATCGCGCACCATTCGCCAAAGTGATCGCCAACGCTAGGCAGACCTGATATGGTACTTTCAAGAAGAAGAACCAACTGTCTCGTCATCTCAAACAAATCCTTCTTAACATTTGACTCCTTTCCTCACGGTCATCCAAGAATGCACGACTTCCAATCATCCACCGCGTATACCTTCAGTGTTCTGAATACATTGGAAGTTGTTACACATCACTTCATTTACACCAAGTATCGTAATTTTCATGACTGTCTATAATACGTGATCAGATTTACCTCTTCTAGGATCAGTAAGACGTCTTTCACAAGCAGCTTAGCCATTCCATAGTAAATACTTGGAAAGGACAACTCTCTTGAAACACATTATAAATCATACTTAACGGAATCGATTACTGATATGGAGCTATATCTGATCGCGCAACATTCCCTAAACTTTGCTTTACACATCAGTATAAAATTGAAGACTTGTCTATAATGATCTTCCTGCTACTGACATTTATGACATGATCATCATAAAATTTTCCTAGTTACTGTTTCACCACAGCATTTCCATAGCAAGAAACGTTTGTAAATTCACCTATAATCTTCGAACTGCTACAATAACAAAAGTACCTTGAAAATCCACAGCCTGTTCCCAGTCATTCGACCGGGTCAGAAATGAAATGAATGAAGCCCCATCTAGCGGTGAGGATAGGAATTGTGCCGGCTGCCGAAGCCTGACGCACTCCTCTGGGGCGATGATTAATGAATGACAGATGAAATGAAACGTTATTGAAGAGTGTTGCTGGAATGAAAATGACAGGGAAACCGCAGAACCCGGAGAAAAATCTCCGCTTTCTCCAGCACAAATCTCACAAGGAGTGACCGGGATTCGAAGCACGGAACCCAGCGGTGAGAGGCCGGTGCGCTGCCGCCTGAGCTAAGAAGGCTCTACAAAAGTGCCTTATTTGCATGAAATGCAATCTCACCAATGTAAGTCCGTCATCAAATGCGGCAAGCGAGCTCGCTTGAGTGGTTATTTAAGCCAATACTCTCAGACATCATCATCATTTAGTCCTATGCGAAGCACATTGCTTTCCAGAATTGCCAGTCAATTGCTACAGATTCTGCTCATTCCTGAGAGATGTTGTCTGTTCTAAGGTTTCCTTAAAATGACTTATGTCGAGTTCTTCGAGGTCGACCTTGTTTTCTTTTGCCTCCAAGTGGTATCCACCACAACAAAAATCTGGGATACCGACTTTCGGGCATACGGTGAATGTAACTTGCAAGTTGAACCTGTTGCCCAGTCACAGATGCTCACACGGATTTTGAGAATGATATTTGTAAAATCTCTTCTTTTAAAGTAAGATTACGATATGACACGCTCCCGTATCCGTATCAGTTGAAGGTAATGTTGTTGGAAGACCTTCAGCTGTTCCATTATTTTGATAGTTAATTTCCAAGTTTCGGAGGCATATATTGCAATTAGTATTAAAATACTCACGCTTAGCTGCACTTTATTATTCATAACAGAGGACCAGAGTTATCACACATTTTGAATTACCAAATTATTCATCTGAGAACCCACTTATCAATATACTGTACAAAACTTTCTGGTAGCTGATTTTAAATAATTTTCAAAGCAAACTCTACCAAAGGTATTGCAATATTTTCCGAAGTCATCGCTATATATTTTTTAAATTATTCTGATACATTTTTACAAAATAAAATTTAATTCCTAATATAGTGATCCACATTACCCAGTGGGCTGGTCTTATCGCTCGCGTTTGTAACGGTTTCCTTCATAACTCTCTTACTGTTTCACGGATAATTACGATTTTTTTCAGAGTTTCCTCCCATAGTGTTGTACTACAACCTGTACCTCATTCAAATCAATAGGGTTTAAATTAGATTTTATATAACATATTTATACAAATATTAATATTTTCTGGTGCTCGGAATACAAACCTGACAAAAATTCCAAATCACAGTCTATGTAAATGATTGAGGTTCATTTTGTAGCTGTAGGTTTGATACACACTTTAAAAAAGGAAAAGTACGAAAATTCTTATAAACTTGGAATTTATAAGGGAAACAGTGATATATTGTTAAAAAGGCGGGGAATTTTGAACATTATATTTTAAAATATTAAAATTATAAAAATTCTGACATTATTGAAGTTGTTTCCTGTTGCCAGGAAGCATGCCAACACTGGGATATGTGCAGCAATTGTCAACAACAATTGTAGCATATTTAACAATCGAATGAATATTAACCTTCTTTTTTCCTTTGTTAAGCTGGGTCTCCCCCCTTACTTCTTGTATACACAGTTCATCAATTTCCTTTGTTCTACATTCGTTGTTTCACTAGAAGTACTTGCCACTGCCTCTTCGTTTACAGTCTTCATTCTACGCACGGTAATCTCAAACTTGCGACGCTTCTGTATTCTGCAAATGTACTCCCGGTCATTCTCGATCCCTTACCGCGTCCAGCTACATTCTCAATATGTTTTCTACAGACTTGTCTCCCATTATTAGTCACATATTTGGTTATTTGTATATATGTAACGTATGCAGACGTTCATAAATTTTCTGCCACGAAACCTTCAATATAATTTTTATTTTCGGAGAAATTTTACGTCGTCTGGTATGGATAAACCTCGTTAAGAGTAATTAAATAACCACATCGAAACTATCATATTACTGGAAATTTAGATTGCTTTCAGAATGTTCAATAATTCTAGCAGAAATCTGCGCAGTTTAATGGATTAATAATCACGATTGTAATGCACGTATAGTAGACGATTCTGTGGCTGAATTGAATGCAATTCAAGACACATATAATTTACATCCGATTACTGTTAATATAATATCACATTTATTAGACTCAACCAGCATATCTGCAAGAAATGGGTGTGAGGTCATAACGGCCCAGAAGGGAAGGACGGAGCAGATGAACTTGCCAGAGAAGCTGCAACCACTCCAGACACTGTATGAGAAGTGCCCTATGTTCTTTGTCAAACAGGAACAGAAAACGTATATGCAGATTATATGGAACAATCTATAGATACATGGCAGAAGAGGTCAGCTTACAACGAAATTGTTCTTTCTGAAGATCTAAGATAGATTGGAAAGTAGATTACTAACACATGATCACATTGGATAAGAAAAATATGGGTCATATTCTGAGAGTTTAGAATTGATATCTATAACCTTTTAACTGATTCCGAGTCAAACATGAAGGAAATATTAAAGTTCATTATAACACTGAAGTCAGTTGAAATCTTGAGGAAATCATACGCCCAGTCAATTTATGTTTAGATATATCGATAGTTCAAAGTAACTCGCTCAATTGAGTGATAAGTTTAAGTAAATATTCAATGATTTTGTGAAAATTTACAAGGGCAGAACCCCGTGGTATCTAAAAAATGTGTGTCCGTAAGTTTAATTTTAAAGTAAAGTCAACTGCTGTTGAGTGAAAAGAACCGTATTCGATGCGAGATTAATTGATAACTAATGTGCAATGTTTCATTCCGATGACAGTTTATACAACGCAGGTCATGGGCTGGTTTAAATATTATGAAATATACATGTTGGATTTGCCTTCACTTGCATTCATTGTGAAGTATCTACCTACTATGAACATCTACAAATTATTGAGAATTATTTATAAAATTATCGATTCGAATAGAATTGGAGAAACAACGGTATAAATTATTGGGCGCATTCCATTCTTAATTGAGCATTCCCGCTAGTGAGATTAGTTGTGTCAAAGAGAATGTTCCTCGGTTCTCAGAAGTTCTATAAAAAGAGGTTAAGTTGCTAAGAATATTCTCAATCAAAACCGCACACAGCTAAATTATTGTAGTAATGAAATGCGTTTTGTTTTATATGAGAACAATATAAAAGAAAAATGAGAATGATCATCGCTTGTCATGAACGAAAGGAAATTTAACAGCAGTGCAGTCGAATCTATCTGATAATCGTATGCGAATAAGTAAACCTTAAAAGTAGAAATTATAGTTATTTAAAAGAAAGACACACAAGACGAGTGTGGCGTCAGAATATTTACATGTTTATTTCGGTGTATAATATTGTACTAATTGAATTATATAAGTTGCAGATTACTCTATGGCGGATCAGATGGAGAATCGTCATGTTGAAAGATCCGCCAATATAATGATGCAGGCCTAAACCGGGATGGAGTCCCGGCGGGCCTGGGAAATGTGGTAATATGAAAAAATGACAATGTTCCGAGGACCGGGATAATCGATTTATATCTTCAAGAACTCGCCAGTTAAGATGAGTTCAAAAGACTTGTCCTTTATTTATTCTATTATATTGTACATTGTGTAGTTACATATTTCATTTCGCGTTTATGACCGTAACGTGTTATACATAAAGCAACTTGAGCGACGATATTGAATCATTTATGTATATTTTATAATGTCGATGGGCGCTCTAATCCTCCTAAATGATGGCATGATTGGAATTCGAATTGATGCACATTTATAGGTTGTGATGCGAGAATTTCATTATGATTTAGCTATCGTTTCCATGACACGGTTTATTTTCGATGAAATTAATTTGCCAATTTATTCGCGAATCTTATTGGAAGGATTGAAAATGTATTTATTATGTGGTGAAGAGTAAGGGATTTTCATTTATGAATCAGATATTCCATATGGCCTGACCGAATCTTCATAAAAGAAACGTTTAATTATGCGCATGGATACGCATGGAACTCGTATATGTTTAGAATTGACAATAATTGTCTTCGGTAGTAATGAGCTTGTATATCTGAATGAAAGATCGTCAATAATATTAATATGATACATAAGTATGGGACAGGCATTATATGAATGATAATAGATATATATGGGATGAAGTTCTTCAAATTAATATTGTGAATAAAGTTAGGGTCATAGCACTCAGTGTACACCCTACTTATTTTCCATACCCTAGAGTAACTGTAGCGCTAGAGCATGTGTCTTGGAGATGTTGACAGAATTTCAGCAATCCAGAGGAGAGACCGTGGACACATCCAGATGTTGGTGTGTCTTGATAATTTCAGTTCATAATAATTGTTCATTATAGTAGCATGCAGATTTGAATACCTATTTTTAGGTGCGACAGCTTAAGGACACCATGATTATGTTGTTATTTTGTTTCCATACTTCTTTAATTTATTATCCGTAGTTAGCTGCAGTGTCTAGTTTTCAGTGTTCTGTAATTTTTATTCTCAGGTTCCACGGCGATGCATGTATTTATTTTAGTAAGAGCTCAATTTGTAAATTAGAAGTCGTTATTTTATGTGACTGTTAAAAGTGATGTTAATGAGATACTAAAGGACAAGGTTTTTTGCCCAAGATGGACATAGACATGAACGAACGAATATTTTTCTTCATTTGCGGTGTATAAAATAATAAGTTGAGATGATTGCGTGTTTAAGCCTTCAGCAACTTTCATATTAACACTGATAGTTCATTGGCCTACCTTTATTCATATGGCTGGGTTTGCATGTATTTTATATTTAACATAAGATAGGTTTGGCATTATTTTAAAGGGAATAACATAGTAGCGCCATATGAGCGGAAGAGATAATAACCAGCAAAAGAAATTTTAATGTATGGTTGAAAAAGTATGTCATTTATTTTATGCAATGTCTATTATTTATCCACCCATGTTATAAGATGCTCTTCGATTACTGTTGATTATTTTGTTTTCGATGATTGATTTTGTAAAATTGGAACATCCTTCCTATTGAAATAAATTTTCAGTATTGTCAATTGTACATTAGGATTTCTATTAGCTTCAGGTAGTTTTAAGCTATAATCTCTCATTATCAAAATATTAACGTGCTGATGATTATTATGAACTGTAACCGGTGCCTAATATAACCTTCACGCCCATGAGTGGAATCTTATGTATCACCGTTGAGCAATGCCAAGGCGTATTTACAATATTTCTTGGAACCCCGTTATTGTACATTTGCGCAATTACGGTTACAATTTACCTTTTGGATTCCAATCCTCTAGAATGAAAGGTTAAAATACGCCTGTATCTGTGAAATGCCAAAAATTGTTTATCATATTTTATCTGACTGTCCCAATTTTTTAAAGTAGGTATGAATTAGTAATTAAATTACATTTGTGTGATATACAATAATAATCACCGTTTATTGCTTCGAAATTCGTTGTTATAATGCATTTGGTAGATTTCTCCCACTCTATATATAAGTCCTTCCCCGTTTCCGTTGTTGTTTCATGTATTAAGCTTTTTTTTTATCTATCATATAAAAGTAACTGCACATGGCAAGCCGAACATGTCCTCGGACACTCCCGGCACTCAGAGCCATGCAATAAATAATGAAGACAAATATAACCACGTAGTTCTCGATCCAGAAACCTGAAAAATTTACGGCTACAGTCCTGGGAGTGGGCCGGAATCGAATCAGAAATATGGGACATCATGTTGGTGAAATGACAGACGAAATCATTTCTTCTATGTTTTAAATTATGTAAAAGCAACGAGGACAAAACGAAGAAAGGCGGAGTAAGATATCTTTGCGAAGACGACAGGTAAACAACAGACCAGACTAGCTGGAGGGATAATTAGATAGAAAGTCCTGGAAGCTGTGTAATTCAAGAGTAACTAATTAAGTACGCCTCAATAACTCCGAGCAGAGCTAGGCTGGAGATTTTAGTCGCGTCTTGTTAACTCCTCTGTCCTTGTGTACTGCGATTTGTGTTCGACTTAATACAGTATATGCCCTTTCATTTACACGGAAACCACCACACAACCAATAAACACGATTATTTCCCTCCCTATAAGGCTGGCGTAAAAAAGGACACTCGGCTAAAAAGCTAGCTATAATATGCGTGTAGTTCCGGTCAGAAGAAAGAGAGAGAAGGACAGGGAAGGAAAACATTACTGGATAGAGTTATTCTAACTTACTGTGCATTGGGTCAGTAGTGATTCCAGATCCTATACTCCATGAAAGGAGTCCTTTGCCCACTCAAGATGTTAGATAATTAATAATACTGTTATTGGCTTTACGTCCCACTAAGTACGGTTTTCGGTGACGTCGGGGTGCCATAATTTATTCCCACAGAAGATCGTTTACGTGCTAGAAAATAAACCAACACGAGGCTGACGTATATGAGCATCTTCAAATACTCCCGGACTGAACCAGGATCGAACCTGCCAAGTTGGGGTAAGGAAGCAAGCGCCTCAAAGCCTGAGCCACTCAGCCCGGCGTTAGTTAATTAACTTAGAGTAACACGACATAACAATAATTTTTTATCAGATTGCATTCAATCGTTATTACTACAATACATTTTCCTTATTACTAGTATTTCCACTCTTATTGCCTTATTAATTTGTTACACGATCTTTAACCTTGCTTTTAATATGTAAAACACACAACTGTAATTCCTACCACGTATTATAAGAGCCTGTATATATAAAATAAGAGTTTTGTATGTACATTGCTCAAAATTTAAATAGGATTGTATTTCTCTATCGGTCATGTCCACAGTTACAAGTAAACGCCCTTTTTAATTTTCCGTGATGTCTGTCTGTCTGTCTGTCTGTCTGTCTGTCTGTCTGTCTGTCTGTCTGTCTGCCCGCTCATCACAAGAAAACGGCTGAAGAGAATTGAATGAAAATAGGCATGTAAAGTTAGGAAATAACTCACTAAAATCTAGGCCATAAGTAACTGTACTCCCGCTGAGTGAAATGGTAGTTTAGGGAAAGGCCTGAAATTTAATTCTCAAATATTTATGTTATTAGTGGTCCTATCGATAATTACTACATAACTAAAGTTGTATAAAATTTAATTTCCGGTCATTTACGCCGTATACGTTTTTACCGTGCCGGCTATAAGAGAAATATTCATGAATTTCGATTTCCGTTGCTAAGTCCTTATCAATACCGAGCCTCGAGAAAATGGGTAAACAGAATTTAATAAAAATCGGTACGCAAAGTCGGGGAATAATGAACTACAGTCATAAATAATTGTATTCCTCCTGCTTGAAATTGTAGTTCAGGGGAAGGCACCTATAATTTCATCTTCTTAATCTCTTTACCCTCCAAGGTTGATTTTTCCCTCGGACTCAGCGAGAGATCCCACCTATACCGCCTCAAGGGCAGTGTCCTTGAGAGTCAGACATCGGGGCTGGGGATACAACTGGGGAGGAGGACGAGTACCTCGCTCAGGCGGCCTCACCTGCTATGCTGAATAGGGGCCTTGCGGGGGGGGGATGGGAAGATTGTAAGGGATAGCCAAGGAAGAGGAAACGAAGCGGCCGTGGCCTTAAGTTAGGTACCATCCCGGCATTTGCCTGGAGGAGAAGTGGGAAACCACGTGAAAATACTTCCAGGATGGCTGAGTAGGGAATCCAACCCACCTCTACTCAGTTGACCTCCCGAGGCTCAGAAGACCCAATTCCAGTCCTCGTACCAATTTTCAAATTTCATGGCAGAGCCGGGAATCGAACCCGGGCCTCTGGAGGTTGCAGCTAATCACGCTAACCACTACACCACAAAGGCGGACACCTAAAATTTAAGGTTTAATTACTTATGCTGTTGCTCCTATCCAAAAGTACTACGTAACAAAGTTATAGAGAATACAATTTACGATCATTTACGTCTTATGCTGTTTTACCGAACCAACTATGATAAGATTGGTGGTGGTGATGGTGGTGATGGTTATAGTTTTAAGACGAATTCATGAAGTTAGATTAATTTAGACTTTTGTTGCTTATTTCATATCAACGCCGAGCATTGCTGACATGGTACTATTGTTTAATAGTGTTCACTGGCGATGGAGTTTGTCATGATTGCCTTAAGGTGTAAAAATGCGTAGTCATAAATCCCAATCGACAAGGACGATTTTGAATATAAAAATGAGAACAAGGACGCAAAAAAACGATCATTCGAAAAATAAGATAAGAATGAGTCACGAAAGAAGGAGGACTCCCTTTACATTAGATGCCCTAATATCACAGAGTCGGAAGGAAACTAAATCTGAAGGCCTATAATATAAAAAGCTCATAGAATTGATCAACAATAGCATCTATAGACTTCAGTCTGAAGAACTGCAAAGACAGTTTTCTGAGGATGTAGAATAGGCAGGTGGAAAGTGAATGCCTGCCATTATAATGAAAACTGTCAAATGTGCTTCTGACTGGCAGTAGGCAAGTGAGCCTACCAATATAATGAAAACTTCCCAACTTGATTGTGATTGATACTAGGCAAGAGGGCCTGCCATTACACTTAAAATTCTTAACCCATCCTTCATATGAGAAAAGTATGGTGATTTCTGCGTTACGTTTGTCGGGTAACGTTAACAACTATACAATTTAATACAATCGTACTGCAAACGTGTACACTACTTAACCTAGAATTCTGTACACAGTGTAGAATTCCGTAGCGAAGTAGGGTACATCAGCTAGTATTATTTTGAATTTATTTCACTTGACCGTGTGGTGCAGGTGTTTATATAACATTATATGTGTAGTATTAAGCATTTAATTTTAATTGTATTTGTGTGTTGCGTATCGGTCCCTAGTATTTAATTTTTGTAAAATTACTATGTCTTGCTTTTATTTTATGTTTAAATTCTTAAATGTTTTTAATGCGGTTACGTTTAAGAGAAGGCCGTGAGCCCTAACATCGGCACACATATAAGTAGATAATGAAGAAAGAAAGAAAGAAAGAAAGAAAGAAAGAAAGAAAGAAAGAAAGAAAGAAAGGAATTCGATAATTACCTATTCAGCTCCACGTGCAATTTTGGTATTAAACGATATCACTTCCTGGATTTCCAATATTGCCATGCTGACCATTTTTTGGAACCAATTGCTTTTTTTCTTCTTTTCCTGCAAATATATCTCGTAGATGTCCTGACTCGTTGGCTGAATGGTCAGGGTACTGGCCTTCGGTTCAGAGGGCCCGGGTTCGATTCCCGACCGGGTCGGGGATTTTAGCCTTAATTGGTTAATTCCAATGGCTCGGATGGCTGGGTGTTTGTGGCGTATTCAACATTAGAAATCATCCTAGGTAGGTCCCTCATCTTCACAGACATGCAGGTCGCCTAATAGGCCGTCTACTAGAAAATGACCTGCACCAGGCCTCTCCGGAGGCCATACGCCATTATTATTATCTCGTAGATACAATTTAACTACGCGCGTGATAGTTAGGTCCTTACAATTTCTAGACCAATGTACACGTGTGAAAAATTGTATGGTGACTTGTTGGGAGGATGAGGTCATGAATAAATCTGTGTATGCATTTGTTTTAGTTTCAATGTTATATATTCTCTTATTGTGAGGTGGTAAGTTAGCGTTGGTAGAGGGCAACGAGTGAAGAGAGATAGTAGGTCAAAATGCCCATCAGATTTGTATTATGAAAACTGAAACAAACTCGTGAGAAAATGCCGTGGTCATTTAGGTCGCGAATCTCCCATATTACCGATTCCAGAATTGTTTATCTCTGGAACACCATTCAGATGTTCAATTCCTTCATTGAAAACATTTCGCTTGCCCCGCACGTCACTCCACTTGACTCTGGAATTCACGGTCCTAGGAGTGGGTCAGTGGGGCAAACTATTTTCCGATTCTCTGAAAGAAGAGAAAACAATAAGACGGGCGAGGATTCTTTGTTCATACCACATCGATAGATGCGACTCCTAGGGAATGTGAATCGACTGCCTCGTGGCTGGTTATAAGGTCAAGTTCAGGTTATCTAGTTTCCGGAACTGCCGAATGGCCCTTCGCCTTATATTCTTTGAACTGTTATTCTAGACGTCTAGACATAACTAGTGCAGCCATAGATTTTATCTTCCGATTACTATTAACAGTAGATTTTTAGTGCTTATTGAGAAAATCTGAAATATAAAATACAGCAGATTTAAGTCTTGAGTCACGTCAGAATGCTAGATCTTCAGAACGGAATACATGCTAATCCCCTCTATGTCGTATGTGTTTGGAGTAATGTGGCATATTATGTTATTGAGATGAATTTGTAACAACCAACTTCATGGTGGAAGAAAAGTTGTCTTTGGGTGATTTTTCTCACACACTTCCATGATGGTAGCAAGAGATTGATTATGTGGTGATTTTAGAATGGAAATGTAAGCAAATATCCTATCACAAGTTTTCCCAGCACAAATTTAATAATATTTCTCCCAGAGATTTGAACCCGGCACGCAGCCTAACCTCTGTCGTTTTGTCCCATGGACGTCACCGTACGAAGCTGCAGGTATCTTGAACTATAATTCCAACAGGTCACACTGGAACTCAAACAATATGCTACTACACCCTAATGATTTTTCAAAGTGAATGTAGAGAATATGTGTATCATATTCCAAATTGCACGATAACCACATAATTTCATCCTCATCCAGAAGTAATAATTAATAATTTTGTGTGGTTATTTCCAACCTGGCGCAGCCGCTGTAAGGTGGACACTCCTACGAGTGTGGGAGGTATGTGCCGTGTCTGGGAACTGCGTGATTTTGTAGTGGAGGATAGTGTTGTGTTTGGTGTTTGAGTTACAGGAATGTTGGGAAAGTACAGATGCCAGTCGCCGAGCCAGGAGAAATTATCATTTAAAATACAAATCTCATACTCGGCCGGTAATTGAAGCTGAGATCCTCTGAACCAAAGGCAATTATGCTTACTTTTTCAGCCAAGGAACTGGACGATCCAGACGTGATCATTCGATTTATACAGTAACGTAGAATTTGATGAAATGAGATTTTTCAATGAATTCGTTTAGGAAAGCCTATAGAGAACTGTTTTATGAAGAAATAATATCAATGATTCACTTATCCCTGGACTGGAAACGTAAGTTTTCTCGGACATAAACTGAAACATAAGGCTGTGAGTACCCCATATTTTAAATGGCAATTTGTGTAAAGCATCCTGCTGTATTGTAATTGAAACACAGTATAACACTTGTGGGACTACTAATTGAAGAACATTACGAAATATTATTTTCGAAAGCCATACTATCAAGAATAATAAAACAAAATCTGGATGAGCCTTTGTTTTTCCATTATATCGTTGGCCAGCTTCATGTTTAATCCACTGTGCAAAGATTTCGGTTTTGGTGAAATTAACTATATTGTTCAACATCCGCAGCATCGATAAACAGTATTCTTCTGATGTTGTTTTCAGGAGCTTAGCATTGCTTTACGATAGGGTCCAATGAACACAATATCATGCCTCGGTGTTATTCCAGCTTTCATTGAGGCTTCGACGACCACTGATGACAGGTTCCTTCCTTTCATTTGATACGCCTCTGAAACAAATATCACCTCGTACACCTCAATCACAGTGTCCTCCTTTTCACCATAAGAAGTGAATGATGTTAAATCTACAATTTTCCCTTGATCTGACTTCAACAATTCTCTTCGGATATATGAAGCGACCTTTCCAGAAAAAAAAATATTCTCCAGTTATATTATTCATCTCTAAGTATTGACAGAGTTATACAAAACCAATTCATTATGTTCCTTGCCGGAGAAATAATGAGAGTTCTACAAACAATAACACACTTGGAAGAGCAACAAACTAACGTAAACTGACTCGTGGGATGCTGCATGATCCAAGGCTACCACAGAGCACGAAAACAAAGCTCTGCACACTAAGAAATTGTTTTGTTCGAATGCCGACTACTTCCTAAGAAAAGTCACGTCATATGGATTTCACAGATAGTACAGCGAAAGGAAATGTCTCTGGGGCACTGTGTTAACCATATTTCCATTTCAGGGTTCAGGAAAATTGTTGAATGCACTTTCGCCCGTAGTGGCCAATTTCTTTATGGAGCATTTTGAGGAGGAGGTTATTGCTTCACCGCCCGTGATACCTATGACTTGAGGGAGATATATTGATGATACATTTGTGGTCCGGACAAAATGTCCTGAGAAAATTCATCTATTTCTAAACACCTAAATCAGCAACATCCTTCAATTAAATTCATTATGGAGATGGAGTCGGACGCATGCCTCCGTTTATTGGATGTTCTAGTAAGAAAGAAACCGGACGGCTCCTTAGAACATACTATCTATCGTAAGCTTACCCACCCAAATTGCTCTCTTTATGCAGATTCTCACCACAACCCATCACAAAAACAAGGCATTTTCACGACACTCACTAAGAGGGCGAGACGAATTTGTGAGCCATCATTATCGACGTGGAGATGGACGCACTCAAAGTAACGTTCAAGGGTAATGGTTACAGCGATTTGCAGATTCATAGAGCCCTGCATTCCAGAGAAACGACCAAGCAAAGCTCACAGGAGGAAGAAGTAAGGTAACTGCCTACCTGCCTTACATTCAAAACACCACAGATCAAATTGTCAAGGTCCTCCGCACACAAAACGTAAAAACCGTATTTGGCACCTTCACTAAGTTTGCTCACAGTCTGGGTTAAACCAAGGACAAATTGTCCCCACGTTTACATCCTAGTGTAAACGAAATTCACTGTACTTGTTGCAAGGTATACATTGGCCGAACATTCTGGTCCATTAGTACTCGTATCAAATAACATGAACGAAATATTCCTCTCAAACAGCTAGGCAAATCAGGAATAGCTGAGCACGCTCTATCGTCGGATCATGATGTCGTGTTCCAAGATGCTCGAGCCCTTACCCACACTTGACGCTACAGGTCCAGCATTATAGGAGAAGCTGTGGCAATACATAGAAATGCTAACAACTCCAACAGGGACACTGAGTATCAAGTAAGTAATACGTGGTTGCCAGACATTAAGGATTTACCTAGGTAGTACCCTTCGCTGTCCCTTCACTTTTGTTACTTCGTTTCGGTATTTTCCAAATTCGTACGTACCTCATCGCCAGATTTTTCATTATAGGCTTGTATCTATGTCATAATTTCATATGTGTGTACTCCCGTTATGTTAGGTGACTCCCTCTCAGACTGATTCCGGTGGTTCCGTCAGCTTACGCTTCGAACGGTAGCGCTGAACAGTGTCCGATGCGCCATCTGGTGATGAATGAACGTACCACTTCCCCTTCCATTATAACGTCTAAATTGAAACCTCGCCTTTGAGAAGCCTTTCTCGTGAACAGTCGACATTTTCTGCTGAAGACGTAGAGCAAATTTCTCTGCGAAACCTAAAGAATTTCACATTATTTTTCTGACACGGCATAATCCCAAAAGCCTATATCATGTCTATATTGAATGCAATGTTTGAAGCTACTATCGACCAAAACATTATGCGTGCTCGAGTTTTGGGGTTGTTTATGAAATAACCAATAGACGCACTGAAAATCCTATAAAACTATCGTTTTCCTCGTTTAATTGCACGTAAGATAATGTAGATTTCTAATTTTTAATTTATATTGTAATTTTTTTATCGCAAGTAGAACTCATATAGTGCGCGTTCTTAAGCGCGTTTCAACCATACGTAAAATTTAAGACATCGTTTCTCCAAACTCCGTCATCTGATCGAATCTAAATTATAACACAATATACAATGGGATGTTTTAAATACAGTTTATGAATTTCAAAATTTTGTCTTGCCAAGAAATCAATTTTCTAACCCAATTTTTTCTCGGCTCGGGTTGATTTAAAATTGCGGTCTAGGTCGCGTTGTAATCTTTATATATCCAATAGTTATCCTGTATGGCTGTGAAATACGTAAATTATTTCACTTTCTTATCAGTTTGATTTGCAGTGGGTGGGACGACATGGATGCGTAGCTGGCTGACCCTGCGACGCTGCCGCGAAGTGCCAGACACCGCGCCATGCCACGCCACGCTGGAAGTTGAGTATACTGATTACAGTCGCATGCACAGTGGCATTTGCTTCGCCGTATACTTAAACATCCCTCCGGTATTTAATAATTACCTGGAATCAACACTGAAGCAAGTGGCATTACGAGATAATGCATAACATTTCCCATCAGCTTTTCTCACGAGGGCTTTGGAAATCCAATGGCAGCTTTAAAATGCATTTCTTATTATTTTTATGTTATTAGCATTTTATATTTTTCTTCTTTTGACAGTTTTTATTTACGTATTTCTAAATATTTACACTATGTATATTGGTTTGGTTTAGCTTACAGTTTATCAGTAGAAATATCGTCATCACTTTATAATTCTTAATAATCGCTTTCAGAATCACAACTTTCAAGCCTGACTACAACTGGATGTATTTGAATCTCGTCAGTAAGGTGGTCTTTTTCCAATAATACTTTTCTATTTCTATGGGATGTTTTATACATTTCTTCCAGAGCTCAGGCGTTACGGAACGTAAAGTTTCTTGGCATAGGCCTCTTGTCACATTTATGCTTCGTCCCTTCTCTTTAGCGTTTGCGAAGTTTAATGATGCAATTTTTGTTCTTCACGAAGGTCCAAACCAATTCTATAGCGTTCTCTTCACAGTGAGCTACTGGCACCCATATACGTTCAACATCTTTTCTTAATTTTTCAGTGATTCGATCAACTTTCTTTTGAGGCGTTCTGAAGTATGGTGTAGCATGGTGGAGTAGTACTGCCTATATTAAGGAATTGAAATCAATTGCATCAGGTGGCAGTGGGATGTTCCTTTTCTTAATCCACGCAATGATGTCGGCTTTTAACCATGACTTGGTAGGGTTCTTATTTCTTGGTCCAGCATTGTGTTGCACGGTGCGTGGTCTATCACTACAGCAGATTTTGGAAGGAGTAGGCTTTAAACGTTCCTGAACTATTCTTAAAAGTAGAGTGAATTCATTTCCTGGTCATAATCACCTATATCTTTCTTTCCCATGAAGCAGAGCTTGGCTCCTTGAGTAAATCCCTGTTCACTGCTAATGTGCAGTGTTATGACAAGCTCTCCAGCTCCTGGCAGAGTTTTTCAACCTCCTCTCCATCCGTATACTTCCTGCAGATGGCATCGGTATTTGTCAAAATTATCATGTCTATTTATAGCTTCAATAACTTTTTCTTGCCCCGCGTACGTCATCGTGCGGTTTTGGGCCCACCATGTTTCAACTGTGTAGAAAATCTTGTAGCCTTCTTTCCGAAGTCGTCGAATTCTTCATAAAAACGCGTGTCCGGAGGTTGTGACTGATAACGATTCCATAAGAACAGCCATGTTGTTCAGTTTTAAAAGCAAAATCCGATACTGTGAACAATTTGCCGAAGTTTTTAAAGGGACATTTCTGGAACGTTGGTATTTGAATGTCTCTTTTAATTTTAAAATTGTCGGAGAAGCCTTCTCAAAACAGCTCTGAATGGTACGCCTGATAAGTCCAATATTGAACTGAGCTATTACTATCCGCGGTCATCCTGCTGACAGTCGTTTCTTCTCAAAGGGCGTAGGAGTACCTTCAATGTTTTCCTTGCCGTCATTATTTATTCTTCTTCACTGCGTATTTAACGGACCGAAGTGATATTCCGAGGCAATAAGCTGTTCGTTTATGAATAGGAAACTGCTTTTCACCTAGCTTCTTGGCCTCTAAGGTAAAAGAACAAACGACACTCACTATCGTACGAAGCTCAAATTCAGTGAACGAAGTTCTTGGAGGTATCTCTTAGGAACAAGCACTCGCCAACAAACTGAACAACACTGAACTGAAGTTAGTTAATAAGAAGACGGAAAAATATGTCTTTATTGAGGGTAGAAAACTCCAGCGTTGGAATTACAGTGACTTGTAGGAGGAAAGACCAAGTAGCACGGATAAGTCAGGCTGGTACGTAAATACCAAATAATTAAAAGATTAAAAATATTAAAAGCAAAAACTACATAATAACAAAATATGATACAATTTTGAAGTTGCCCTTGGAGGTCCATTGTCCTTACTAGAAAAGCTGTCCTCCCAACGAGTTGGCCGTGCTATTAGGGTCAAGCAGTTATAAGCATGCATTTGGAAGGTAGTTGGTTCGACCACCACTGTCGACAGCCCTGAAGATGGTTTTTCGTGGGTTCCCATTTTCACACCGGGCAGATGGCAGGGTACCTCAGTTAAGGCCACGGTCGCTCCTAAATCTTTTCTATCTAATCATCGTCATAAGACCTATCTGTATCGGCGTGACGTAAAGTACATTAAAAATTGTAAAAAGAAAAGCTGTCCGCCTACGTAGCGTAACGGCTAGCGTTACTTGCTGCCTTCCTTGGGGAATCTGGGCTCGATTACCCGTAATGTCATAGTTTTCAGAATGGCAGGAAGGCTGTTGTATTATGGCACCTGCAGCTAAGCTCCATTGGGGGTTTGCCTGAAAAGAGCTGAACCGCCTCGGGACGATGACGCGAGCTTACTATTCCCTATGAAAAAAGTTGATGGGAAATGTTTTTCATTACCTCATAATGCCATCCTATTCAATGCCGCTTCCAGGTAATTATTATTAAATACCGAGGAACGTTTTAAGTATACGCCGAAGCAAATGCCACTGTACATGCAACTGTAGTCAGTAGACTCAACTTCCAGGGTGGCGCGGTGTCTCACACTATCGCAGCAAAGTCGCAGGGTCATCCCAGCACAAGCCATCTACTCATTTATGTCGTCCTACCCACTACAAATACAAACTGATATTAGCAAAGCAAAGATCTCCTTCTAGGCCATGAAGGCCCTTGGAGGGGTGGAAGATAAAGGCTTCCACTATTCGTAACCTCGGTATCTCGGGTAGAGTGGTTAGCTCTTCGCCCGACTGCCTTTGCCCCCAGGAATTAACCTGGTACTCATTTTTGGTGTAGGCTTAGTGAACCTCGGGGCCATGTGCACCTCCGGAAGTGGAAATCTCCTTTCTTAAATTTACGATTTCCTGACCAGGATTCGAACCACGTCCTTCCGGGCGAACCGAGCACGCCTTTACCGCCTCGGCCAGGCAGCCCCTACAAACTGACATTAAAAAGTCAAAAATCATTTATGTATTTCATGGTCATACAGCAGAACTATTGGGTCCGTAAAGATTACAACGCAACCATGAACGCAATTTTTCAACCAGCCCGAGCCGAGGAAAAGTTACTTTTGAAAATTGATAATAACTTTTTTCTTGAAACACAACATTCTTAAATGTATAAACTATATTTAAAACATCCAAATGTACATTGTGTTAAACATATTCGATCAGATGACGGGGTTTGGAGAAACAATGTCTTAAAATTGACGTATGTTTGAAATAAGCTTAAAAACGGGCACTTTTTGCGTTCCACTTGCGGTAAAACAATATGACAATATAAATTAAAAGTACGGCAATTACATGACCTAACGTGAAATGAAACGTGAAAAATGATGGTGTTGTTGGATTTTCAGAGGGATTAACCCCCATAAAACGCAAGCCATTATCATCGGTACATCAAAGAATCTTTAAATTTTAAAACAAAACTGCATCTCTCCCATACCTTTAAATAATACTGTTATACGTTATTGTGAATCAGTTTCTAACCTTGGAGTTATTATAACGGAAACTCTGAACCGATCTGCACAAGTCAAGAATATCTGTAAGAAGGTTTCTTGTGGCTTGCACCCCTTAAAAAGTTTCAGAAATGTATTCCCTCGATCATTAAAAATTCAACTTGTTCAGTCATTATTATTTTCCATTTTTGACTACTGTGATGTAATTTTTACGGATATAATAAACGAATTAAGCTTGAAACTACAACGCACTAAAAATGCTTGTCTTAGATATGCTGTGAATTTTCGGTATGACGATCGAGTTTCCCACTACTATAAACACTTATCTTGGTTACGAATAGACGACAGACGTAAACTACATTCAAATACTCTCGTGTGCCAGATACCTTCGGAAGACATCCCTGCTTATCTCTCCAGCAATTTTCGTCACCTTCATTCTTTACATCTCCATGATACTCGCTCAGTATCCCTCCTAGAAATACCTGTCCACCGAACAACCATATACCATCGATCATTTACTATCACCGCTTCAGGATGGTGGAATGCTTTTCCCAAAGACATTAAAGATCCTGCATCAAAAAATATATTTAAAATATCTTACGAGCAGTTCCTCGTTAAGTGCTTCCAGCAAAGTACCTGTATGAGTGGAACGAGTGAATGGATGTGAAAATGATATGAAATTATTGTACATTAAAATAAAATATTGGGTTAATATGATAATTAAAATTGAATTGAAAACATTCGTACTGTAGCCTAAACAAGCTAGTAGTAACTATATTTAACTTAGATATTGTATTGCAAGGATACAATTAGTTGAATTTCATTTACAAATTTTATTAAACTTACTAGTATTTTTACGTTCGTATTTCTTTCGTTGTGTATTGAAATGAGTATTTTTCAGATCTGTATTATGTAGGCAGTTCCTTTTTTTCTTTCATATTTGCGTTTATATATTCATATTTTTGTCTTAAATATTAGTGTTATTTGTAGTTCGTAGTATTTTAAGTTAATCAGTGTCACTGTATTAACAAATAATAATATGTGTGTGTGCTTAAGTGTAAGAAAGGGCCAAGAGCACTAACTTCGCCACAGAAAATTAAGGCTTTTATCTATCTATCTATCTATTCTTGGTTATTTAATAAACAAACTCCAAACTCGAGTGTGCATAATATTTTGTTCTACAGTAATAGAAATTGTTGGCAGAATACGCTCTAGGACCTGTACGTGAATATATAGCCGTTGCAGCTGAAAATATTGCTATGTAATATTTTAGCTTAGACTTTTCGTCTGTAAGGTTATGTCATCCAAGGTTCGATATTGTGCGAGTAATACCAATGAATTCTCGTTCTTCATAATATATGTGTTGCGGGCCAGTGTTTTCCCAAAAATATTATCACATAGTGGTTTTTTTCAGGAGTAACGACGATACAATATTTGGTGGCTCCTCAATTAGAAGGCTGTTTAGATGTCCAGCAGCCATCACGTACATTGGAGAGCTGTGCTGAACAATTGAGGAGACAGATCCTCGTTGATTTCTCCACCGCATCATTACATTTCAGTGTGCCAGACCCACTCAAATGTACCTATAAGCATAACATAAGAGGATATGGAATGACATTACTAGCATTCTTTATACCTCAATCAATTAAATATATTTAAATATATATTTAAAACGCCAAGGGTAAGACAGAGATAAGTCAGAAGAATGAAACGTATCTGTTCTTGCGTAAACCAGAGAACAGGGTATGGGTTTCCATGACACTAAAAATGAACAATTAATAATAATCATCGTGCCATCAGTAAGGCCTCTCAGCCTAGTGACAGGCAATACCTTAAACCCCTTTGTATAGTGAAGTATGGTGGAAACATCCTGAACTTTCAGAAATCCACATCATTTTCAAGCTTGTTTAAAATGTCACTATTTTTATTTGGATTGCCACCCAGGGACTTTTAAATGAACCCCATAAGGTGGAGCATTGTAACTTTTAAGAGTTGTCACTGAATAGCTTATTGCATCTATTTTTAAGTTTCTGCAACTGGATTTTGAAATTATGTCAACCAATCGTCGCCAGCTCACCCTCATGTATCTATCTTGATCAGTGCGACGACCAGTGAAGTTCTCCTCACATTAGGCTACAGACGAGCTGGGACAACATTTAAGGCAGGTGGCTAAGAACGTATTCTGTGATGTGAATTTATTTGCGTGTGGCGGCGGGAAGGTGCTAGCGCTCCCCTTCAGCATGTAACGGTTAGGGTTGAGCTGCGGTTGCCTTGTGTTAATGTAGATTTTTCTTTATTTAACATAATTTGTAAAATGTAGGTTTCTGGGCTTTCTGGTTACGAGTGTAATGACACGAACGAGTGCAATGTCTTGTGGAATTACGAGTGTGGACCCTGGTTTCCATTATTCATTTTGTGTTATTGTGACTAAACTTTTCAAAATTGAATTTCCTCCTTCTCTCTTTTCAAACTTTAACTTTCCGATCTTAGTCACAACGTAGTATGGCTTATCTTCTTTGACACAGGGACTTCTGCCCATTATATTTTATTGTAGTCATACTGGGTTGACTCAGGATACCTTATTCATAAGTTAGAAGTAACAGACATGAAAGTAGCAAGAATGATTGCTGGGACAAACAGGTGGGAACAATGGAGGGATGGTACTCGGAATGAGGAGATAAAGGCTAATTTAGGAATGAACTCGATGTATGAAGCTGTACGCATAAACCGGCTTCGGTGGTGTGGTCATGTGAGGCGAATGGAGGAGGATAGGTTACCTAGGAGAATAATGGACTCTGCTATGGAGGGTAAAAGAAGTAGGGGTAGGCCAAGACGACGATGGTTAGACTCGGTTTCTAACGATTTAAAGATAAGAGGTATAGAACTAAATGAAGCCACAACACTAGTTGCAAATCGAGGATTGTGGCGACGTTTAGTAAATTCACAGAGGCTTGCAGACTGAACGCTTAAAGGCATAACAGTCTATAATGATAATGTATGTATGTATGTATGCTTGATTGCTTGAGTATTTTATTTGGTTCTGGCTTTTCTTTTGAACATTCTATCTAATTATTCGTGTCCTTGTAGCATGAACTTCTGCTCCTTCATTGTCTGGCTCCTTCGGAACCAAATGTTGTTCTGTTGCTTGGTGATTAAATAGGGGCAACGGATGTCAAAAGATGTAGAAGTTCGTAAACTTTTGAGATTCTTCGTTTCCCTCTGGGAATGTGTTAAGGGGATACCTTGATGTGCGTATAGGCACTCATGGTCTGGAAGGTTGTGAGCTCGATCTCCGCTAACAGTGTAACTTATTCTGTACAAAATGTTTGTGATTATACCAAAGATTTGCCTAATAAGGCTTGTGAATTGGGTGGTCCTTCTCCTCAGTCGTTATCGAAGCTCTAATGCTCAAATTATTAAACGTTTGTTATATCCTATTCAAAGTATTTATTCCCGTTTTAAATTATTGCTATTATTTGAGGAAAGAGCAAACAAATATTTATTAAATACTTTCAAAAGTTAATATTTTTGCATAATATTTTGTCCGGGATCATAGGCAATGACGTTATTAAGGCTGCCTGCAAAACAATTTCGAAGCACTGTTTTACTCCGTTAGATGACCAATTGATGTCCTTTAATTATTTTTTCCACTCATCAATGAATGTGAATCTTCAAAACTCCCACTCTTCCTGTCGGAATGTTATTCAAAAGGATAAAACATTTAACTGTACATACTTTCCTGGATCCCTTTCTTAACGGGCCAGATACACTTACAAACTCTTGAGGCTCAGATCTAAGCATATTCTGAACTATGATCCTTAATACGAACCAGCAGCTAGGTGTTAATGAACTGTAATTGAGACCACTTTGTGTACTGTAATTGTAATATGTAGAAGAAAATCTGAGCCGCGCTAACAATGACTTTGCAGAATATATTTTTCAATTAGTTTTCCTTACTCTGATAGGAACGAACTTCTAGTAACTTGTCATCAAGCACAGCTGCAAAGCACTTTCTATTTTCCCGAACTGCAGAGCTTTAATACCCTGCAAACTGTCCCACTACACTCAACGTTAACGCACTTCACTTTAATCTGGAAAGTTATCCTTTAAACTTGTTGAGTAGCTTAGATCAAATCTCTAGACACAAACTGGTGTATGTCATCCACTCTACTCAGAGATTTGTAATACGCATGAACTGTCATTAAGACATGATAACAGTTTGTGGTTATACTGTAGCTTACCACGAAACCACGGTCGATAATCTAAACAAACAATGATAAAAGCAAAGTCATCTCCGTACAAGACCCCAACTAGAATATGGTCCCAGAGTATGAGACCATCACCAGGATTACTGGATTGGATAAATGAAAAAAAAATCAAAGAAAAGCAGCTCGATTTGTTCTGGATGATTTCCGACAAGAGAAAAGTGTTACAAAAATGTTGCAAAGTTTGGGCTGGAAATACTTGAAGAAAGGAGTGGAACTGCTCGAATAAGTAGTATGTTCCGAGCTGTCAGTGAAAGGATGCGTGGACTGACATTATTAGACGAATAAGTTCGAGTGGTGTTTTTCAAAATAGGAAGGTTCACAATATGAAAGTAAAGTTTGAATTCAAGAAGACAAATTGGGTCATATATTCGTTACAGGAAGAGGAGTTAGGGATTGAAATAATTTACGAAAATTGTCCAAAGTTTTTGCATTTATTTAGCCGGCCCCGCGGTGTAGGGTTAGCGTGCCTGCCTGTTACCCGGAGGCCCCGGGTTCGATTCCTGGGCAGGTCAGGGGTTTGACCTGGATCGGAGGGCTGGTTCGAGGTCCATTCAGCCTACGTGATTAGAATTGAGGAGCTATCTGACGGTGTGATAGCGGTCCCGGTCTAGAAAGCCAAGAATAACGGCCCAGAGGATTTGTTGTGCTGACCTCATGGTTTAGGAACCTGTGCCATAGGCCTTATTTAGATCAGCTGTTAATAAAGGAAAAGAGGAAGAATGATAATAATAAGAAGGAGAAATGTACGTGTTTCATGAAGAGGGAGACGCTCCCATCCTGTGTGTTTGTGCGCGGTCACCCATCCATAAGTTGACCACTGAAGATGTTGCTTAACTTGTGTGGTTGGCACGATTTAACTGTGGCAATTTTTCGATGAGGAGCCTATGAAATTTTGGCTCATCCATTATTTTGTTCTCTCGGTACTACTTCGATTTAAAGTGAAGAGAATCTGCGCTTCTTCTCCGTGATGTAATATGACATTATTCTCTTACCCGTGAATATTTTTGACTGTATTTTCATCATCATTTATGTCCCTTTACTTTGGTTTATTTTCTATCAAGCATACATCTATTTACTGGTGGATATAGTATTTTTCAATGTGTATACTGACACAAGCCAATGTAAAACGTAGTCTGCACTGAAGTCCAGTTATGGTTGCGACAGAATGGACGCTGCTGAGTAATGACAATCACAGTGAAAGTACGTCTGGATTCTGTTATAGGTACAACTGAAACGGCCAGTGGAGCTGAAATACAACTGCCTGACTCAATGAGGAAAGCAAAGGCAGACAATCCTACTCTTCATCATGCCTAGTACGCCTCATTATGACATTGTCATCGGTCATTAGGTTTCCTTCTGTTTTTGTTGTTTGAGACATCAGTCCGTACATTGTTTTGATGCAACTCACCATGCCACCTTTTAATTTCTACGTCCACTTCAACTCTAATCAGTTTGTTACATTCTTACCTTGGTCTAACCAACTGAACAAGTCCTGGGTATCTTAGGATTAGTACTATCTATCTCCAGTCGTTCCACTCATGACTGAGTATCATGACCCAAGGACTTTGTTGTTTCTTTTATAAGCTGATACCATTCTGTACGTACTTGCTTTTTCCGGATAGTAACTCTCCATGGTAAGCCCATGATCTCTCTTACTTGATAAACCCATCTTTTTGCGACCCGTCCTCGTGTCCTTGTACCAGAAACATTTCCTTGGACAATTAATTTTTCCAGGTTGTCATCCTCTCTTCTCATAATGTGACCAAAGAATTGCAGGATTCTCCGGTACACAACTTGGCATAAACTTTCTTGTATTCCAATTTCCCGGATGACAGAATCATTTGTTGGCCTGGCTGTCCACGGTATTCGCGACATCCTTCTCCAAGACCACATTTCAAATGCGTTGATTCGGTTCCTGTCTTTAGCTTTTATGGTCCAAGTTTCGCATCCATACAGGAAGATCGAGAACACAAGCGAATGGACTAATCTTTTCTTCGTATTCATAGATATTGCTCTATCTTGCCAAATCTTCTTTAATTTTGCCATAGCTGTACGTCCGAGAATGATGCAACGTTAGGTTTCTTTTCGCAGCTACTTTTATCTGGCCAAATGTCACCAAATCCGTCACCAACCATTAATAAGCTTCAGCATCTCTTTTTCGTGTTCGATATACTAATCCAACCTTCAGCATTCTTCTGTATCACCACATTTCAAAAGACTCTATTCTCTTGCTTTCTGAGCTAATTATCGTCCATGTTCCACTTCCATGCAATGCTACTGTCCACGCTTATTAAGGTAGGCCTTTCCTGCTTGATGTCCTCCTTACTTCTGCGATCGTTACTTATTCTACCGCCCTAGTAACAATATTCGTCGACATCCTTTAAGAATTTATTTCCTTATATTTTCCGTATAACTCTTTAATCTTCGGTGATGCTCTTTGAGGATCCAACTAGACTCTGGCATGATGAATTTACGGAAATGTTCTTTGTCCTCTCCATCAAACACCGTCACCTACAACCAAACTTATCAGTTTCGATATCAACAATATTTTAGACCTAGTAGGAAGTCAATGACCTTCGCTACAACTCTCCCGAAGTATTTCTCAAGTCCCCTTCACTTCTATTCTGGGGAAACCTAGCAGAAGAAAATACATTTTTAGAGGCTGGGAAACAAAAACTCTTCCACATTTAATTAACAGGGCGAGTATTATTCAGAATAGAATTAAGGATGAAGTATTGTGCCTTTTACTTTTAGCTCAGGTACCAGGATTTTTCAGAATGTTTTATTCAAATGAAGTAATTCAATTCAGTACGCTTTCAATGTACTAATTGGACCAGAATTGAATTTCGTGAGCTAATCAATGCAAACCGAGTTAATTAAATTTCAGGGTGTTTCCTGTATATTTTCTTATTTTTACCGTTAAAAGACTACTTGATAAAACTTGTATTTGTTTTTCCAAAAGCAATATTTGGACAGCGGTGATAATTACTGAATCTAGCTGGTAAATGGACAATGCAAAAGAGTTGTGAATGTATAACTCATTCAAAGAGTATGAGTGCACATTATTCTTTTACATTCCCCAGCTTTATGTATTCTTTCGTTCAGAAACAAAAACCGTTCTTATTCGTATGAATAAATTAAACGCTTTGTTTTCCAGAGGATGCCGCGAGATTTGTCATTCCTGTGATGCACTCACTATCACCAGCATACGAATAATAGCAATTAAAATGGTAACTTGTACGCGAGTTGCATTATTATCATTATTACTATTATTATTATTATTATTATTATTATTATTATTATTATTATTATTATTATTACAGTGTTATGCCCATCTGTGGAGTGCGACAGAACTTATTTAGTTTTTGTTGACCTTTTCTTCTCCCAGAATCTCTTCATCTCAGCACTGAAAATTTTCCTCCGTTCTTCAGTCCATGATCTATTGGTCCTGATATTCATTTTCTCAGCAAAATGATACTTGTAGAGTGTTTTTTTAATTGCAGTCGATCTTGAATAATTTCCCGCGGGATGCTAATTTCCTGAAGGTTTGTTTCTATTTCACTAAGCGAGTTTTTCTTGACTTATTGAGAGAGCAAAGTTGAGAATCATTTTCTTGAACCTGTCATTATTATTATTATTATTATTATTATTATTATTATTATTATTATTATTATTATTATTATTATTATTATTATATTTCTATATCATTAATGTTATTCTTTAAATTACTGTTATTTTGTTGCAAGCTTTAGGAGACCTTGGCATATTGAAATGTTCGGCTATTTTTATTGTTGATCACGGTGGAAGCTAATGACGCTGAATTGTCACATGTAAATACCGCCATTTACACGACAATAATCTTAGATTTTATGGAACCCAGTATACTGGATACTGATGAATGACAACTAACCGTCTGCGCCTCTAAGGTCATCATTCTCCCTTTTCTTTCTCTACGTCCTTCTTTCGCGAAATTTACTCCAGGAATCGATGTGATGTGACTAGATGTTGGTCCGAAGCAACTGCTTTAAAGTGCTGTTGATAGAAATCCATTCTTTGATGTTTTGGAGCCATAACATCAGTGGTCTACCAGCTTCTCGCCTGACTTCAATCATTCCTCATAATATGAGTTATAAATAAGCTTTCTTCCTGGCTTTGTAATGTTTGCCATCTCACGCCCAGCTGTAACTTACTTAGAATAGATAACGGCAGGCTTACGAAAAATATCTTCTCATCCATCAAGAGGTACAAGATTGCTAGCATGAGGCTCGATGAAGTAAACAAATTGACTTAGCTTGCGTTGGTTTTTCTGATACTGATGTCTCAAAACAGCCTACTGTAAATTTGGTGAAATAGTAAACTCGCGGTCTCCTATAACAAAGGTTATAAAATCTCGCAAACCTCATTCACAAGAATGAAAGGAAAAAACTAATAGCTGAACTCAAGAGGTACTGGGAAGGAAAGCAAGCATCCAAAATTAACTAGTCATAAGTGCTCTATAGTGGGCTTAAAACACTAATAATAAATATTGTTGCAATCGCCCGCTTTAGTATACGCACTGCGTTTTATAAGGTTTTATAAGGATGCCATTACAACAGATACTTATACATATCTGGCCTTCCACGTCTATCTATGTTATTCACATTTGCCACCGCCTGACCCTGCAGAAGAGAAAAAAATATCAAGAGAAGAAGTAATTGAATAGCTTGAAGGTAACGGATGAGTAGCCCGCTGATTTGCCGAGGCAGAACGTATACGGCGTGATCAAGAAGTTTGCGTTTGAGGGCGTTGCTGCAGCGGACTTGTAACGTAGCGCGACTGCGGGTTTGAGAGCACGGACATGTAGTCAAAGGGATTAGTGTGGCGATCGTGTCGTGCGTTAAATGCGGCCATGTGAACTCTTGCGAATTTATTACCAACGTAGTGTTATTCTGTTCTTGGCTATCGAAGGACAAACACCAGTAGACATCCATGGAGAATGAAGACTGTGTATCTATGTCTGCCGAAAACCACAATTGTGGCATGGTGCACCAAGTTCCGTGTTGATCGTGTTTCGACACAAGAGGCTGGTCGATCTGGGAGGCCAGCCTCATCAATTACGGACAAGTGGAAGACACACGAGCGCCCGCCCTATAGTCCTGATCTCTCCCAATCACACCTTCGGTTCCCTCAAACAGGACTTGAAGTGTCAAAGCTCATTGCAGGACGAGGATGAGCAGCAGGCGTTTACGGATTTCTTCACACAGCAGGACAGAGTGTTTTACCACAAAACGGATTTTCAACCTGGGGCGTTGGTGGGATGAATGCCTCGGTGATCCCGGCGATTTTGCCTGATTGGCATTCCGGTTCAGAACCGTACGGAAAATTTTCATCGCATCTTACATGTAGTTATATACTTGAATCATCTGTAATATGGTCACAGGTAACAGGTAAAGGAAGAAGATACATGCAGTAAGTTTCCTTCCACATTGGAATTCCCTTAGTCTACCCTTGTACTTTTCCGATCTCTGCAGTACTAGGTTTCTGAGGCCACTTCAGGGCCATGTATAAATTAAATGAGTTAGAAACCGGTGAAGATCAAATAAAGCTCGATCTACCCCATATCACCTTCGATATTCTTCTGTAACAACACATTTAAACAGCTTTTATTTTCTTTCTATCTGAGCTAGTTATCACCATCATCATCATCGTCTGTACCGGGCGGTACACCTCCGCTCCGCTAATTCAAACATTGCGCCAGTTGAAACTCCTCTACTGGAGGAAGCCTGAACTTTAACTACCGTGTTAATTCTCAAATTTCTCAGAAGATGTCGCTACTTGTAAATTTTGAAGTGTTCTGAACTATGTCAATTTCGATTCATTGTTGTTTTCTCTGTAGCAAGAAGTGTGAACATTCTCTTCTAGATGGCACTACTGAAGGACTACAATTATGCTCCCTAGTGCGAAGTGAAAGAACTGTGTTTTTGGAGAAATTTTGTGTTCATAAGTTTGTTCTTTGTTAAATTTCTTTCAGTCATTGTTTAGGTTGGCTGTATAACCCTTCACTTTCCGCCAGTTTTGAATTCGACCAATGAGTTATTTTTGTAATTAATTTTCCACCAAACCTGGTTTTCTTCTTTAATTTTGACATGTAATCTTTTGGCCGTCCAATAAAATGATTGTGGGTGGGTGTTATCATTCCTGAAAGGTCTCGAATGTTCCGCGAGGGTATATAAACTGCTGATTTTCGGGTCTCTGCGCCACTTCAGTAACACCTATCGTTGTGTAAATTATGTAGCAGGGGGCGGGAAGCGCCTCTTTCTTCGGGCAGCAGTTCAACCACCAGGTAATGGCCGTCTTATAACTTATTTTCTTGCCAGCTCAGCAGTTTAACCCTCGGGGCGGGTTCGAAACCTTCTACCATGTAACTTTCCTCTAAAATGTAAAAGACTCTTGATTTAAATTCTGCCTCTGTACTATAAATTGGGATAGAGAGTGCCTAACCCTCTCGAGCTCCCTTTCATATTGTTTTTGAGGTGACTACGTTTTCTCAACCATTTTTCTTCGTTTCGTAATGTAATGGTTTTCCTATCGTGTCACCTCTTTAGTATGGGATTTGCCCTTGCATATGCGGCCTAGTGCCCAGTAGGTTTTAATAAAGTGTATTAGGAGTGCAGTTTCGCCTCCTCTCAAGTTGGTATTTTGGAGGCCGTGTAATTGTCCTGTTTCTTTACTTAATAGGCCTCAGTAGGTTGGGTATTTTTACCCCTGTTTTCATGTGTTTGGAGGTCAGCTTGAAAGTTGAGTTTGGTGTGGCCTTTGATAGGCTGGAACTTTGAGAGCGGGTTGCTCTTTCAAAAAAGGTTTCTGTGTGCCTCGAGGAGGCTTTACTGTGTAATTGGGAGTAAGTGCCCCCGGGCATGATAGGGGTTTTTTCCCCCTTTTGTTGAATCTTGTATTCGAGTAAAGTTAGGCTAATTGCTCAAGAATTGTGTGTCTGGGTCTCAGAGCCCAAATCCTGTAACTACCGTAATTGTACATTCTTGACTGGTTGCTAGGCTACTGTGTACCTGTTATATTTGTTATTTATTGATCTTGAAAAGAAAATATAACCTTGTTAAATTTTAAATTAACTTTAATTTCGTAGATTGAGACCTATTCATCCCAGCACCTTCTTTCACCTCTAACTACCACGGATAACTCCGTAACAGTCATCATCATCATCATCATCATCATCATCACCATTAACTTTCTGCCTGTCCCTCGTACTTTGGTATAATATACATGGGAGGTTTATTTCATTGTTCTTCTCGTTTTCAGTTGATGAATGGCCCCATATGGGATTCTCTAACTTTCTACTTCGTAAAATCAAGTTAATGTTCCTAATTCAGTCAGTTCATAGGATTTCCGTAGAAAGTGAAATTTATTTCGCTCCAGCACTACTTAGGTTTCACATTTTCCATAGATACCAGGACGCAGTCTTGGAGAAGGACTACAGAATATAAAGGAAATAAATCCAATACAAAAGTAAGGGAGTGAAGTCAATCGAGGTACGGTGATTTTAAAAAAAAATGTTAAATTAGGAGATGAAGCCTTTAGGAATTAGATGCAATTTTCCTTGGGAAGTATAATAACAAACGAGGGCAGAAGTAAGGAGGGCATAAAACGCAGACCAGCACGAGCAAGGAAGACCTTTTCTAAGAAAAGCAATTTGCTCACTTTGGACATTGATATACTGTAGTAATTAGAAAGGTGTCTTTGAAGACTTTCGTCTGAAGCGTGCCATTGTATGGAAGTGAAACGTGGACGATAAGTAGCACAGAAATGAATAGAATAAAAACTTTTGAAGCTTACCAAAGGTAGTATGGGTAGATAGAATTACGAATGAGGAGGTACTGAATCGAAATGGTGAGTTTAGAACTATTTGCCGAAATCTGAGAAGAAGAATGATAGGATACACCGTAAGACACCCAGGACCTGTTCAGACACTTTTTGAGGGAAATACTCCTGGTATTAACGGTAGGGATAGACGAAGGCGTGAATATGACGAAGAGATTAGAGTAGAAGCAGGATGTAGTAATTACATAGAAATGAAAAGGTTGGCGTAGGATTGGGTGGTATGCAGGCTGTATCAAGCCCATCTATGGCCTAATGACCCAAACAAGAAAGAAAGCTTTGTTTTCAAATCACCCACCTTCTCATTTTCTTCCCTATGAGTTCCGCTTTAGTCTCACTCGGGTCTGACCTTGACGTCATTATTTTATTCTACTGCTGCTTCTTCTTTCTCTTACTTTCGTTCTCTTACTTCCCATGTTACCACTATCGATCTTGTCATAACCTTGTTTTACAAGTTATAAATCTCATTTTCCAACCGTATCGGAGTTCAGAGTATCAAATTATTATAATTAATGAAACACCTTTCCAATACACAAAATCCTTATATTTACGATGAAACCATTTAATCACAAATTGGACATGTTTCACTCAACTTTGTGAGCATCATCAGCAATAGTTAACATAAATCATTGGTGGGTCAGGGCCCTGATCCTGGTGTATATCACAAAAGAATGTCTAATATACATTGATAAAAATATATAAATTTAACACTTTGAAAATAATCAAAAAGATTATTTATGTCTATTAAAACAAAAATTTTAATCATTCAAAATTTTAATCATTCAAAATTTTAATCATTCAAAATTTTAATCATTCAAATTTTTGTTTTAATAGACATAAATAATCTTATTGATTATTTTTAAAGTGTTAAATTTATATATTTTCATCAATGTATATTAGACATTCTTTTGGGATATACACCACGATCAGGGCCCTGACCCACCAATTATTTATGTTAACTATTGCTGATGATGCTCACAAAGTTGAGTGAAATATGTCCAATTTGTGATTAAATGGTTTCATCCTAAATATAAGGATTTTGTGTATTGGAAAGGTGTTTCACTAATTATAATAATTTGATAATTTGATAATTTGATAACCTTGTTTATCAAATACTTGTCCTGTTCCGTGGCTGAGTGGTCAGCGTTGTGCTTCTCGGTTTACAGGGCCTCGGGTGGGATTCCCGGCATATCGGGGATTTTAACCTTAATAGTTAATTCTCTTGGCTCAAGGACTGAGTATTTAACCTAGCCCAACATCCCTACAAGAAACACTACACACTTCGACCACAATAACACACAGTTTCCTATACATGGCAAGTGCCACTCACTCTCGTCGGAGGGTCTGCCTTATGACGTGGAACACAATATTTCACCGCTTAACTACATGTCTTTTTTTAATTTACCTATCTCTGAGGTATCAGTTAAAAAAGTTGTATTCAAGTTTTATATTCCACATGTCCCATATAAGAAAACGTTTTAATCTTCTCCATAAGTTGACTTTTCTTTCCATATTCCCTTTGTCATGCCTTCGTTCTGCACCAGAATACTCCAAAGTACGTTTTATAATCCACTGATAAAACTTCTCGGAAATCTAGAGCTAATACTGTGTCCTAGGAAGAAGATGAAGTTCACATCAAAACTAAATTTCATTTCATTAATATTTCAAAACGTTTAGTTCCTACTTCCGTAGACATTTACTATGTCTTACATCCTTATCTCCCGTTATCCTGGGAATTGGTTGCATGCAGGATGTCCCCTGTCTGTTGCAAGAAGTGACTGAAGGGAAAATTCCTCAAGGACTTCCAAAATGCAAGTGAGGGATTGCAACCTGAGACTGAGATTCCTTAAACTCACACTTATCACTTTTATCTTTCCCATGGTCCACTCTTGTTCTTCACCATCCTCATCATTTTAGGTTTATAAGACATTGGAACCACATTTTCACGTCCCCCGTGATTTTGCGTTTCTCTTGTGACGAAGACGACGTTATTAAAAATCGGTCATCTTTCCTTCTCATCCGATTGGGGTTAAGAAACGATGGTTGCCTAATTTTAATTCCCCTTAAAAGAATAATAAACACCCCATCACGTTCTCTATACAATGTATTCGTTATCTATTTATAGAAGTCTGTGTACCTTATGTAACTTGAACTTCTATCTTTGGTTCACTTGCTTATGTACGATTTAAAATTGATGTATATCTTAAATATTAACTGTCTTTTTTCCACGGCTTTCCACGCTCGGAAGTTAATAATTTATGGCTATTGACAGAACTGATGAACGTGTAAACTAAGCTTAAATTTTCCACTGGTTGGAAGTAAACCGCAAACCAAATCATTACACCGATTTCCTATGAGTTATGATAAATATTTACCACGAACAATTTCGCCGAGTGTGGTCAATATAAATACTCGATAAGGAAGAAACGTTACTACTGGCGCTTCTAACTGATATACCATTAAAACTGAGATGTCTAACAACAATGAATGGTGCTATAGTTAGGTATATAGGATTATTTTGGATCCCACGCTGCGAGTTTAGGTGAAAGTGAAAATGCTCAGACTTTAACATTGATGGTTACTGCTGGAGCCTCAAATTGATACATCAGTAAAACTGAAGTCTCACGCCTTGTGTGACACTAGAGCTATTGCAACTACGGGTGGAAGAAAATTACGTTAAGATTTCAGTGAAACAGCGATTAATAAAGACAAAATCTTGCAGTCAGTGCACTTGTGAACGGCATTTAAGACTTCATTTTAAATAGCTTTGTATTTACACAGCAAAGAGGTAAGAAAGTACTATTGATAGCAAGAAATGAATAGTGGCATGTTATCGAAGGCGCCGAAGTAATTGACTGACTTCTTGTTCGCTTCCCTTTGCCTGAGAAGCGGTATTTTCGAAGCTAAAAGTGTAATTTCTTAGCTTCTACTTAAAGGATTGAAATCAAAACAAATACAGAGAAATTCTGGATATCATTCTTTTAGTATTAGTAAGTGTCATGAAAAAAGGTATTGACAGTTTTCGCATTAATTCAATTTGAACATAAAGTGAGATATTTGGATATGAATCGTCTCAAAATAGTGACAAAAGATTAATGTACGAAAATACACTACATTATTATTATTATTATTATATTATTATTATTATTATTATTATTATTATTATTATTATTATTATTATTATTATTATTATTATTATTATTATTATTATTATTATTATTATTTCGTTATGCCCATTCAAAGAGCATGTTTGAAATTGTTCGTTGGCCTGATAGTTTTCGCCTTCTTATGTTCCCAAATTATCTTCATGTATGCACTGTGTTGAATGTTGTGTTCTTTGGGCCACTTCCTAACAGTATACTTCCTAGTTTTCTTCACGAATTCATTATGTTTTGATGCGTAAGGTTTTTGCCGGCTACTGTGGCGGAGAACCCGGTCTTAGAAGCCAAGAATAACCATGTGACACCTCATAATATGCAGGCCTTCGGGCTGAGCAGCTGTCGCTTGGTAGGCCATGGACTTTCGGGGCTGTTGCGTCATTGTTTTGGTCTCTTTTTGTGGCTGCGAAGTGGTCGGGTGAACGAAACCGAAATAGTAGAATTTCTCAAAATACTGGGCCTAAATAGGAAACTCGTAGATCGAGTAATTTTAATATTATAATTTTAAAGGTCATGTATGAAATCGCTCAGAATTGGTCAAGTGGTTGTGTGATTACTCATGGTCAACTGTAGGAGAGTAAGGAAACAGTTTGCCGTGAGAGCTACACATGGTAAACAAAGCTGCAGGCTAAGGAAAGATTAGGTGAACTCAGTAAGAATACATATGTATATTGAACAAATTAAAAGGTAAATAAATTAAACGTAACCATGCAAAATAAATTAACTACGCGAATATTCATAACATTCTGTTCAAAGGAAAGGAAGACTTTCCTTCTAAGTGCATAGAAATACTAGAAATACATTATTCAACTTGCTTTACGTCGTACCGGAAAAGATAGGTTTTATGGCGACGATAGGATAGGAAAGGGCTATGAAAGCGCAGGAAGAAGCCGTGGCCTTGATTAAGGCACAGCCTCATCATTTGGATGGTGCGAAAATGGGAAACCACGGATAGCCATGTTCAGGGCTGCTGACAGTGGGGTTCGAACCCACTATGTGATGAATGAACGATCACACCTGCGTCATTCTAACCGTACGGACAACTCGATAGGTGTCAGAGATAATAGTAGATTAAGATACACTATCAAACAACAATTATGGTTCATAGTTTTCAGAATTATAGAGGAGGGGACTCCATGCAGAAAAGGCAAGTGCGCACAGCACGAACATAAAAATGAAGGTTTACCTTAAATATAATTTATATTACTGCCATGATGTCCGGGACTTAATCTGTGCTTAAAATGGGACACGCCATAAACACTTCAAAGAGATAGAAACAAGAAACGGGCTAGAGTAAAATATGTCGCAAATGGACAGTAAGAAATATAAACACAAGCAAACCAAGTAGTCACAGGGAAGTCAATCACTGAGCCTACAGTATGATATTAATAATTGCCACGGCAAACTATCACGAAGGCGGAGAATTGTGTTGCATTGGATCAGCAGAAGGTTCGACTTTAATTTCGAAAATAGTCTTTATTTTCTCTTTCCTTCGAACAAAAACTGCCTATGACAAAGCGTACTAATCAATGGAAAGAGGGACAGTCAAGAGAAATTAAGTTCTGGCAGTCCATTTTCTCTCAGATTTTAAACAGGAAATTAAACAGAGCCCCTGATGTACGGATGAAAATACAACCACTGCCGTTGCCTCTTGATGTTTAAACCTTAACAGGGGCTGGAGGTCGTTACAGGACCTATTTAGAAGCGAGGAAATGTTAAACTGCAGTCGCGCTTTCAGTAAACATGAAGGCAGGCATTCATGTAATGTGTAACGCCATGTTGGCAATCCCGCTGAGTGACTTGTTGGCTGGCTGACTTTCATTTGTTAAGGATGCCTGGTGGTGAAGGGTGAGGTTTATGAGAGGACAGCACAAACCCTGAAACAGCTGAATCATTCATTTGATGTTTCTCTTACCGCAAGGCTACGTGGTCACATTGTTTGTCTCATTTCTCTACAGGGACAGTTTTAGGTGCGATTTTTACTGACAAAGCGCGAGTGGGAAGCCTTAAAAGCATTTCAGCAGATGTGAGGCAATATTTTAGTCGATAGGTGCACACGATGTGTGAGTGAAAGTAAAAAATAAAGTAAGGAAACATTTTGAATTTCAGCTGCCTAGCGATTTATTTCAAAACCATGGCAGGCTCAAAAACATTGCCATTAAAAGGCTTCAGGTTGGATGAAGAGGTAGATATTATAATTTATTCTGTGACTTCTATGCTCTAATTACTATAAATAAATAAAGTTCGGGTAGAAAGTGCTGGAGATAAATTTGCGAAGCTAAGTTTTAAAGAAAGGTAGCCTCCTAACTTAGAATGTATTAACTGCGATGAGATCCATATTATTACTCATGTACCTTGATCTATGTATTTCACTCCCTGAACTAAAGTGTGCCCTGGTTTATTGTGCCCGGTGACGAGGTCTGCTACGCAATCTATTAAGTAATCGTTATTTGGATTTGTTTAATCAGGTTCGTTAACTCATAAATATTTTAAAGATGGGATATTGTGTAATAATCACTATTTACACACAATCTCTAAATTGTAGTTTTCATATAGTATTTATTTTTATCCTAGACTTTTTTTCCATTTGCCTTACGTCGCACCGACACAGATAAGTCTTATGGCGACGATGGGATCGGAAACGCCTAGCAATGGGAAGGAAGTAGCCGTGGCCTTAATTAAGGTACAGCTCCGGCATTTGCCTGGTGTGAAAATGTGAAACCGCGGAAAACCATATTTAGGGCTACCGACAGTGGAATTCGAACCCACTGTCTCCCGGATGCGAGCTCACAGCTGCGCGCCCCTAACCGCACAGCGAACTCGCCCGGTGCCCTATACTTTAACAGTGTTATTTAGTGTAGGACAACATGTATCTTAACATCATTAATTTGTGTTAGTGCAAATATTTATTTGTTTCATGAGTCTGATTAGATTTATATTCAGCTTAAAATAGACACTATAAATTAACTGAATGACTGTAATGTTTAATGCAATAGTAGATAAATTAACTGTAACAAGAAAATCACGCACGTATAAAAAATAATTTCGAATGCAGTGAATGATTACTCTATCCTCAGTTCCAGGCGATCCGGAACTATTGTTCTAGTATGTTCTATTATATTGGGTGATAAAGCCTAAAAATATATTTTCGTCATTCCGAAATAATAAATTACTGGTTTTCTAGGAAATAACTTTTGTTCTTACTGTGGAAATCAAATGCAATATGACAGTAAATAGCGATTAACATATACAATAAGGATAGTGTGTTCTATCGCTATACAAAATAGGTGGTCATTTTCATTATTGTTCATGTGCGTAACTGTTCAACTAATTATTGAGCTTTTGGCCCAAGTTAAGCCGCACATAAACTGAGTAACATTGTGAAAAAGCAAATAATTTACAAAACAGAATAAATGTAAACGGCCAAAGTAAAACATAAGGAAGAAATCGGGGGAGATATGTCCAATACAGAAAAATAGAAAGAAAACGTACAAAAATACAAAAACACATAAATGATGTAAAATATAAGTAAATACGTGAAATAACAAATGAAAACTATAAATTAAACTAAGATGTCCACTTGTGACCACTGAATAGCCGTTGTTCAAGCTGTCAGAAGGTCGTCGATATTTCCACGGAAAGCATATGAAGGTGATTTGTCGCATTGTCTGGAATTCTTCACCAATCTCATAGCTTATAAAAGGTCGAAGGCCCTAAGAATTCATCGCAGAGCCACTTCTTCCATGCAGAGTGCGCACTCTGTTTAGTGGCCCCATACACTCCACGGGAGATGACATTCGGGTGGGGGCTGCGTATGGTCAACGAAAGATCTCCATTCGTCGAGGCCCTTAGCAGTGCATTCTTCGTTTCAGCTTATCCTTGCATCTTTTGACCGAAGTGTATCTGAAATCTGCACATATTACATCGTCGCTGCGCCTCGAAATACCATAATGTGACAATGTTGAGGGGAGGGACACTGACCCGCAGCACACGTATAACAGAACGAAAATTCGTTGATATAGTTCATGCAGTACTAAACCTTAGATGACAGAACCTTTTGTTCAGAGTTCTAAGCTGAAATATATCACATAGCAGCTTTTCTAGGCCCAACGACGATATCCTATTCAATTGTTAGAGATGACCACACATCCAGGCAATAGCTGACAAATATCTTCGAAGTATTTCTGTGTACGCTCAGACGTTAGTGTGTGAAATATAGTATGGTCATTACTTTTGAAATGAAAAATTCAATCTGGTAAAAGTAAAAATAAAATGCAAGTTAAAAGAGAAAATAAGACGTGAACGAGAAAATGGTAACGTGGATGAGGAACCTTCCAGTGAGATTCGACACCCACAATACAATCACTTTGATGCGGCAAACACAAACTAGGAAAGTTTGTTCCATGATGGTCTCCAACCATCTATGAGGAGATGGTACCAGAAGTAGGAGAAGAATAACAATAAGAAGATAGTATTTCATCTACTTATAATAAACGAAGAAAACCATCCTTGTTTGGATGCCACAAGAATGGATGCAAATATTCATATAAAAATATATGATGTTAAATAATGAACCAGAGTTGGAGATCAAATGATTATGAGATCACGTCTTGATTCCATTATCACGAACTCAGTTGCTATCAAATGTGGTAGCTTCTTGGGGAGGAAAATAATAAGCTCACCAGGATGTTCAAGTCAGAATATAAACGAACGCCAATGGAGACAGTGCAATGAATCTGTAGCACTGCATTATTCTTTGCAAGGAGATCTCGGTTTCGCTTCAAGGGTTCTATTTATGTGAGAAGTAGAAAGGAGAACAAAACGTGGTCATTGAGGCTCAAGTTGGCGTATGAACTACAGTAGGGCCCACGAGAGTTGAAGTCTGACGTTTAGCGCCACCGGCGAGAAAAAGTTAAATAACGCTGTGCGAAAATGGCCTGTTGCTATGACAACGATAACAGAGTTGCAACATTTTAGGACGCTATCACCACGTGGCTTGGCTGGCTCTCAGTTGCCTTTGTCATTCATATTCTGACTGATTTCTTTTCTCGATGAAGTATCGTCTTCCTATTGTGCTTATTATACCGTAGTTTATTCCTGAATTGTACAAGTACCGTTAACAATCGGAGTTAAATAATAAAAAACTATCAATGTGGGTAGTGTTGTTCTATTCTGTGATTAACATGTGCATTTGTTGAGGTTATTGTCAGAAACTGATGTAGTGATTATGAAATCTTTTACATATATATCGATAATGTCGTGTTCTGTCTTAAATGCTGGAATTATTAACACGAGCTTAAGAACCGGTCAAGGGTAAATGAATTGCATTAGGCCTAGGCCTACAGGTTTTATTAAACACTCAGCCTGTCTGAAAGGTGGTAGATCGCAAATGGAGGTAACTATGACAACGCAGCGTACTTCGTAGTTACAGCTTTCGCCGCTCACCTGTCAGACTTCAACTCTCGTGGGCCCTACTGTACCAATCTCCTGGTGACCTTCTTCTTCTCCTTATACCGCATGGTCAACCAGTGCCTTTTAATTCATGAGGATATGCAACCTCTCTAACACTGATAGTCTTTAGGGTTGATATTGCTCTGCATGCTACCAGTACGTCAGCAACGTAAAATGGGGCAGATTTTCACATGCTATATTCACTCCAAGATAAAAGGAACTTTGCACATGAATGCTGTTTATTGCGTTCCTTTACAATACATATATCGCTAACACGAATTAGTTAATGGTTTGTTAATCTGTTTTGGCAGACTGATAATAATAAACTCTGTAAAACATGAACAAGGTATATAAAAAGGATGTTACATTACGAGGTGGATGACCGTGAACTCCAAGCACGTATTCTAAGGGATACGCATTGTTTGATAAACGTGACTGATGTTGCAAGGTGTAGACGACAGCTGTGATGACAGCGGGCGAATGGTTCGAATCTATCCGTACGCATTTCTGTGCGTTTTTTTATAGCTTTCTTGAACAAAGTAAAGCAGTGGAAATCATTGGGGCCAATGTTAACTCGATATTTGAAACTCGAATGAACTCAGATCACTGATCGAATAACACTTACATTACAAAAGTATACAACACATGAAGTCTATGAACAGATACGGTTTCCTAGTCCAACTCAGAAAAATAGATTCATCATATTGCTCTGCTTGATTAGTTGTAGTTCCTTCCAAGTGAGGCATTGTAAGACTCGGTACATAAACTACAATTCACAGCCTATTCAGTAACAATTCATAGTCTTCAAGTACATCTCCTTCTGTAATGTAGGTATTATAGCATTTGTGACCGCATTTAGAGTTCAATCGTGTATCAAATTAATATTCAATTAACATTGATCCTAATATTTCCTGTACCTTCCTTTGTACTTGGAAACTTTGAACACTTACATAAACCTTTGCGTACACCTAGGTTTGAACCGTCCAACCACTGTCAGTCCTGATGAGTGACGGACAAGTTGCCACTTCAGCCATGCTTGCTGTACATCAACTGGATCTTACCAGACGTAATTGCAGTTCATGGCTCGCTATGTAATATCTTTTACATATATATGATTCATGTTTGACAGAGTTAATTTTGCATTCTGCCACAAGGGATGACTTGACAAAACTATAAACTATTTCCTATTAGTGGTACATGAATTATAAAAGCACACAATAATCAGCATGTTTGTGGAATGGTCCTATTGTTTTGGTTGGAATATAGTCCTTTTTCCTGTGCAAGTCTGTGTCGTATTACGTTGTTAGCACAGCGGTGGCAAGCCATAGGGACTATCATTCTTAGATTGGTTGCGTATCTTCATGAGTTATAATGGGCTGGTGGATGGTATACCCAAACAGTATTCATTTCACCATACATTTCAAATTTTCCTTAAATTATTTATCTCGGATTAGATATACAAAATTCGAAATTAGGGTTCAGTTAATTTTTTGCCTGTCTCTCGGCAGGCTTTTTGGTTGACTTTTGTCTGTTTGCTCGTTTATTACGATATCCCACAATTTTTAAAATTGGATATATATGAGTTAGGGGAGAGCCAGGTTGTGCACTAGGCCTACACTTTATTTAGTTACTACTGTATATAAACGTAAAGAATACTTCCAAAAATATTAGGTTCTTATGAAGAGTTTTAGAAAATGTAATATCCAGTCTATTATGTGTCATATTTTAGCGTTATAACCATTATAACTAAAGTATTCACGAATTAATTATTACGCTGTTTTTGTAAATCACTTGACACTTGTGTAATATCATGACCGGACGTACTGTACTTGGGACACATGGCAAGGGCTTTCATATTAGCAGAAGTGGTACCTAATTAGCTTCTCCTGGCTATACGTTGATTAATAATCAGTTAATTACGGTTAGTACGGCTAGTTATTGAATGAAGACCATTCAATAATTGCAGTTTGTATAACCCCTGAGTAACAGATTGAGTATGATGCTTAACATTGTAGTGGGCGCTTTAATGATGGTTTATGAGGCATAGGCATGGTCTGAGGGTTAGAGATACTGATATTGCTTTGTTCGTGATAGTTACACAGTAGCCTATATTACACAAGCTACATAAGAGAAAGTTGCGACAGTTCTTCAAAAATGATCTATAAAATGAAAAGGGGCCGCCGCTGTGGTGTAGTGATTAGAGTGATTCGCTGCAAACACCGGAGAACGGGTTCCATTCCTGGCGTTGCCACTAAATTTGAAAAGTTGCAGGAGGGGTGAAACGGAGTACACTCAGCCTCTGGAGGTCAAATGAGAAGGGGAGGGTTCGATTCTCACCTCAGCCGTCCTGGATGTGGTTTTCCGTTGTTTCCCAATTTTGCTCCAGTAAAATGTCGGTGTGGTACCTCACTTATGGCCACGGCTTCCTTCCCTCTCCTTGTCTATCCCTTCCGATCTTCCCATCCTCCACAATGCCCCTGCTTAGCATAGCAGATGAGGACACCTGGGTGAGCTAATGGTCCTCCTCCCCAGTTGTATCACAACCCAAACTCACGCTCCAGGACACTGCCATTGAGGCGGTAGAGGTGGGATACCTTACTGAGTCCCAGGCAAAAGCCAACCCTGGAGAGTATACGGATTAAGGAAGGAAATGAAAGTGAAATCTAAATTATTGAAGCGAAAAGTACTCACACTAACACTGATTCCGCTTGGTCGCAAAGTTAATATTATAAAGGTACAGTATACCACATAATTTTTTCTGAGGAATTACAATTGACTTTCCAAAATATCTTATACATATTTTGGATGCTCGAAGCTAAATAGGAATATACATTTGAGAGAAAGGATGCAAATGTTCATTTTAAAAAATATATAAAAATATATGATATTAAATAATGTACCAGATTTGGAAATCAATTGATTATGAGATCACGTCTTGATTCCATGATCACGGGCTCGGTTGCGATCAAAGGTTGTAGCTTCTTGGGGTGTAAAATAATAATCTCAGCAGGATGTTTAAGTCAGCATGTAAATGAACGCCAATGAAGACAGTGCAATGAATCTGTAGCACAGATCTTTGTCCGTTTATCCCTACTACGCGTCGTTTGGTTAGTCTACTTCTTCAACGCTTCGGCCAGCTAAATACCCTTCCTTTTCTGTAGAAAACTTAAAATCAGCATTGAATTACTTTCCAAGTATACCAAGGCCTTTCTTGTGACATGTTCTTCGATAGTAATATACTAAGTTCATTTTTTCATGTGGCTTAACATCGAATGTTTTCGCCGACACAAGAACGGGAAAGTGATAGGATTGAAAAAGGTAGTGGCCCCGGCCTTGATTAAGGTTCAGTCCCAGAATTTGCCTGATGTGTAAATAGGAAACAACTGAAAGCGTTTTTCAGCGATACCGACGGTGGGATTCGAACCCCTTATCTCCCGAATGAAAAATTGCAGATGCACGACCTTAACTGCATGGCCATCTCACACATTCACATACAGTATATTAATTACTTTATGTAATACTCAATTACTTCCTTAGGGAAACAAACGAACAAAACGTAAAATCGAGTAATGCAACAATCAGACAACCAAGGTACTGATTTGGTGATTGTTCAAACCCGCTCCTACTTCGAAAGCAACATTGCACCGCTGGGACAGATTGATGACCATCTGTTAAATTTACAGCCCAGTGGCTGATTGGAAACTCAAACAGCACTACCAAAGTTTATGGGATCATAGGGATACCACAAGAAGCGATGAGGCGTGCGGGGCATGATGACGACTGGGTGAGTCCGCCACTCTTATATTCAGTTGATTTCTTTTAGCTGTTAAGCGTATTATTTTTCCAATGCGAGTGTCAGAGAATATGTTCGGCTCGCCTGGTGGAAGGTTTTGGTATTTGACGCACATAGGTGACCTGCAGGTCTGGGAGTAAGATGATGAGCCTACTCCTGTCAGCTTTTGCCTTAACGTCCGCATCCGACAGAATAATCTCTATCAAAAGCGTTATACGCTCTCACTCCATGCTAACACTGCGGAGAGGCATTTAGCACTCAACCTTATGATCAGAACCTCTTCAACCCTGCCTGCCAATATTTTGACGGTGTCAGAGCATACGGACTTGACGTTTTAACAATCTCCGCCAACAGGCGGTTTTCCTCGGTTAATGATAGTTCAGATGACAATAGTACGACGAATGCATTGCACTTAGGGACTGGTAAAGGTCAGTCGCACTGGCACAATTCAAAGCATTACAGAATAATAAGTTCTGCTATTAGAAAACTTTATACAGAGATGGAAATTGTACCCTTGAGGGCTGCGGAATGTATCTACCTCTGAAAACAAAGATAATTCTTATGCGCTAGATGTTACATTTGAAAACTGATCTCCGTCAGAATTCACAGAATTATCCAAGCAAATTCTTAAATTGTACTACGAGCGGCACGTGAGTCACTGTGTTGATCATAGAAGTTCACACGAACCTCAACCACCACGAATTGTATAGCGTGGTGGTTCACCATCCCTTCAAGGATCAATACACATCGATATTAACACCATTGTGCTTTTTCGACCTGCAAGAAGGATGGGGTCTTCGTTAGTAGAACGTATAAGGGATGACCAAAAGTTTCCGTTCGATGGCCGTGCAGTCCTGAATTTGGATGCCAATCAGGCGAAATCGCCGTGAGCACTGAGACACTCATCCCACCGCACACCAGGTTGAAGATCCCCGTGTGGTAACACACCGTGTTCTGCTGCATGAAGAAATCCATTACCGCCTACTGCACATCCTTGTCAAGGCCTTGTCGAACTGACCGAAGCGGGCGAGCATGGACAGGCCTATGTGCTAGTCCGCCCTAATCGCCTCATCCACCGGCCGCTTGCTGTTGTCGGTTATGGATGAGGCTGTCCTCCCAGATCGACCGGCGTTTTGTGTCGAAACGCGACCCGCACAGAACTTGGTGTACCAAGAACGGAATAACAGCACGTTGGTCTTGTTTGGACGTATTTGGTAATAACGTCGCCATAGTTCACGTCGCCTCATTTAATGCATGTACTTCGGCACGAGACGACTACCACACTAATCCCTTTGCCTACATGTCCGTGCTTACATACCCGCATCGGAATTGCGCTACGTTCTATGTCCGCTGCAGCAACGCCATCAAACGGGATTTTTTGATCACGCATTATATGTCGACATTTACATAGGAATAATAATAATAATAATAATAATAATAATAATAATAATAATAATAATAATAATAATAATAATAATAATAATAATAATAATAATAATAATAATAATAATAATAATAATCGTACGACCACAGTTACAATGTGCATGCAGTTCAATTTAATATTAATTGGTCGGCCTACGTGTAAATTTTGACGTTACAATTTACCCGATCATATAGCTCCCTCCATGGATCAGTGATAGAGTGTCAGTCTGCGTACCCGCAGGTCACAGTTTCAAACCCGGAATAGATAGTAGAATTTTTGAAGGATGAGAAGAAGTTCATTTGGCATTCCGTGTAGTTTGCTATACCATCTAGTGGAGTAAAATGGAACTTTAAAATTACCGCGCAGGAAGCGTATAAGGCGTCAAACAAAAATGCGGGAACGCGTCAGCTGAGGCCATGCGACCCTCAGACAAGGGTGCCGTGGATAGGAAATTGCGTGTTAATTTGAAGGAGGATAATGTTTTGTGTGGTGTATGAGTTGCAGTGACGTTGGAGACAGCGCAAATACCCAGACTTCGGACCAAGGAAATTAACTTAAGATTAAAACCACTGACTCCACTAGGAATCGAACCGAGCACCCTCTGAACAGACTTCCTCTACGCTGCCAAAAAGTCGGACGTTGTAGATATTATGGTGACACAATGTTCACTAAACTCGAAATTATTGTAATTCCAACATCTTTCCAGGCTGATAAACACGGGATCTGCGGTAGGTAATTGCAGATGTGGTCGGCCAATATTATCCATTGGGGAAGAAAATGCGCAAGTCCATATGTTCATCTAAATTTCCGAAAAGCCAAAACACGCCAGTCTCCCTTTGAAAGGGACAAAAGCGACCACATGAGACTAACTGATTTCCAGAAGTAGTTGATAATCATACTTCGTAGTCTTATCCTTATCAAGTATTGATGACGGAAGACTATGATCGTTGGATGGATTATGTGGAGATCATGCATGCTTAGTACTGGTGGTGATTATTATATTGTAGGCATGTACAAAAAGAGATTGCTATGTCTACACTTGCTTTCATTGAATGCAAAGTGTTTTCAGGAGCTTAACATCATCATTGAAAATACGAAGGTAAAATTCTTGCGAGATGATTCATGCACAGTCACAACTCTCCCAATATGAAGTGATGTCAGTTCCAGTGTTGGAAACGTATAATATGGCCATATGATCATTCAGTCCTGCGCCATGTTGCCCAGTCATACGGTAATCTATTCCTTACTGGGGATATAATAAACACAGATGAGTCAAAATCGTGTTGATCTATGGTGTCCACTGGTGAGAATATGGGTGATCTCATCTTCAAGTAAGATGGTCTCCTTCCTTCTTTTCATCCATTGATCATGAATAGCCCAAAAACCATTCTTACAACGTTGGTTAATTCCTCACTGTTCACATTAATTGCCAGGAATGATCCGTAAATTCACACCATATATAGGAAGTTTGTCACACCAAAACCTTAACTCTAGATCAGCTGATGGGACACATACCAGGAAACTAATGTTTTCCCTATTCCTCCTCAAACTTTTATTTTCTTGTGTAACAATACTTGTTATTTCTGCAGCAGGTTGTCGAAATCCAAGACTAAAATGGCTACTGATAAAGGTAGCTCATTTTACTATCGACTGCATTTATTCAATTACAATCTTCTTCTTTGTACTAACGAGTGTGTTAGAACATGCAGCGCTGTGGAACTTCGAACTACTCCTCGTGAACCCAGCTTCTCAATGCGTAGTGCCATCCCCTGAGATCGCGGTACTTCACGTTATCAAGACCACCTTAGTCCATGCTGACGTACTGCCGAAACTGATCCGCAATTGTCTCGTGACTAAATTCCGCTCTCTCGTAACTGACACTTGGATACACAGATTCATTTGTTATGAAAATATTAGTTAACGATTCTTACTGTTTCCTCTTCCAGATCATTCAGCGATCCCTCTCCGTCGTTAGAAGCCTCCTTCCAGCATCTTCTAAGGAGCTCGGCTAACAGTTCGACGGGGCTCTTATTTTGCTCGCCAGTGGTCCCAATTACGTGGTTGCCACTTCACGGAACTTCTTTTCCATTCGCCGGTCTCCTGCAACCTCGGCCCTCACTGTGACAATATTTAACACGTAGAAGTAGTTGTATTTGTATGAAGAGGAGGAGGAGGAGGAAGAAGAGAAGGAAGAAGATTTTAAAACAATTCTTCTTGCATGTTATCGTACAGTATTATCTTCCCTCTCAGATATCTCTTATGGTAAATCATGAAAGCTTAATCTACGGTTTGAAATTCAATCCCGTTTCAATAATTTATATGGAATACAGTAACTGAATTTTAAAATCGCTCCTGTGTAATTTCCCTATAGCTTATTACTAAGTTATTTACGGAGATTTACTCCACATATTTCCTTTGTTCTTTGACGCAGATTCTATGCAAATATTTTCTCTGGAAAACAACGCTGCGGACAGAAACCTTTATGTTGAATATCACGGTGAAATCTAATAAACTCTCCGTGCTAAAAGCGGTACCACGCCGGTCTCTCACCGCTGGGTTCATTGGTTCATATCCCGGTCACACCATGTGAGATTTGTACTGGACAACGCGGAGACGGGACAGATTTTCTCCCGGTACTCCGGCTTTCCCTGTCATGATTCATTCCACCGACACTCTCCAATATCATTTCCTATGTTAGTTATTAATCAGTGTCCAAGAGGAGTGTGACAAGCTTCGGCAGTCGGCACACTCCCTATCCTCACCGCTAGATGGGAGCTTCAAGGATTCCATTCCTGAACCAGTGGAATGACTGAAAACAGGCTGTGAGCTTTCATTTTCATACTTGGTACCACACAACTCACTCGCTTGCGTGAGTGACCCAACTCAATCAAGCATTCATTACTGCCATACTCTGTGTTTTCATTTATACTGCATTGCATGTCAACTAAACCATTGAAAATAGAACTTGGTAACCGAAAATCAGCGACTGCCATTCTAGATAGATTAATAACATTTCCCATTACAATTTAGATGGTCAAAATTTAGCATCGTAATTGCATCCCTCTGGGACAGGAGTTTGTAAACGCCTGTAATAACGGAAATACTGACTGTTTCTTCCCAGTAAGAATGGATATAGCTCACTGTACGAGAAAGAATATGCGCTCTGGTTGACATACCGTAAATGGATCAATATTTTCTTGCATTGAGTCCGCCTCCGTGGTGTAGTGGTTAGTGTGATTAGCTGCCACCCCCAGAGGAACGGGTTCGAATTTTTAAAAAGTGGTACGAGGGCTGGAACGGGGTCCACTCTGCGTCGGGAGGTCAACTGCGTAGAGGTGGGTTCGATTCCCACCTCAGCCATCCTTGAAGTGGTTTTTCGTCGTTTCCCACTTCTCCTCCAGGCAAATGTTGGGATGGTACCTAACCTAAGGCCACGGCCGCTTCCTTCCCTCTTCCTTGTCTATCCCTTCCAATCTTCCCATTCCCCCACAAGGACCCTGTTCAGCATAGCAGGTGAGGCCGCCTGGGCGAGGTACTGGTCATCCCCAGTTGTATCCCCCGATCCGATGTCTGAAGCTCCAGGACACTACCCTTGGGGCGGTACAGGTGGGATCCCTTGCCGAGTCAGAGGGAAAACCGACTCTGGAGGGTAAACAGATTAAGATAAGATTTTCTTGTATTGTAGAATATTACTGAAACGTATGTCAAGGACATAAGAGCCGTACGTGTATTTTTGAAGCATATTTTAAAACACGAGAGTTGTAAATCATTAAGGCGTAAACCTCGTTCGTAAACGGATCAATTAAATATGTGCAAATGTTCAGTATCGAACAATGGTATCAAAATTAAAACGATAAATGACAGGTGAGTACATTTCTACGAAGATGAATAAGATTTAGGTTTGAAGAGCCCCGTGGCTCAGGCGGAACTGCCCCGGCCTCTCACTGTTGGGCTTCGTAGCTCAAATTCCGGTCACTCCATACGAGATTTGTGCTGGACAAAGCGGAGACGGGACAGGTTTTCCTTCGGGTACTCCGGTTTTCCTTGCCATCTTTCATTCCAGCAACACTTTCCAATATCATTTCATTTAATCTGTCAGCCACTAACCATTGCCACAGAGGTGTGTGACAGGCGTTCGGCAGCTGTCACAATTCCTATTCTCGCTGCAAGATGGGGCTTCATTCATTGCATCCCTGACCCGGTCATTAACTGGAAAACAGGTTGTAGGTTTTTCAAGATTCCAGTTTGACGAAATTTCAGATCAACTGTGATCACTGCTGATCACACTAGATCCTTAAATCTCAAACATAGACTCCAAACCTTTGAAGTTCACGACGAAGCATGCAAGATGGGACAGATATTGCTACAATGTCTGCTGTAATAAACGAAGAAAATCCGACTCAAATGTTCATAGAAATGTTAAGATTCGTTGTCAGTACCCAGGGAATAGTCCTTTTCTGGTTTGTGGAAGTCCATAACCAACCATTGAAATGACAGTATTACTTACCATAGTTATACCAGGTGGCTCTCGAACGCCGTACTTTCTACTTATAAATTCCCCGCATGCACAAATAATGAATGGGATGTCTACCAACTGATTTTCACAGGGGAACTACTGCCAGCGGGCAGGTTACGTCAGAATATGAAGTGATAAGAAACGGAGTGTCGCTCGCAGCATGTTACTCAGCGCTGCCGGTCTAATGCACCCCTTGCATTAGTAAACATCGTTTCCACGCATAGTTCCAGGCTGGTGTATGGTACAGCCGCACTATATTTGCTTTCTGCACATCGGCAATGGCTAGTGTGATCAGCAGTGGTGAATACACAGACATTATTTTAAGCTGGACAACCTCGTCGGAGTGCAACAGAAGCTCCAAACAGACGCACGCCTTCTACCCACATATTTCGCCGAACAGTATTAGTTTTTGTTCCACACAATCAACTCTTTTATCGAGTTGAATGTCTACACATGTATAAATTAATAAGTTGTCAGATTTCATTTACTGCATCTTTAGCGTGTCTACAAAGCAGTAGCGGCGGTTATTGACTTGGGTAAGGAGGGACAGTCGCTCCCACCCCCACTTTGTAGAGTAAATATTACATTTTATTCCACTTTAGCCAGCTGGAACTCGGAATTATTAAAAAAAAAGCTATTTGCATTTGTTGTCTTATATGCTAAACCTTTCCTTTATTGTATAGCGCTACGGCAAGTAGTGGAGACTTTGCATCTGCTGTGAGGAAGGGTAGTAGGGGTACATTTTTTATTTGGCCGAGGTCGTGGCCACTGAGTTATAATTCACCCGCTTGCCGCACGCATTCGTCAGTCTGGCAGTCTCTTTATTGTCTGTTAGTTTCTTAGTGTGTATTCAAATACTAAATTATTTTAAATTGCATAATCATGCCGTACATCTGTGGAATTGTACCGGGCGAGCTGGCCGTGGGGTTTCGGGCGCGCAGGTGTGAGCTTGCACTCGGGAGATAGTGGTTTCGAATCCCACTGTCGACAGCCCTGAAGATGGTTTTCCGTGGTTTCTCATTTTCATACCAGACAAATGCTGAGGCTGTACCTTAATTAAGGCCACGGCCGCTACCTTCCCATAAGTTCTATCTTTGTCGGTCCGACGTAAAGTCAATTGTAAAAAATATATATTTAATTGTAATTGTAATTTCAACGCGAGAGAATACCAACTTTACTTTCACCGGACTAAATTATTTCGTTTGTATTATGTTATTTTATATGTAAATTTAATTAATCTTCCCCGTGGATTTCGTAATAATAAGTTTTTGAGATTTTGATTCAGTGTTATATAATAAAATTTTCACCAGGTCTCACAAACATATTACGGGGCATTTACTTAATAAATAACAAAAAGGAAGAATTTAGGAACTTTCGTATTTGCTCCCGTAGAAATACGATTACAAGTGATTTTTTACCATTTTTATTTACGTCGCATTGACATAGATAGGATTTATGGCGACGATGAGACAGGAAAGGGCTACGCGTGCAAAGGAAGCGACCGTGGCCTTAAATGCAGTAAAGTACAGCCCCAGCACTTGCCTGGTGTGTAAATGGGAAACCACGGAAAACCATCTTCAGGGCTGCTGACAGTGGGATTCGAAACTGCTATCACCCGAGTGCAAGCTCAGAGCTGCGCGCCCGTAACCCCACGGCCACCTCGCCCCGTACAATTAAATAGAGGTACGGCGTGATTATGCAATTAAAAATCATTTAGTATTTGAATACTCACTAAGAAACTAACAGACACTAAAGACACTGCCAGACTAATTAATGCGCGTGGCAAGTGGGTGAATTATAACTCAGTGGCCGACGACCTCGGAAAAAATATGTACCCCTACTACCCTTCCTCACAGCACATGCAAAGTCTCCACTACTTGCTGTAGTGTTATACAAATTGGTTAGCCACGACGAACAGCATTTTGTGCGTATTTCCGTCTATAATTAATAATTAAATAAAATGATCGAAGGAATTACCAGATAAACTAACAAGGTTTGTACAAACAGCTTTTTAAAAATAATTCCTAATTCCAGCTGGCTAAAGTGGAATAAAAATGTAATGTTTACTCCACAAAGTGGTGTTGGGGGGGGGGGCGACTGTCCCTCCTCGCCCCACCCTCTAATCGCCCCTACTGTTTGTAGACACGCCAAATATGCAGAAAAGGAAATCTAATAACTTGTTAATTTATACAAGTGTAGACATTCCACTCGATGGAAGAGTTACTTGTATGAAACAAAAACTAATACTGTTCGGTGAAGTACGTGTGTAGAAGGCATACGTCTGTTTGGAGCTTCTGTTGCATTCCGACCAGATTGTCCAGATTAAAATAATGTCTGTGTATTAGTCGCTGCTGAACACACTAGCCATTGCTAATATTCAGAAAGCAAATATAGTGCGGCTGTACCATACACCAGCCTAGAACGATGCGGTCGAAAATGATGTTTACTAATGCAAGGGGTGCATTAGACCGGCAGCGCTGAGTAACATGCTGCGAGCGACACTCCGTTTCTTATCTCTTCATATTCTGAAGTAACCTGCCCGCTGGCAGTAGTTCCCTGTGAAAATCAGTTGGTAGACATCCCATTCATCATTTGTGCATGCGAAGCATTTATAAGTAGAAAGTACGGCGTTCGAGAACCACCTGGTATAATGAAGATACAGTAAAATCCGTATCCAAAAAAGGACTGAGGAAAACTTCCAGCTCATTCTTTTACAACATAATATGGACATTCGAAGTCTTTTTCTTCTCCCTTCCTGGAGATCTTCAGCTTAATTGGAGTTGGGACTACAGAGCGTATACCTAAATTACACCTGAACAAATCAGGGATACTCTCCGTGTTATATAAAGAACGATGATGGAATCGGATTGACGGAGAAAAGTTTTATCTTTCATAAAATTAGGTTACTTCGTAACTTCCGGATGTGCGATTCAAATTGACGAGCTCGCCGTATTTGCTGTGCTAGAGCGCAAACCTCTCCCCGCCTCTGAGCTTCACGAAAGAGAAGGGAAGTGAGGTGTATGGTAGATAGATGGAGACACAGACAATACCCCGTGCTGGTCTTTCATGGCAGAGGTCGAAATAAATTTTATGTGAAAAATTAGATGCCGTAAGCAACAGCATCTTGTCTTAGCCCCTAAATTAAACCTTAAAGAGTTTGGTTCAGTGAGCCGATATTCACGTGGGATACGCTGGAAAAAGACGTTTCACGCTCTTTGCCTGCATGAGCGGCGATACAGCTTGACGTTCAAAGATTTCCGGGTTCGACTCCCGGCTGAATCGATGAATTTATCTGTCTCTAGTTTATTCCTCTTGCTCGGTGGCTGAATGCTTATTTTGTATCATTACGCATCTCTTCATATATACACAACACACACAACACACCACACTAACAACCACTACAATTGTACGCAATGGTGAACGCATTCCTCCACTTGTGATTCTTGTAGAGGGAGATTTCCGGCCGTGAAACGGGACAGATCCACTCATTTCGCTTCGGTTTCTTTAATAGGATGTGGGAAATGCGGCGAAGGCAATGTTTGTATATAAAAATTATAATGTCATGTGCCTATTTATATCTTGGTCCAGCACCAGTAAAGCAGACTCTCCGATGAGGGTGGGAGGCATCTGCCATATTTAGGATACTACATGTTAATGCAGTGGACGATACTGTTGTATGCGGTGTGTGAGTTGTAGGGATACTGGGGGCAGTATAAACTCCCAGTCCCCAGTCCATGGAATTGACCACTTAAGGTTAAAATTTTCGACCTGGCCGGGAATCGAACCCGGGGCCCTTTCAACTGAAGAGCACTACGCTGACCATTTAGCCAAGGAGCGGGACAGTTGGCAGGTAATCAGGACTTGTTACTTAATATTTTAAAAATCCAAACGTATGTGAATAGAGAATTAACAATTACAAGTACAAAATCGTTCGGTCTGCGTCATGATGCGCAACCCTCTCTCTGGTCTTGTATCTGATAATCACAAATAACTAACATGGGTATTGTCAGTGGAGTAATAAAAGAATCATTACAAATAAATGTGTAACCCTAATATGAATTCAGCATCGATATTGGTAGCTGCCATAAACGTATTTTTCCATACAGGGTCCGGATGATTTACAGGCGGAACTCAAGTCTACAGGAGTGGGAAATAGTGGCACCGGATGACATTATGGATTTGACCACGGTCTTTGCTACGACTAACAAGTAGAGAAGAGCCACTGCACACCAAGCGTGTCACTTTTCACCCGAGTGCACAGGGAGGCAGGTAATGCTGTCAAACAGTCAATTGAACTCTGCAAACGAAGCCAATTGGTCTGTTACACATCTATCACTTAAAGCGTCCTCTAAAATAAACAATACAACTCAAACTGAGCGAATAGGGGATCGTTTCACGAGGAAAAGTTTGTACAAACTTTTGAAAAACATAGTTCAATTTACACTATAACTTCAAACTATTAAGTAAAAGAACACATCAGGAATTTACTATCGTTACAGGGCTCTCCGAACAAGCCTTTAGTTTCATAATGTATCTGGAGATTTGGAGAACACAATTTCAGTTTGTTTGGGCATGTTTTCTCTTCATTTATTTGTTATTTATTTATTTATTTGTCTTCTTTCAAGTGACGAAGTTAGGGCGCATGGCCCTCTCCTGCATTTAACCACACCTACAATACTTTTCTGAAGATATGTTAAGTTATAATTTACCAAACCCAAACCAAACCTCATGGCACTACAGCCCTTGAAGGGCCTTGGCCTACCAAGCGACCATTGCACAGCCCGAAGGCCTGCAGATTACGAGGTGTCATGTGGTCAGCACGACGAATCCTCCAGGCCATTATTCTTGGCTTTCTAGACCGTAAGTTATAATTTAGTAGAATTAAATTATGATAACACACACTCTATCACTCTCACTCGCATTTCGTAAAGGAATTAAACTATTATACTGTACATTAACCAATATGAAATAATATTGCTGGAACACACACATACACACGCACAAAATAAATGCACATATTACACAACTATGTCTACATACACCAGAAAAAACACAGTTTATTGCCATTCGTACACTCAGCTGTATAGTGCGTACGTCAGTCGGTAGTTTCCAACAGGTAATATCGGCAATATTTCTTAAATTTAGTAAATGAGTCACTGTCCCTCTCACTGACTGCTAAGGAATAATTCCAAATTCTGGAACCGGTCACAGTAAAATAATTCTTATACGCAGATGAGTGGTGAAAAGGAATTCCAAGGGTAGATCCAGCGCGAGTATTACAGTTATGAAATGAGGACAGCGAAAGTGAAATTTAGAGGAAATGTACTGAGGCGAGTTGCTATGTATTAATACAAGTATGTGATATTTACGTCTTTTGTGATGATCTTGATGTCCGCCTCTGTGGTGTAGTGGTTAGCGTGATAAACTGGCGCCCCCGGAGGTCCGGGTTCGACTCAAGGCTCTGCCATGAAATGTGGCAAGTGGTACCAGGGCTGGAAGGGTTTCCACTGACCCTCGAGAGGTCAACTGAGTAGAGGCGGGTTCGATTCCCTCCTCAGCCATCCTCGAAGTGGTTTTCCATGGTTTCCCACTTCTCCTCCAGGCAAATGCTTCCTTCCCTCTTCTTTGTCTACCTCTTCCAATCTTCCCATCCCTCACAAGGCCTCTGTTCAGCATAGCGGGTGAGTTCGCCTGCGTGAGGTACTGGTCCTGCTCCCCAGTTGTATCCCCGACCAATGTCTCGCGCTCCAGGACACTGCCCTTGAGGCGGTGGAGGTGAGATCCCTCGCTGAGTCCGCGGGAAAATCCAACCCTGGAGGGTAAACAGATTAAGAAGAATAAGGTAAGCAGTTATGTGCACATCATATCTCAAGTAGTAAACGAATCTGAGGCAACAGTTGAAAGTTCGCTCTAGTTTCATCGTTTTTTCCTTAGGTGCTTCGATTAGGTTTGTGAGACAGACAGACTTTCATTTTCGTACCCCCCGTTGATCTTCCCTACCTTTGGCCGACATAATCATTCGCCGCAATGATGGACCTGTTCCTCTTCCTTTTATAATTGAAGACATGGATGGAAGAAGGGCTTAAGTCAGGTTGTGGTGTTATTCGGTAAATTGCATATATACGTTCCTTGGAGGCTCTTCTAGATACTACCTAAATGGCTTATCGGTAGTGTCAATAGATGGCGTGTGATGTGCTATATTGAGTTGCGCCGTTCTTCCAAATATTACTCATGTCCGACTTAAAATACGCTCCAATGCTGACTTAGGGCGAGCCAGCAATCATCACTCATCAGACTCGAAACAGCTGACGCAGGAGTAATGTCAGGAGGAGAAACATCTGATATTTCAGCAGATGAGAGTGAATATTTACCAAATGAAACCTCAGATGATTCGGATACTAAATCCTTACTATCAGAATGATCTGCCGTTCTCAGCCCACTGTCATTTGCAACACCACAAACAAAAGGACTTCAGTTTTCAATTCTAAAGTATGTCATATTATGTCACTCTCCTGAAGGAACTGTATCAGGAAGCCAGAATTATAATATTACGTTTCATGACAAGTTCCAGTTATTGAAGGATATATGGTCTGTAAGATAATTTGGATAGCTTTCCAGTCCCTCGTGTAGGTATTGAACCCAGAAAATTAAAAGTTGTTAAAGATTTAGTAAGCTTTCTATGCGCAGATGCACGTGCATGGTTTGAAAATATTTTCCGGGGAGCTGAATCTGTGGGAGTAGGAAATTCTCGATATAGTGACTCCCCTAATAGTATGTTGTGCCCTGCCAAATGTTCTAACCTGTAAAACTTGTCTACATGCTTCCAATAATGTAAAAAACATTAATTTTCAATGAAAAATGTTTCTTGAAAATGGAATAAGGGCGTAACTCCAAAATACAAAATTGACAACAAACCAAAAAATGTATAAATATTTTTGGTGTACATATTATGAAATAATCAGGAATGTAATTAAGTATAATATACCACAATTTTGTATTTCTGAGAAAAGTGTTTGATGTTGTAATTCTTTAAACTCATTTATCTCAAAAGAGTGTTTTTTGAGTTACGCCCTTCTTCCATCCATGTCTTCAATTGGGATTAACTAGGAGCATTCACAAATTACCTGCCTGATAATGTTATTAAAATCAAATGCGATTGAAACTTGAGGTGCAACCAATGTTTACGGTATCGATTTTAGCTGATCATAGTAGCAATTATTCATGTTTATGAGCCTAGATATATAATTGGAGTTATGGTCATGATTCAGGTAAGTTCATGACGAATCATTGAATAATTATCAAGTGTCCCTAGAGCGATGAAGACAAATGCAAGTATCCAAATACATCTGTTGAGAACTCAGGGAACTGCTAGTAATGTTGAAATTCTTGATCTGAAACAGGGAACTTAATGATATTTAAAGATTTCTTTTTTGCTATTTGCTTTACGTCGCACCGACACGGATATGTCTTATGGCGACGATGGGGTAGGGAAAGCCTAGGAATTGGAAGGAAGCGGCCGTGGCCTTAATTAAGGTACAGCCCCGGCATTTGCCTGGTGTGAAAATCGGAAACCACGGAAAACCATCTTCAGGGCTGCCGACAGTGGGGCTCGAACCCACTATCGCCCTATTACTGGATACTGGCCGCACTTAAGCGACTGCAGCTATCGAGCTCGGTATTTAAAGATTTATCACGAACGTATGTTTGTCACGAATATAGCTCCCTTGGTAAAATACGACATACCTTAGCTATAAATAATGGTTATTCTACTAATTTTAGCTATCCTTACATATCTCATTGGTCGAATGATGGGTGCAGAGCAGATCGAAACTTTACTGTCCAGATAATATTGTAAGCGGCTTCCTCCAGCATTCATATAAATCAATCTGCAGAACAGAATCTCTGCAAAGTAATCCTGCATTACAACACACAATAAATAACCACTGTCATAATATACAATGAAAGGGGAAATTTATCTCACCTACACCACTCGAAAACTAAAATTAATAACTCTGTTCGAGTCCTACGTGACCCTCATGTACGTAGTGTTAGGAAAACGCAACATTTGTACTTTCACACAAGTTGTGCAGCCATAGTGAGGAATATCACATCAATGGTGCATTAGAATTCATCTTTTATATTCCTAGAATGGTGTAATTCCAACAGATTTTCTATAGTAGGGAAGCTCTATACAAACATCTAAATGCAAGTTCAGAGCTATGCGATCCTAACCCTACGGCCAGTCCGATACGCTGAAAATTCCAGGAGCCCAACATAAAATAAGCGTTATATGCCCTACCAGTCCTTAGAACAATATAATATGAAACGTGAGAGATGCTATGTCCCATTTCAAAGCGATATGAATTATAGGCTAGGAACATACGGTACGGAAATTCGTCCGCTTTGAAACTGTGTTGGGGAATCATACGTATGGACTGCCTGTATATATTCCTCACAGCAGTAGTGGCTTTGATTGCCGAGGATTCGTCTTGAGTTATGGCTGTGCATTTCGCCTTTCATTAGAAAAGAAATCGAGGTTGCCTCTGCTCCTTTATGCCACATTACACTGCCAAACTCATTAATGTGATCAGGATCGGATGAACCAATCAACGTTGATACTCAATTCTTCCAATAATGTGAAGAACTCTCAAATTCTACAGGAATATTAAGATGACACAGCCTGAAGAGAAATACCGTTAGTAAGAGGATGCTTTATTTCCAAGAGCCTGCGTCATTACATCACAATTTACAGATGATAGTTACTTTCACGTAACGGAGTATAGGTAGGTAAGGGTTATTCTGCCCGAAGGCAGGTCCGAACCTCCGCAGAGGTGTTCCTGAGCCGGAGTTTACGTGCGGTAGGGTGGCCAGTTCCTTTCCGCTCCTCCATTCCCTTACCCCCCACCAACAGCGCGTGGCAACCCATCCAACTCCTGACCACGCCCAATGTTGCTTAACTTCGGAGATCTCACGGGATCCGGTGTTTCAACACGGGTACGGCCGTTGGCTAACGGTGTATGACTCCTTCATTATTTTGGTATTTGATGACCTGATTTCTAGGGAAAAACGTTGTTTCACCAGATTAATAGCAATACAACTGCCATTGATCAGACATCCTTTAAGGAGAAGTAAAAGACCGATGGCACCTACAGCCAAGTTTTAAGCCTCGGCTTGGCACTACAACCGATGCTTAGCTATATGTCCAGCATAATGACAACCCCAAAATAATTGCTTTCTAACCGTGTTCGCTACCTCTAATGTCAGAAAGCTCATCAATTGATTTCACCAGGATGATTTAACCCCCTAATCGGCCTGCAATCTAGCATCAAAATCCCTGGACTAACAAGGAATCAAAATAGGGCCCTTCAGGTAAGAGACACAGGTGCTAAATGTGTACTATGGTGCTAAATTTCAGGGAGAATCACGCTAATATAAATCCTTCAAGTAGTTTTCCACATGATTGGAGAATTACTATACATTTGGTTGAACAAAGAGGTGATTATTATTTTGGGGGTAAGTTCAACTAAGCAACCAACAACCACCCCTTTAAATCCAATACGAAAGATAATGTCGGCCTCACAAACCTTGTATCGACGTAGTTGGATGAGAACATCAACTACCGAGCGGTTAAGGTCACGCAGCTGTTAACTTAAATTCGAGATATAGTGGGCTCGAACCTCACTCTCGGCAGCCTGAAAACTTTTCCGTGGTTTCCAATTTTCACACCAGGCAAATGCTGGATATTTTGGTTAATTAAGTCCACGACCACTTCCTTCTCACTTCTAGCCTTATACAATTATCGCCATAAGACCGATCTGAGTCGGTGCGACGTAAATTAAGTTGTAAACAGAAACTGACCGAAGGAGCTCGGAGAGAGGAGTTAAAGGTGATGAGCCTGAAACACGTAACTGAAAGCTTCACCATACTCAGTTAGGTGATTCGAAGTGGCCATCGCATTCTCCCAATTTGAAAGTCACTACGAGCTTTCCATTTCAGTAGCCTATATCAATAGACAGGGAATACTGTGGATGTATTTTACCTCTTCTATCAACAAGGCGCGGTACAAGTATTTTCTTCTGCTCCTAATTACTCTTTTCCATTTACGGAAACAAAAACACCTTATAATTATCGTATCGTTCTTGTGAAATAGGAAGTAATATTCGCATGACACAGGTTGAAAAGGGCAAGCATTTTTCAAAACTTCTATGTCTTTATTTTGTGGCTGGTATGCAGAATACTCTGACAACAAAACCGAAATATATAATGTCCCGGTCCGTATTCCTTGAGATATTCAAGGTTTTTTGAGTTGTAAGTTATCCGCCACCAGCTCTCTAGTATGTTCTCCCTCAATGATCTGTTGCCTAAATAGGTATTTCAATGAATACTGCAATAATAATAATAATAATAATAATAATAATAATAATAATAATAATAATAATAATAATAATAATAATAATAATAATAATAATAATAATAATAATAATAATAATCGTATGGACGCAGCTACCCATGTGCAGATATTTTAATATGACGCTCCTCAATTTCGACGTTTTTATTAATTTTGTTGGGTGAACATCAAATGTGTCACTATAGATCTTTTAAATGCCGACATCGTTCGACATGGTGTGTCGAATGACCTTCTTTCCGCCTTAAAAACTCGACTATCTCTACCGGGTTTGAACCCGCTATCTTGGAATCCTGAGGCCGATAAGCTATCACTGCTCCATACGAAAATCTAGTGAATATCCAAATTTGTTGCCTGAACTAATGTTTACCCTCATTCTCGTTACGTTCATAGCATTAGTGACCTTCACTGACACAATCCACTTTATCATCATGATCGTCACAGGAGGGCTTCCTGTTCTATAGCAGGCAATTCTATGTTGAAGCCGTTATAAAATGAAGAAAAAAAGGAACGAACTCACGTATTATAGGCTTAATGTTCAGAATATCTTTCCTCATAAACTACATTTCGTAGAAGGATTCATAATGAGCTCGACAACATTGATAAATGAACACGCCAGTCACTACGACTGACAGAAATATCTAGTTGACATTACTTCACGACACTAAACGATTTGAAACGAGATTCTGTACCTTACATTCATGGAAAAATCGTTTTTATATATAGTATTCCAATTCATAAACTATTTAGTAGAATATTTATTCAGAGCCTCCGTGGCTCAGGCGGCAGCGCGCCGGCCTCTCACAGCTAGTTCCGTGGTTCAAATCTCGGTCACTTCCTGTGATATTTGTGGTGGACAAAGCGGTGGCGAGACAGGTTTTCCCTGTCATAGTTCATTCCAGCAACACTCTCCAATATCATTTCATTTCATCTGTCATTCATTAATCATTGCCCCAGTGGAGAGCGACAGGCTTCGGCAGCCGGTACAATTCCTATCCTCGCCGCTAGATGTGGGCTTCATTCATTCTATTCCTGACCCGGTGGAATGACTGAAAACAGCCTGTGGGTTTTCATTTTCATTTATTCAGAACTGAGATTTTAGGATATCCAGATATGGGTCAATGTTGTTCATTTTTCAATTATTTTGGTTAGACTGAATAAGACTTTCTTTCTCAATCCATTTACCGTCCAGGGTTGACTATTCCCTCGGATTCAGCGAGGAACCCCACCTCTACAGCCTCAAGGTTAGTGTGAATAGGACATTAGTTAGTAATAAAAAATGTAAAAAATAAAATTCGTATGTGGCTGTGTATAACCAAGGTTTCAGATCATTTAAGTGAGTATTAAAAATAAGCAAATAGGCAGAGATTAGATTTTGAATTTTTTAAATTATTATTTATTTTGTCTGGCTTATCCTTTTTCGAATGCAATCAAATAACTCAGCTTAAAATCCTATCGATTCGACTACATCTTCTGGAGTTCCTTCGGTCGCATCTATCTCCATGGGCTAGGTTCAATTGCCACTCGTGGCGCTCCACCGCTACGGTTTTCTCATCACTTTATATAGTCCCTTTTATGTTCGGCTTCGGATATTTTCGGCTTGTTCGATTCCTCTTAATTCATTTTTCTGTCTGATTACATTTTAGATGGGCTTGAACATTCCGGAAATTTTCACAAAGTTAACAAACATTTCACAGTTTTCCACGTCTCTAATATTGTTTTTCACAATACTTTACTGATATCGACAGAAGTAATGCACGTGAAACGACCTGCACCTTTCAGTACGTCATATCATGTCGTGGTCCTAAACAGTAATAATTTTACCGAACGTTCCCTGCTCTTTTTGTTTTACTACAAAGGGACGAATGTACACTAATGCACTATCTGACCGTGAAATCAGTTTGGGCAGACCCCTTCGACGTTCTTCTTTTCGAGTGAGTTTATACTTTGGTTAGCTTTATTTTTATAATTATTGAAAGAATTGTGGTTTACAGGTTTTTGGCACACATGGATTTTTATAAAGGGACCCAGTACTGAAATGAAATGGAATACGTATTTTACGCTGAAATATTAAAAAATCTTATTTATCTGAGTTCAGCTATGAACATGTAAGTGGAAGATGACAACACGCAGTGCCAACTGGAAGGTATATCTGGTAGCTATTCCTTCTTTCTCTCCTTCCTGGAACGTCTCGCCAAGCGCTAAGAGCTGATGTTTCCTTACGTTTCGTAGGAACAAACATACAGGAGATAGATCATGCGACACATTACAATGGCGTATGACCTCTGAAGAAGCCAGGTGCAAGTCATTGGTGTTGACCCCTTATAGGCGACCTGTGACGAATTCTAACGGTGAAGACGGCACGTGAACCCAGATCCTAAGCCGTCGGAATTAATCAATGAAGGTTAAAATTCCCTACTCGGCCGAGAATCGAACTCGGGACACCTTCGACTACAGACCAGCATGCTAAGCATTTAGCGATGAAACCGGTCGATGTTGCGATAATACACTAGCAAAAACTGGAAATCGCAATACCACCAAGGTGACGCTTCAACTGCGCATAGTGGACGAAGTAATACGATAGTGACACGAACAGGGGCCTCTGTACATACATACGTACGGATACAAATCTGTACGGTATTTTCCGACTCAGAGCTACAATACATTGTTGAATCCTGCGCGATATGGAATGAATGAGACGCTAGATAACGTTCTGCAGAATTTCGGCCAGTGTTTGCAGAACTTCGAAGTTTATTTCGTCCACTATTTGTGATGGATAAACGTACTCTGTTGTGGAAATGTCTACACATCGTATCCCATATACAGAAATGGACAAATGTATTCATACCCCTACTCATTCAATACAAAATGCTTTATTGCTGGACCATTACGAAGTTCAGATCAAAATTACAAACCCAAACGTATACCTTGTACAACAGTGCTCATTACAAAGCACAAAATAAACTGGAAATAAATAACAGTACCTAACAAAGCAACAAATGCGTACTCCATGACGCTACCTGTCTGGTCATAAGTATTCATACCTTACGTGTAAAAATGGGGTCTGAACGAGTAAACAGAAACCTGTGTTGTTGCGTGGCATTAGTTGTGTAGTAGATGCAGACAGAGACGGGCTGATCAGCTGGTCAGAGACGGTACTAGTCCAATGGCGAGCAAAACTAGGTAAACGTCTGTTGAAGAGAGACGACTTATTCTACGCCTTCACCACCAAGGAAAATCGTATTCCGAGATCGAAGACATCATTGGAAGAAGTAAATCAACTGTGCAAAGCATCATACAAAGGTTAAAAGGAGAGGATGTTCTTATACGCAAGAAAAGAAGTGGACGTCCGAAAAAACTGACCGCACGAGAAGAAAGGTCCATAGTAACCACAATTAAAAAACAACCACACACTACATCTTCGGCAATAGCATCACAGGTGGCAGGATATTTCCATCATGCAGTGTAACACAAAACAGTAAGGAGGATCCTTCATCGTGCTGGGTATATATTTAGGGTCCCAAGAAAGAAACTGCACATAACGAAAATGAATCGACGGAAGAGACAACAATTCGCAAAAGAATACATGGCGAAAGATAATGCGTTTTGGTCGACAGTGATGTTTACAGATGAGAGTAAATTTAATATTTTCTGAAGTGATGGACGCATTTTAATGTGGAGACGCCGTAACACAGAGCTCGATGAACAGAACCTCGTTACCACTGTGAAGCACGGCGGGGGTGCGGTTATGCGTGGGCTTCAATGGCCGCTTCAGGTGTGGGAGAGTTGGTATTTATCGAGGGGACTACGGACAGATTCCAATATTTGAACATCCTGGAGGAAAATGTTCGCAAACGCGCCGAAAAGCTTCGGATTGCTAACGAGTTTTATTTCCCACGCGACAATGACCCCAAACATACGGACAAAATTGTTCGTTTTGGGGTACTCTATAACAAGCCGCACACATTACAAACACCATCCCAATCACCGGATACCAACCCCATCGAACGTTAATGGAGTGAATTGGCGTCCAGAGTAAGAAAAGTAAAGCACACTTGAAACAGTTACTACAACAAGAATGGGGAACATTGCATCAGAACTAACACGCGAACTGGTGTTCTCAATGCCCAGCAGGTTAAAAGATATAATATACAGGAATGGCAAAAAAACGCGCCACTGATCGAGTTGGTAATATCTGTCTCTTCATTGAGTTGTGAACTCTTCTGTGATAAGGTATGAATACTTATGTCTAGACAAGTAGTATCATGAAGTACGAATTTGTTGCTTTGTTATGTACTGTTATTTATTTCCAGTTTATTTTGTGGCTTTTAATGTACACTGCTGTACAAGATATACGTTTGGGTTTGTAATTTTGACCTGTACTCCGCATTGGTCCAGCAATAAAGCATTTCGTATTGAATGGTTAGGGGTATGAATTCTTTTGTCCATGTCTGTACGTTAAATTGATATTCAGTTCGGAGACGTAGCATCCAGTGTAAAACGGTAGTGTTTTTGACAGCTTCAATGGAATGCGTGCAGTGTAGGGGTGGGCATTGTCTTGCTGAAACAACCCACTTAAAACAGTATCAATGAGCGGGACAACCACTCGATTCAAAATATTGTCGATTAGTCTTTGCAAAATCCACCATTACTAATGGTGGTTTCTCGTGGTATACAAAAGCCTTCAGAAGTGTGATGCGTTAAGTTGGCTCCATATGCCTCTCAAAAATAATTTTAATACAGTACCTGTCCGCGGTACGCCGTTGGACATGAATACGACGAACAATGGGGCCTAGACTAAAGGCCGATTCATCACTGAAGATGATTCTATGCAATTCGCCGGCTCAGCGTAATCTCTCACTACATGACGACAACCTCACGTGCTGATGTAATTGAGTCAGTAGAACACATGCATAAGAGGGTATGGGATCGTCAACCATCATCACATCACCCGCTGTTTGCCACGTAACGTGTGTCATCACAGTGTCACACAAATTCCACTGTTGTTACCCAAAGATTTGTACAGTACATCCGAATAATGCTGTGGTCGTCTTACACTGTTGTCCGTCGGATTGATCCTGTACAGGGTGTGCTTCATTTGAGCATTAGTAGTAGCAGCCGTCTCATTTGGAGCAGACAGGGCCTGCTCCGTGAGTATTTTAGCCCGTCAGCCTCATTATAGGCTTTGAGTGCTATTTCTTGATGATGACATCTTCTCGCTGCTTGACGTACTGTGGGTGGTGGCCGATTGTAGCTTCCATATCATGACTGGACAGAATATGCCTTGTGCCCCGAAGGGTAAATTAAAAGAAAGAGAAAAAGAAGAAGAGGAAAGAAGAATGTTGTCAGGACGAAATTGGAGAGGTGTTAGTAGGGGACAGAGTGTTGAGTCGGCAAAGCAGGTGAGGGGCACGATTGTCTTCTTGTGGTCACCCATCCATATGATGACCACGGCCGATGTTGCTGCAATTCTCGTAGCATACGCTAGTGTTTAGTGCTTCGGAGTAGGGGGAAGTACTTGGGGGGATGAACTTGGTGCAGTTGGCTTGATGAGGAGTGTAACTGGATGGGGGTGAGTTGCTGGAGTACTTGAGGGGGCTAATTAATTAATAGTTGTCTGGCTGACATGGATGGCGGGTTGAGGGACGTGAGTAAGTTGAAGAGCTGTAGGTTGAGTAGTGAGGGGTTGTCTTGGCTTGGTTGAACGGTCTGGTCTGGAGTGAAGGGTCCTGGGTTCGTGGGATGTGGGATTTTGAGACTTAGGAGGTGTGTGTGTGTGTGTGTGTGTGTGTGTGTGTGTGTGTGTGTGTGTAGATTATGTGAGCGACTGTAGTGTGCTTTTATTGATTTTTTCATGAAGGGATAGCCAGGATAGGAGGCTGCGTGCCTGCCTTCGCAGTTCGCGCACCTCGCCTGTTCCGTTGGTACCATGCATACAGAGTGGCGGTGGGGACCACCACATCTGTTACAGCGGGTATCATTAGGGCAAGAAGCCGCTGAATGGTTGAGCTTGAGGCAATTATAGCACTGTGTAACAAGGGTGGGTTGGGTGGAGGGGCGAGTTCGAGTCACTGAGATGGTAGTGTGGTGTGTTGGTGGAGGAGGTAACTTGGGAGCAGGTTTGCGACGCCTGCTCCTAGTTTGAGTGTACTTGGTTTGAGTAGCCTTGCTCGGTTGCGAGGTTGAAAAGGTCTCGCTTCCGAGCTCAGGACTTGCATGTATGGGGAGGGGGCGGAAAGTGTCTGTGTTGGGTGAAACTGTGATGGTAGTTTGTGTTTCCTGTGGTGTATAGAGTGAGGGAGGAGAGGTGAGAGAGCAGTCGGAGTCTATGGATTGGGTGAATCTTGAGATCATGGGAGGGTGTCGAGAGGTTCGGATGGATTTATTAACAGTGATTGGAGTGAGTTGAGTTTCAGAATATGAGGTGGGCGGGGAGCACACGTTGTGCAAATATATACTATATTTGTGCCACAACGTTCAACTACATCCCACTTTCACGCGGACCAATTATATGGCCCACTCAACCAGTAACAATTGTTTATATCCTTCCCGTACCTGTCGGTGAGGCATGTTTTATAAGCGAACACTTCACGTCACTGCACCTCCCAGATTACACGCCAACTAAGCTCTACTGGCTCGCCAGTGACCACAGCCGTATGAATAATCCAATTGACCTTAAACCGGAATCGTTTACATACCCACATATCCATATTCCAAATCTAGGATATCAATATGAATGACGCATTCCTTCGTGGGGTTACGATTTCCACTTTCCCTACTGTGTTAAATGAGACAGAAATGATGTATATGTTCTGTTTGTACGCAGCTCTCCATTCACCCCTCAACCACTTACCGTTAATATCAACCGGAAAATGAGTAACAAAGATTCTTATCATATTTATCTTTATCTTTTAAGAAAAGTTTAATGACATTGCACGCAGGCAAACTGACAAAATATTAAAATGAACCTCAAGACGAAACTAGGCATTATCTGCCCTGTCTTATATATAGACCTTCATCAATTTAATAAAAAAATATTTTACAAGCAACTTATTTATGTATACTTAGCAAAGAGAATTATCATTTCCAGTACCAACATGAACGTGAAAACTATAAAGCTGTTATAAAAATGTGAGAATATGAATCTAGAGTAATATAATAATAATAATAATAATAATAATAATAATAATAATAATAATAATAATAATAATAATAATAACAATAATAATAATAATAATAATAATAATAATAATAATAACAATAATAATAATAATAATAATGTTATTCCACTAATTACTTTTAGGGTTTTCGGAGACGCCATCGTGAAAGATTTTTGGTCCTGCAGGAGTTCTTTCACGTGCCGGTAAATGTACCGGCATGGCGTTGACGTATTTGAGGACCTTCAAACACCACCGGACTGAGCCTGGATCGAATTTTCCAACTTTCGCTCAGAAAGCCAATGACTTAACCGTCTGAACCACTGAGCTTGGACTCTAGAGTAGTATAGCAGAACAACATCAACAATATCCGTGAATAACTCACAGTTCTCATATGGTAGGGACCACACCTTGTCTGTGGATGCCAAACAATTGGGAAGGTGAACGTCTTTTCTTCCGATATTAATCTGTAGGATACCCGTCTATCGAGGCATTTGACGCGAAGCTGTGAGGTTGCATAAGGGAGATAGTGGATACGAACCTCACTATCGATAGCCCTGAAGATGGTTTTCCGTGATTTCCCATGTTCACACTAGGCAAATGCTTGGGCTGTACCTTAATTAAGGCCACGGTCACGTCCTCCCCACTCGTACCCCATCGTCACCATATGACACTTCTGTATCGCTGCTACGTAAAGCAACTTATAAAAAATTCTGTCCCCGTTCACATGAGCCATTATTCAGTTCCATTGTTCTACATTCTAAACACTTTTTGTTTGCATGTTTAGAGTTTAATTTATGTGTTGTGGAGACAATCCATCAATCAAATTCCTGCATTTATATTTTCGCCAGTAATTGAGCATTTTTTCGTCAATGGACTTGAACTTATAAAAGTGGTAAAGGATATATCATAAAAATATCTATACATTATCACTCCTGTGTTGAGGACTATGTGCCAACCACTCTGCCCTGAGTATCTGAAAATGCGCTCCAATCCAAATATCTCTTCGAAATTTGCAGTAGTACATAATAATTGAAGACTTCTCCGTAGTGAGGATGTATACCATCACGCCTCTATACTGTGGTGTAATCTTGTGTCTTACATTTGAACTTCAGTGTTGTTTACAGCCATCAGAACTTTGTACACCGTGGTGTAAGGATGGAACATCAGTCAAGATGGTGACAAGTGCTTGTGTTGGCTCATCATTAGGTGTAAAAAATTCACTTAAATAACGGCCATACACGAAACACCGTCTATGCTTTGAAATATTATCTTGACATTTCTTATAATTTATAATTGTCATTATTACAATAATATTATTTACTATAATGTTCCTTCTCGCTCTCGAAAGCCAAGAATAACGGCCGACAGGATTCGTCGTGCTGACTACACGACACCTCGTAATCTACAGGCCTTCGGGTTAAGCAGCGGTCGCTTGGTAGGCCAAGGCCCTTAATGGGCTGTAGTGCCAAGGGGGTTTGGTTTTTGGTTTTATAATGTTCCTTCCAAGTACATGTACAGGATTTATCTCCTGTTATATACAACAGTAAGACATGCTTGCAGATTATTTTCCATCGTATAACCTCCATTTCATACAGTATTCTTAAAACTTTAAAGTTATCTATATATTTAAAAAAATATGAAAACTTAAGTCAGTCAGTCCAGCCATTCTATCCGGTCGATTTCCTTCATTCTTTTTTAACTGAAAGGTATTCATACACAGATTTGTCATCAGGTACTATAAATCACTTAACTTCCGCCTACCTCAAATTATTTTATTTTTTTTCAATTTTTTGCCTCTTTGAGGCAATCATATCTTTGGTTTTAATTGAGGTACGGATTTTGTTTTGGTCTAAGAACACTCAGTGGATCAAGCTCTTTCATTTCAGCTCTTAATAATTCAAATTGGTTGCTTCTGAGGAAAGTTATGAGTGCACATTCAATTTGACGTCTCATTTCTTCAACGTTTTTTCTCATTGAAGCACTCATTTCTTTCGTTCTAATTGCGATACGCTGTTTGTTTTGGTCTAAAAACACTCAGTGAATCAAGCGCTTTCTTTTGAGGTAATAACTACTTAAGTTGGTAGATTCTGAGAAAAGTTATGAGTACATTTGTCTCCATGACGAAGATCTTTGAAGGACTTTTTAACAGTTCGGCGCGTAGTGTTGTTCCAATGAATGTTTAATTCAATTTATTTGTGTGATGTATTTTAAAGTGTTTTGTTGACATAATATTAAATTCTATTACCACAGCAGATCATGTGCTTTATTTCATTACGTCGATCCTTTGCAAATACATCTGTGAGGATAGTAACGAACAACACCATTCTTTGTACAGCGGGAAACTGCTAGTAACAATAAGATATTGTTTTTTAATATATGAACTCATTTATACACTTGCATGTGCAATTGGCTCAAGTAATGTATACAATGAATTAAACCCCATAAGTAAGTTTCGTCTCTCCTGAACAATTAGTGATTTGTTACTTACTTCCTTATTCCAGGGAAGTCTTCAATTAGTAACAAATTTCACTGAATTTACTAGTATGAAAAATTCCACAGCCTGTTTCCAGTCATTCAACTGGGTCGGGAATGGGATGAATGAAGCCTTCATCTAGCGGTGAGGATAGGAATTGCGCCGGCTGCCGAAGCCATTCGCACTCTTCTGGGGCAATGATTAATGATGAAATGATATTGGGGAGTGTTGCTGGAATGCAAGATGGCATGGAAAACCGGAGTAACCGGAAAAAGACCTGTCCCGCTTTCACTTTTTCCAGCACAAATCTCACAAGGACTGACCGGAATTTGATCCACGGAACCCAGCGGTGAGAGGCCAGCGTGCTGCCTCCTGAGCCACGCTGGCTTGAATTTCTTGCTATGAATGCCACAGAAAAGTACAGTAATCTGCTCCGTGTAAAAGATAGTAAAGGTGGTTAGTAACAATACATAAAGCTTTGAAACTTCTCAGCTAAAATATTTCTGGTTAAATAGAACAACATTTTATGTGTTAAGTAAAATCTATATCCAGTAGTGTTCAAAGGAGATCTAGGAAAAAAGTTTCACCTATATTAAACACTTGCAATGAATTGCAAAGTTTTTTAACTTCGTTAATTAATTACACTCTTAGGAGTGTAGAAGAATATTTGTGGTGCGTGGTTGAGAAGGATTTAATTAAAATATCATAGAATGCGTTCGTCAACAGTTAAAAGGTATGGAGAATATTTACAACACTGAAAAAGTTGTCTGTAGCAAGGATTATTCAGGGAGTTGTAGAAATTATGCTGATGAAATAGAGAAATATACTTATTTGAGTTCCGAACCACCTATATAAGCTGCAAACTTTCTCACCTTATCTGAAGTAAATTCTTGACATTTCGAGAATATCTATTAGAATCGCTCACCTAATTAACAAGGTGTTGGGGATGCCGCATTCTGCACCTCATTCTCGATTTTACTGCTGTATTTAAAGAATGAGAAGAAACATCCATGTCACCGAGCAAGTAGCTGTGCAGTTTGGGTCACGCAGCTATCAGCTTTCATTCGGGAGATAGTGGGTTCGATCCCACTGTCGGTAGCCCTAAAGATGGTTTTCCGTGCTTAATTAAGGTCACGACCACTTCCTTCCAACTCTTAGCCCTCTCCTATCACATAGTCGCCGTAAGACCTATCTGCGTCAGTGCGACGTAAAGCAAGTTATAAAAAAAATACGTCCATATGGTTCGGATCCCATGTAAAACTGGGGAACCCGTGATTATGGCCACGATATCCAATGTCATATGAAACTATAATCTTGATTGTAATTGTAATTATATTTTAGTCGTCAATTGCGTGACTGCCTTATATCGTTATTTTTGAGGTGTGGAAAAAAACTGATTATAGTTGTGCACATCAACGTGATTATATTCTTCTATGCACCCCCTTCACTTCTGTCCCATAATAAATATTTAATTTACGAGGTAACTTACAACATGGCTTTTACGATCTCTTCTATAACTCACCAACTTCAAACTAAAACCTATTTTAAAACTGAAATTAATATTTACCTGATTTTTTTTTTCACAGAGAAAAGTTCATTGCTCCTAGGCAATATTTGGGAACGATTAGTTGGCCGTGCTGTCAGGGTCACGAAGCTGTGAGCCTCCATTCGGGAGACAGTGGGTTTGAATCCCACCGTCGGCAGACATTGATATGGCTGTCAGTAGTTTCCCTGTACCATAATTGACGCCATGGCCGCCACCTTCCCAACCCTAGTGCTTTCCCATCTCTCTATCATTGAAAACCTTCGATGAGTTAGTACAACGATAAAAAGTAGCAAAACAATTGGTATATCAGAAAGTTTTTACAAACACGTCCGAATATTCATTTTCATGGCATGGTATAGGTAACAATACTTTGAATTTTATTTCTAATAACGAAATTATCATAAATCTTACACCGAAAAGAAAATGTAGTTGTTTGGATATTCATCGGCTGTATACAGATCTTGCGACTGAGTCTCGAACCACTTAGTTGACACACAATAACCTTATAATTTGAGACATATATAATAATGGACACATGGCATGTCAAAAAAAAATTCAGGACGATGTTATGACACTCCAGCGTATGTGAGACAGGAATGTTAATACAAGTGTTGTTATGATGAAATGAACGTCTAATAATAATTTGTACCGTGCTCGATAGCTGCAGTCGCTTAAGTGCGGCCAGTATCCAGTATTCGGGAGATAGTGGGTTCGAACCCCACGGTCGGCAGCCCTGAAGATGGTTTTCCGTGGTCTCCCATTTTCACACCAGGCAAATGCTGGGGCTGTACCTTAATTAAGGCCACGGCCGCTTCCTTCCCAGTCCTAGCCCTTTCCTGTCCCATCGTCGCCATAAGACCTATCTGTGTCGGTGCGACGTAAAGCCAATAACAAAAATAATAATTTGTAAGATCAATTAATGCCAAATAACTCTTAGGTGTATACACTGATCATCCAGAACAATGCCCACCTACCTACCACGCGATAGCAGCGTCACCTGATGAGGAATGACTGCTAGTCAGACACACGCACGGTGCATGTAGTATCAGTGAGCGTGTTGTCCGTGTGTAGAATGGGGAAGGCGCACGATCTACACTATCTGAGTTTGACCGAGGGCAGATTATGATGGCCCAGAGGCTCGGCACGAGCATTTCGGAAACGGCATGACTTTTCGAGTGTTCGAGGTGTGCTGTGGTGAGGGCCTTCAACAAGTGGCGAAACCAAGGTGAAACAACGTCCAAACGTCTCGGGGTTGGGCGGCCATCCCTCATTACAGATGTCGGAAGTCGTAGGCTGGACAGGCTGGTAAAACAGTACAGGGGGCGAACTGTGGCGGAACTAACATCAGACTTTAATGCTGGGCAGAGTACAAGTGTGTCTGAACACAGCGCACCGAACACCCCTAAGGATGAACCTCCGCAGCCGACGACCCATGCATGTGCCAAACACCACGACATCGGCAACTACGACTGAAATGGGCATGTGACCATCGTCGCTGGACGTTGGGGCAGTGGCAGAGCGTTGCATGGTCTCACGAATTCCGATACCGTCTTTATCATGCCGATGGGAGCGTGCAAATCAGTCGTCTTCCACGGGAATAGTTCCTAGACACCTGTACTGCGGGACGGAGACAAGCTGATGGCGGCTCAGTTATGCTCTGGGGAAGATTCACGTGGGCATCCATGGGTCCAGTGGAGCTCGTGCAAGACACCATGACGGCCTGGTTGCAGACCACGTACACCCCTTCATGACGATCATGTTCCCCAACAGTAGTGGCGTACTTCAGCAAGATAATACGCCATATCAGAAGGCCAGGAGTGCGGTGGAGTGGTTCGAGGAACACTGGGGCGAGTTGCAAATGATGTGGTGGCCACCAAGCTCGCCAGATCTTAAACCGATCGAGCACATCTGGGATGTGATTGAACGTGGGTTCAGAGCTCATCGCCCCCTCCTCAGAATTTACGAGAATTAGGTGACTTGTGTGTGCAGATGTGCCAGTTCCCTCCAGCTAGCTCGCAAGGCCTCGTTGCTTCCAAGCCAAGACGCGTCGCCGCTGTTATCCATCCAAGGGTAGACATACAGGCTATTAGGTAGGTGGTCATTATGTTCTGGCTGATCAGTGTATGTTTTAAGCAGGTATGAGCCTCATGAGGGGAGGAAAACTGAGGTTGTGAAAGTGATATATTAAATTGCTCTATCACGCTAAATAATTATCTTTAAAATGTTTACAAAGGAGGGTTAATTTATGAAAATATGGTTACCTGTGGGAGAGTTATATACTGGCATTAACTTCCAACTACACTCTTGGTACTTCACATCTTCCAGCTAGGACGTTGAAGGGTTTTGATTACTCGTAGTGCATTGGAGTGTGATGAAACCCTTGAGCCATATAATTTCTCCAAAATTTCTCCCACGATTATTGCTTCACGAGACGCTAGCAGCTATGCATGCAACTTAATATTCACCATTCGGTGTCGAGTACATCCTGACATGAGCCGGATGACGTTTCAGAATCAAATGGAATTCCATAAGATAATATTTCACTGATATAAACGTTTTCTTAAATTGTAAAAAATATCCAGTGAGCACTGAAATTGATGAATAGCCAAGATGAACGGAGATATATAAATTACTAAATTATCGCGGGACAGAGCCTGCACAAAATTAATACCTTGTGATTGCAGTTGAATCAGTGTTCATGTTGCTTATGTTAACAGTCATCAGAAGGGTAAATATAATGTGAGATGCATGACATTTTGTGAGAAATTTACATGGCCAAAGAACGCAAGTGAATACGAAAATTTTATAAAGGTCGCATAAAAGGTATGCAAGAGGAAGGGTGGATGACGTTCCCGCCATTTTGCCGGTTAGAACTTTATAGTCACATCGTCCTATGGGAAATAATCTGATGAAGGTTCTGCATACGGCAGACCAGCCATGTACAACCCTGAGGAGCATTTCATCGTGAGACATGAACGAACAGAGCGTCTTCCACTATGGTGAGACATGAGAAAATTCCCTATCGAGCGAGTAGGCCGTGTGGTAAAGAGGTGCGCAGCTGTGAGCTTGCATTTGGGAGATGGTGTGTTAGAACTCCACTGACGGTAACCTTAAAATGGTATTTCATAGTTTCCCATGTTCACACCAGGCATATGCTGGGGATCTACGTGAAGTAAGGCGACGGACCCTTCTTTCCTATACTTATCCCTTCCTTACCCCATCGCAACCATAAGACCTATAGGTGTCGGTGCTATTTAAAGCAACTTGTAAAACAAAATCCACAGTTCTAGCCATTTAGACAAGCAACTCAATGTTGAAAACATCCTAGGGATATGAGCTACGAATTTTAGGTAAATAACATATCATAAAGTATGAGAATATATTCTTTATTTATTCCTAAAAATTAAAATCTTCTTAATCATCGTTGTCCGGGTGGATAAGGTTAGCAGTTTGTCTTCTTCTACCACTACGAGCGCTAATGTGCGTTAACGCAGAGTTTCACTCAAGTTCTTATAATTACACTCGGTGTGGTCGTTTTTCAAAAACACGAAACATACCTGAGGGTATTGAATCAAGGAACATATTACAGAACGAATTATGCAAATAAGTGAATTTGGATAGGATTTGAGTCAGAAATAAGTCGAGTAAAGTAAAAAACAACTTTAGGCTGTTTTTCCGGAACTGCATCTAGGCCGAAGGTGATTTTCGAATTTTTCTTTTTTTAGTTTGATAGATCTGTTCAAGACTCATAAATATAAACCTTTTTGGGCCCTTTATCCCTTAAACGTTCGGCACAAATGAGGAAATTACTAAATTTTATCGTTTTTCGTGGAGTAGAGACTCCTTCTTTGTTTGCTATGAAATGTTTTCAATTTTAAAAATCTTTAAGGCACGTTTTGTTTATCAAAGCTATTATTCATATTTCTAACAGAGGAAAATGTAAAAACCTTAGGGTTTTTCGGCTATCACTTACATATCAACGTAGTTTCCTCCGTTAGTAGTGGTGTTACAAACGTAGAATCATACTTTTCTTTGGAAGCAGATAATCAATGTGGCAGAGTTTAGTGAACTTTTCTTTGCACGCTACTGTACACGTCCTACTTTACAGCGATGCAAGTCCCGTATCACTAGCACGATGACTGGAATATCTATCACATGACATTCGATCATCACTGTAGTCTCACGAGGGTCACTGTCTGCACACTGGTAAGTTCAACAGAAAACTGCTGTACCACGTGCTAAATTTCTTGGTTAAGTCTTTACAAGATATTTCTCATGAAGTTGGCACTCATATCCTCTTTCCCAAACGCGTTCTCCCACGGTCCAATACACTTTGGGACTTGATTTTCATCGTACTTTTCACCCGCCGAACATTCATTGGACAAAATACATCAGCTGTTTCCCGGTGCAAATAATTCTGTGGCTTGGTTCTAAAAGGACCTATGTAACTTTGTATCGAAATTGAGATATTAACGGATAAAAACGTGTTTTATCCTCGCTTACAACATGTTAAAAGGGTCAATGTCTCTGTTAAGTACTAAACGAACAGTTAATGTTTAATTAAATAAGCCCTTGTCAATAATGTTAGATTACCAATAAAGATTAGAGACCTGGCAATTTTAAAGCATACGATAGAAAAAATTAGCGTTTAATAAGCTGAATTCCACAAAGAAAGTATAAAGTTATTTAAAGTTAGATGTTGAAAAAAATAATTGGAGAAATATAAGCGAAACTTCAAATGCTCATAGCTCAAAAACAGGCTTTTGACATTGGCCCTTTTAGAACCAAGCCACAGAATTAAGAACGAAGTTATACAATATTTACAATGATTTATTTATAATTCTATGACAAATGTGTCACGGAGTACATTAGTAGAACATCATTGTACCCCGAAATGTGAAGCTCAGTTCGATGTTAGAATCAACGCTTCTAACAAAGCTGCTGATTTTACTAAAAAGGACAATAAATCAAATTCCTAACTCGTCGATTACCCACTGTTCGCTATTCATTCATACTTCAAATTAAAATGCTCATTTTCAGAAGTTTTTTTGTAGAATTGTATATCATGTAAGGAAAACTGGGCCCATAAACATCTGCAATGCGCACAAGCATCTCCCTCCACCTGGTAGTAAACTTGGGCATCATCCAGAAAGTTGAAAGTTGTAAGGTCGGTTCGTTAAGAAGATGTCACTCAAGTGGGCAATTCACAGCTGTCACACCAAGCTTATCGTAATGGTGGCAATTACTTTCAGACCTCCAACTTTGCGCTTCATTAATTTCCTCCTCGCTTTCTCCCTTCAAGTCATTAAATTTAATCCGCACGGGACTTCACGTTTTACTTGTTGTTGTTATTATGACACTGCTCAGTAAACAAGTTTATTATTCTTCCCTGAGAACTATGTGGAGTGTCAAAGATGTTTTACTTCTTTCTACAAGATTACTGTTATCACTCTTCCTATCCTCACTCCATTTTTAAAGTTTCATTTTTGGAAGGCCGTTGTATTAAATTTACAATGTCAAAAAGTTTTCATGTAATATATATTTCAAGTACATTTCAATTATTTAGCCGATACCTTAACAGTTGAAAGTTTGTGATGTTTACTTCACACTTATCTTTACGAATAACTGATAACCCCATCGTTTTACAGATCCCAGGTGCGATCATTTACACCATAATCTGATCATTTACATCTTGTTGTTGTCCCCTGTCCATCTCAACAAATAAGAGTGTAGCAGTTGTATGTATGTTTGTAAGTGACATTATGCTGTGTAGGTTGGCATAGAACTAACTGAACACATCACCCTAAAGTTTGGTAAAAATGTAGCTGAAATAATTCATCACTGATATCTTTAACGTCTTTTCGAAACCCGAGGAATTGCAATCAAAGACTACCTTACAGAAAGAACACAGATACTGTATATATGTTCAAAACCCACTTCAGAGAAATTCAACACACAAAGGGGATATAGATGGAAAGGTGACATTACCCACTATTTATGTCAAATGGATTATTCTTATTGCCTCATTGTGGATGTAAATCCTTCTCATGTCGATGGCTTAGAACTAAAGGGTTACAACTTAAAAAGTGCATTTTAGAAATTTTATCTTCAATGTATTGCTTATTTCGTTCGACCTCTAAAACCTCTGAAAGCGCTACAACAACAAAATCTAATGTATTAGTGCCAGGAAACACTTCTAGCGATTTTCAGTATTCTGGCATTGGTCGCTTTGCATAATTCGAATGCGTTCTTTTGAGTTTTTACTCTTTTCCATATTATAATACAAGATGTAGGAACTATGTAAACACCAATTTTCATTAAAATGATCCACCAAATGCATTCTTAAGAGGTAATGATGTAAAGTGTAATCTTATCCTGAAGAATCGTGGAATTTTAATTGTAACCCTTTCGTTCACGGTTATCAATGTGAACGATGTGTTTTACCTCAAAAACTGCATTATCACTAAGATCTTTAGTTTTTATTACAATATCATTTTTTTGCAATTGGCTTTACGTCACACCGACACAGATAGGTCTTATGGCGACGAAGGGATGGGAAAGGGCTGGAGTGGCCTTAACTAAGGTACAGCCCAAGCATTTGCCTAGTGTGAAAATGGGAAACTATGAAAACCACATTCAGGGCTGCTGACAATGGGGTTAGAACCCACTATCTCCTGGATGCAAGCTCACAGTCGCGCGCCCCTAACCACTCGGCCAACTCACCCGGAATTAAAATATCACAATAGTAATACTGTTATTGGTTTCTACGTCCTACTAACTACTGTGCACGGTTTTAGGAGACGCCGCGGTGCCAAAAGTTTGTCCCGCAGGAGTTCTTGTACGTGCCAGTAAAAATACCGACACGAGCCTGACATATTTGATCACCTTCAAATACAACCAGACTGAGTCGGGACTGGATCCGCTAAGATGGGTTCAGAAGGCCTGCGTCTCAGCCATCTAAGTTCCTCAGCCCAGCTTTATTAAAAGAGTAAACTATTCTGCGAAAAAGCATATTATTAATTCCACTAATAGGAATGCAGATCCCATGACACATCATGTCAGACATAGTTACTTTCTATGTTTCGTTGTGTTCTGTTCTTGTAAAATTGTGAAAGTAATTGAAGCGATGGTGGTAACAACGTTGTATTGCAAAGGATGTGTACGGTATCTAAGGAATAATGTTGTACATGCTTTCTTCTCCTACGCGTTTGCTATCACAGCAATCCACCCATCCGAAGAGTGAAAAATGATGTATTGAATTGTTGGTTTCCTTGGAACAACGTTGCACGTGTGTCAAGAAGACCGAATGTGATATAGTTTGTTTTTTATCATCTGCACAAAAACACATGAATAAAGGCAGAAAAAGAAAAGTTTCGAGTTGGAATTTCAATGAAAGGTAGAAGAGCAGAGATGGCGGATAAGATTGTACAAGTTTATGGAAGGTAAACAAATTTGCATGACTACGTACAAGTGAGGTGGGTGGCACAATACTTTATATTTAATTTAACTTGTTATACGGAATTATGAACACGATGTAATGTTATGGAGTCATGCTCTATCGTGTAATTTATTTCAAAATCGAGTCTCTAAATTACAAACAGAGTGGCAGTGCCGAGAAATTTTGTTACTACAAAGGACAGCCGTTTGATTATTTCCGCATATAGCCATACAATAAATAGATCATATTCCTCCCCCCCCCAATAATTTATGAAACCTCCTCCGTTATGAAACGTGAGCTTGCTTTTCTGTGGTGGCAAAGACAAAATTTCAGCTGTCACATTGAGCTTATTATTCTTGACATAACTTTAATGAAAATTACAAAAAATTTACTTTCTCTTCTTTATTGTACGTCATTTTCGTCCTATTAGTCTAGAAATACCTGCATTCTCTATACTTTTCAGTTAGTTCTACGTGTAATAAATTGATTATTTTGTGCACTATATTCACTAAGGAGACATAAATATTTAGACTGTAATTTCAAAACAACAATATTTCAACTAAGATACAAATGCTACGTCGTCCCTGATAATGTAGGCTACATGTTACCTGTTATAACTCCATTAATATTTATTCTACGGATGAATATTTACCAAACTTTACTGTTTATTAGTGATATTTCCAGTGCGCATTATTATTATTATTACAGGGGCTGCCTGGCCGAGGCGGTAAAGGCGTGATCGGTTCTCCCGGAAGGACGTGGGTTCGAATCCCAATCAGGAAGTCCTAAAATTTAAATTTCCACTTCCGGAGGTGCATATAGCCCTGAGGTTCACTCAGCATACACCAAAAATGAGTACCAGGTTAATTCCTGGGGGCAAAGGTGGCCGGGCGTAGAGCTAACCACTCCACCCCCACCACGTGCCGCGGTTAGCAATGGTGGAAGCCTTTAACTTCCACTCCTCCAAGGGCCTTCATGGCCTGTATGGAGGTGTCTTTGTCTTTATTATTATTAATTTTTGTTTGGGCCTAATGAGGACCACGGGGCTCGTATCTTCTCGTCACTTGACCTTAGGTTTTCTCCTCTTCGAGTACTTGTTCATTTTCTGGCTGCGAGCCAGCTTTCTTTTCTTCGACCACATAAGTCTACTGGTTCCTGTGTTCTTACTCGTAAGTGACATCGGAATAAGTCCCTGCTGGATGGCTTGCCGTAACCCTGGGCGGTCATTTATGGACTCCGGCGGGATCCGACTTGACCGAAGAGATCCACTTGTTCCTGGATGCCATCCTCATAACTACCCCAGCGGATCCTTTCTAAGTTGGTGAGTCTCCAGGTGTTCATACGAATCAGTTAGGTGCCGACAGAAGACCAGGCACTTCTTATACAAGTAACGATGTCTTCTGATGTTTGTATAGCTCATTGTTGTGCCGGACCGGGCCAAATGGCCGTGCTTTTAGGGCAGCCCTGAAGGTGGTTTTCCGTGGTTTGCCATTTTCACACCCGGAAAATGCTGGGGTTGTATCTTAATTAAGGCCACGGCTGCTACATTCCAATTCCTAGACCTTCATTATGCCTCAGTCGAGTTGCCGCTTATGTCTTGTGCAGCGTTTGGGTGATGCAGAAGACACCTGACCCATACAGCTCGTGCAATGATGTCATGGTCTCAGCTATATTGATAATTAGACCCTGGATTGTTATGCAGTAATAGGTTAGAATTCAAACTAATTTGGTTATTAGGAGGTTCCGTGTAGGCCGCTATTCCGTAATGTAGTGAGATTAACATAAATTCTAGGGGTTCTGATGCGCTGAACCCATAATGTTCATGCTAAGCTTAGATTAGTGTGTATCTGTTACTCGCTTCAGTTAGTTTGTATTCTAAACTCTTACTCTTACTCCATAAAAACCCAGGCTCTAGTGAAAGTATTAAAAGAAGCGTTCTGACAGCTAGCGCAACAGGAAGGGCGTACTGCCGTGCCGTTGCATGGCGTTGCCGCAATCTTACATCTCTTCCCCTTCTTGCTCTCTTGGTTGTTCAGACCGCTGTATTCTATTGTAGCGTGCGACAATATATAACTGATTGATGAAAGTTTTGGCAAATCCAAGCAACAGCACGCGAACAGAAGGCACGTCCCCATGGCGAAAGCGGTTGCTCCGCTCACGTTTCTATGGCAACCATACCCCTAAATTCCTTCTCTCCTGCCAGATAGACAGTAAATGGACCTTCCCGTCTATCTGAACACTTCCTCCAATATTACGCCTGTAATCTGCGATAAGCTTCCGTACAGCGTGTTTACTTCTTATATCATCATAGACTCTTATGGCTATCAATGTTGAGACTGCAAGCCACTCTTCCACTCAGCCCCGGGAGGTCAACTGAATAGAGGTGGGTTCGATTCCCACCTCAGCCACCCTCGAAGTGTTTTCTTTCACCGGGTGAGTTGGCCGTGCGGTTAGGAGTCCTCAGCTGTGAATTTGCATCCGAGAGATAGTGGGTTCGATCCCCACATAGCGTTGTCGTCAGGAAAGGCATTCGACCGTAAAACAAGTCTAAATCCTCATATGTGATAAGTTCGCACCCACGATCCGGCCTATGTGGGAAAAGCGGTAGAAGAAGAATGCCAATATTCAAAACTCAGTTGTAATCATCAATGTGTTTAAGTTATAGTATAGATCTAGTACCTATCCTAAATGTAAGACACAACTGAATACTGGAGATGGGTGATGCCTGGCTTAGGCGGTAATGGCGTGCTCCTTTCACCCGCGAGGACGTGTGTTTGATTCCCATTAAGGAAGTTGAAAAATTAGAGAAAGAAAATTTTCACTTCCCAAGGTGCACATGAGCCTCAGGTTCACTCAGCCTAAACCAAAAATGAGTACCAGGTTAATTCCTGGAGGCAAAGGCGGCCGGCCATACAGCTATTCACTCCACCCCAACAAATATTGAGGTTAGGGACAGTGGAAGCCTTTACCTTCCACACCTCTCAGGGCCTTCATGGGCTGATCGGAGATGACTTTGCTTTCCTGAATAATAGAAATAATAAAATGGAATAATAGAAGTAACATTTATTTCGGCTGCTATAAGGCCACACCGAGATTTTTATAGAGAAACGCAGTGTAGTATTGGAACGCATCATTTTAAATATTTTGCCCTCAAGGATACAGCACGAACTATTAGTTAATGAAAGGAAAGATAAATTTGAATGAACGATATTTTAACCCTAGAAAATCTAATACTGTCGTAGAAAGAAAGAAATTCGAGACATAACTAAAGAAGAGAGAAGAAAATAAAGAGGCCTGTAAAGTTAAATTGAGGCAATATCGGACTTCACTGAATCGTCTTGGTCACCACACCACGTCTCAGTCAATATTTACACATCCTGCCAAATTCCCGTATTGACAGGAGTTACAGCCGTCTGTAATCAAATTTTTTGACCCTATGGAGTTTATAGTACTGCAAATCATTCTTTGTCAACGGCGTCAAGTACAGGAGTTGGAGAACGGAGAATGGTGGGATACTTTAATTAAATAATCATTCCTTCAAGGATTAAATTGGTTTCGAGTGTCTCATAGAGATCTACTGAGAACTTTGTACAAATTACAGCACGTGTCTTAATTTAATATACAACGAACTGAAATACTGGACTCCGTGTTGATTAATACGTTTTCAATATGTTGGCTTTGACTGTGATCTAGCACTCTAGAATTAATTAGCCGTCAAGCTAAACAGAGGCGAAATTAATCACCGATTGTGCTTTAACTAATAAATGTGTCAAAACACAATTTAAATTCCGTTAACAACACGCAATCAGCTTTGTGTACAGTAATATTGAATACGACTCCGTTTATACGTCTGTTTTCCCATGTTTCAAATAAATCTAATCCATCTTCCAGACAAATTTCAAAATGTGAATGTGAGTTTAAGTAATGGGAATTTCCTTACGACCGCGAAAAATTTCAGCTGGGAAATATAAAATTTCATTTTCAAGAAATAAGAGCCTCCGTGACTCAGGCGGCAGCGCGCCAGCCTCTCACCCCTGTGTTCCTTAGTTCAAATCCCGGTCACTCCGTGTGAGGTGTGAGGTGTGTGCTGGACAAAGCGGAGGCGGACAGATTTTTCTCGGGTACTCTGGGTTTCCCTGTCCTATTTCATTCCAGCAACACTCACCAATATCATTTCATCTGTCATTCATTAATTATTCACTCAGAAGAGTGTGACAGTCTTCGCAGCCGGCACAATTCCTATCCTTGCCTCTAGATAGGGGCTTTGTTCATTCCATTCCTGACCCGGTCGAATGACTGGAAAGAAGCTGTGGATTTTCATTTTTTCATTCTCAAGAAATCAAAATGTAAAAATAATCACGAATATTTGTAATCATTCTTACTGAGAACTAAAGCAGTAAGAGCCATCTAAATTAACATCTCATGAACCTTACGGGAGAAGATGGCCAAGCATGAAGTTACTCTATCTGTACAACATCAGTACGAGTATTAATTTATTCTAAAATTCCAGGCGTACTAGAAAGATTATGTAAGGTAAACGAAATTTTTAAAAATTGTGTTATGGTTCAAAAATAGTACTCATCTCGTGTTAATGACGGATTTTCATTAGTTAACGTAAAACATCACTGCTTTGATAATAGAGATATAATGTTTCTTGTTCAATGTATTTTCGAGTTTGAGCTATAGAAATTTTGTTGCTTTTATCGACTTGTCTGTCTCCGTTTTGTTTCCGACAATGTGGAAGTGTCTTAGTGATGAGCACTGCCAGAACCAGGGTTTCTTACGCAGCTGGTCCCTGAGGTGAATAATGCGAGTGGATCATTTAATTATATTGTTTACAATTTGCTTTACGTCACACCAGCACAGACAGGTTTGTCTTACGGCGATGATAGAATGAGAAAGTCCTAGGTATGGGAAGGTATCAACCGTGGCCTTGATTAAGTTGCAGCCACAGACTTATTCTTGGGCTCGAACCCGCTATCTTACAAATGCAAACTGACAGCTACATGGTACAAACCACGTAGATATTCGCTCGGAAGTGCAAATGTTTAGCTTGTTTAGTTAGTATTTACATTTCATTAGACTTTGAAAACTGACATGTAATACCATCTTCCGTTGCACATTATAGTTTTTAGTAAAGAAATATTTTGGTTTAACGCTTTAAATACGTTCGTTCACTATATCCTTTGGCAGAAAACGTGTAGTTCTGTAAGCTCAGAAAGTAAGAAGTAAAAGTTTGGGCAATATGTTATGAAAGTTATCATTTAAACTCTCTCGAACAATTTATTCCAGCATGTTCCTTGGAAAGTGCAGATAAACAGCTGTGTATTAACTAGTCAAGAACAAAAATGACCAACCGTACACCAGCTAGTATCAGATCCCACAACCTTCTGATTTCGCGTCGGATGCTGTACCGTTTGAGTCTTCCCTTCGGTCGTGGATATATTCGGAGACTTAGTAAGTCCAGTAAATCACTTTTTAAGACAGTAAATGTGCATATATATATTCACCGTATGTAGATAGTTCTGTTAACTTCCCCAGGTTCATACTCCCTCTTTAAATTTCATATATTGTTGCTTGTAGTTCAAAGATTCTTGATTAATGAGTTCGTTGCTGAAAAGCCCATACCTGTAGCTCGCGTTTTTACTAATAAAACAAGTATGACACTGTAGCTCAAATGGTACAGCAACCGACGTGAAATCAGAAGGTTATGTGATAGGATGTTAACTGGTGTTCGGTTGGTCACTTTTATCTTTGATATCCATTAGACACCAGGTGGCCCTCCAGCTCAGTACGTTCTACTTATGAGTGTCCGGCATACACTAATGATGAACGGGATGCCTAATCGCTGGTTTACAAAGGAGCGGTACAATGTATTATATTTCAGATGTGAAACAAATGGCAGTCACTTTACTAAAGATGTTTTGCAACAGATGCAGAAATTCAAGTTTAACAACTCATTAATGTTTACGCGTACAGATATTCCACTCTACGAAAAAGTTGCGTGTATTTACAGTCATGTGCCTTGAATGATTCATTAGCTCACAATTAAAACTCTGTGTATTCGTCGGTAATGAACACACCGGCCATTGTCGATATATTGACAGAAACTCTAGTGTTGCTGCACCATTCTAGGGAGCGTTCGAAAACGAGGCTTACTAACGCAAGGGGTTGCATTTTACGTGTAGCGCTGAGGAGCATGCAGATAGCGGTCGTCAGGTTTTTAACCCTTCATATTCCGCCGTAAATAATTAACCGCAACCGTGAAAATCCGTGATTAGATATATCCCATTCATCATAAGTGCATGCGGGACACTTATAAGTAGAAAGTACGGCTCTAACGGGTCACCCGGTTTACTCACTATGGCCCAACATACTAAAAGTCAATTTCAATTACAATCCGATAGTGAAAAGAAATTCGCGCTGAAGAAACAACTTTTTTGACCTTAGATTTAAAGTTCAATTGATATGTTATGACAGAATTTTTTTTAATGAAAGTCAGGTCGTTTATATCGGTAGGTAAGAATAAGGGAATTGTGTAGAATTTCTGTATTTTATAGTCTATGGAAAAAAATTATTCCTCGCAGTTTTAATAGACAATTTAAATGGGTTTGTATACTAATATAATTATTATGTTTCCTTCCCATAGGATAAAAACGGTAGTTGTACCCATCACTAAACAAGGGAACAGGAAGTAATGCAACAAGTATTGAGATTTTTCTATTAATCAATATACCAGGCAACATCTTCGCAGGATTTTCGAAAGAAGAATGTGAACGATGGTGGATATTAAGTTTGGTTTCAGAACACAATGGGGTTGTCAGGAACAAATTATTCAGTATGCGTTGAAAAGTGTTACAGGATTAAGGGTCATATACACTTATGTTTCGTACATCTCGAGAAGATCAAAGGGAAAATATGTTAACTGGGCTGAGGGATTAGGGGTATTTTTAAATGGCATTCAAAAGCATTTATGTTGCAATGAGAGGAGGTGGCACAATGAATTCATTATCCAGGGAAGTTTCATGGATAAAACAATGCTGCCTTATTCATAGTCTACGTGGATTATTCAGTGAAAGGTATAAAATGGCAGGGAGGTATTCAGCTGGTTTGAAATGTAATAATAATAATGTTATTGGCTTTACATCCCACTAACTATTTTTTTGGTTTTCGAAGACGTCGGGGTGCCGGAATTTCGTCCCTCAGGTGTTATTTTACGTACCAGTAAATCTACCGACACGAGGCTGACGTAGTTGAACACCTTCAAATACCACCGGACTGAGTCAGGATCGAGCCTGCCAAGTTGGGGTCGGAAGACCGTCTGAGCCACTCATTCCGGCATGTTTGAAATGTGGTAAGCAGTCTGGCCTTTGAATTTGAGTAAAAGTCCCAATGTTAGACTGTGCCGAAGGCGAGATGCTTAATTTCTTGGAGCTTGGAACGAGAAACAGCGAATATGGTACAAATATAGACTAAAGTGTTGTAAGTTAGGAAGAAAGCTAAGGGGACTAAATGTCAGGTAAGAAATACAAAATTTCAACATGTGGGTTGATTTCAAATTATTCGTGTGTATATTCTGTCACGAATGTGTTATAGTAAGTGAAATCTAATGAAAGTGCAAGAAAGGCCAATGCCATGAGATCGCGCTGGCAATGTGCCGTATTCTGTGAGACAGAAGTGAGTTCTCGGATGAAATTACCTCTACATCGGTCTGTTTTCTGATGGGAAGGAAAACTGTAAGGTATCAAGATATACTGTTTCAAAGTTCAAAATAACAGACTTAGGTGTGGCAGGAATGATTAGTGTTAAAATCTGGTGGGTACTACGACAGGAGGGTACTCATAGTAAGGAGAAAAAGATTTAGGAATGAACTTGATCGATGAAGCCGTAGGTGTAAACTGGGTTTGGTAGTGTGTTCAAGTGAGGCGGATGGGGAAGGATAGATTAACTAAAAGAATAATAGACCTGAACATGGAGGGTAAGGGAATCACTTAGATTTAACGATTTAAATGTGATGGGTAGAACTAAAGGAAATTAAATATCTAGATGCGTAATAAGGAATTTTGGACGTGCACAGTTGTAATTGGATGAAATTCATTATTATGCATACGCAATGACGCCATCTAATTAAAATCAAGAACATTCCACCTTTCAATGCATTTATTATGTCGTCAAAGAATGACACTTGTTCATAAGGACATGTTTCGTCCCTTAATATGAGAGATATTCAGCTTAGTAATATATAAAAATTACAAGAGGCACGCTAATTAAAACGCAAATATTGAATTTATAAAAACGTCTTTAAAAAGCATGTTATATTTAGTGGTTGTCTTCTTCTTCTTCTTCTTATTCTCCCCCTTGTTCTTCTTCTTCTTCTTCTTTTTCTGAGAGAAAGCACTCTGCCTGCATATTATATCAATTTTCACTGGCAAGTGATTAAAAGTATTTAGGAACGACATTAAGTCATGTAATGTGTGTATTTTCTACCATGAAAAGAAAAAATTAAGCAGGTAAAACTCCTCTCAGTTTAAACTGTAGTTCAGTACGGAATTTCTAGGTCTTGTACGTCCGGGGTATTCGATGTTATTCGAATCTATAAAAGGAATTGAAGGATGTATTCACGCTGGCCCGTTAAAATAATGTCTCGTGTACTCAGTTACTCTCGATTTTAATTGTGTACAATTAATTCACACAGACATGGAAGATAAATGCTGAAAAGCGTAACAGTTTTTAATGATAATGTGTGAATAAGTATTATTTCATTAATATTTTTCTAGGCTTGTTGGTTTTATTTGTAGCGTTACTTGTGTTTGAAACAAAATTACATATTTTAAACCATTTTTTTTCTCTAGACTTTGCCAGTGTGGCAACTTCCAAATTTGAACTCACTAGAGAACATTTTCCTTTAACTTCATTTGACAATCGCAAATATTTTCATTCTAATAATTTCAGTTCAGTTCTTAAATCAATTTATTAACCAGAGTAAAATCACCAGAGTAAGCATTTTTTCATTGGACGTTGTGAACCAAAATCCAAATGTTTGCATGGAATTTTACTTGAACTTTTCGTTTTCGATTATTCCAAAGAACAATGAAGTAATATTTAAATATGTTTTGTAGGTTTTTATTACTCGTATGAAATGATGGATAATACAATATACTCTTGTGCAACTAACATCCTAAGATAACACGCTTACTTGACACAAGAGTACCCATTTGAATGGGAAGTTAAAGTGTCATTACCGAATGAAAGTAGAGTTTATTTAAGTGTTCATCAGAGGCATTATGAACTGTAGAGTTGGAAGTCCTAGATCGAGGCTGATCTCGGCATACTTTATATCAGCTCCATGTCGGCAAACTCAGGCAATGACTCCAATGTTAACGAGATCCTGGAAAAGAATAAGAATTATTTCAAGAAATACAAGGAAAATCATCATCCTCATAATCGCCCGAATTCCCCACTTCACCGTCCACTTCTGGGTACTCTTAGGACATATCATAAGTTTTTATTTCGAACACCATATGTTTAAAAACGGATATAGTATATGAAGTAAATAATCAATGAATACGGAAAAAGGATACACAAGAGGAATAATAACGATACAGTATCATGGAACAATTACTCATAAACAGTGGTATATCGTATGAACAGAAATAAACCATCGGAAGAGTAGGGCTAGACACAAGTACACACACAAAGAAATTCATTTACATCCCCTGTTGGTAGCTTTTGCAAAATACCGGATAAAGTGTGAACCTTAATATGTTCTCATGGGCGATGCATACTCGTGGGCAGTCTTACACTATACTCTTACTGAGTAAACCCTTTAGTTTATGGACAAACTGTCCAACATCCGCGTAATTCTCTGTCAAGTTCTTAGCGTTGCAGATCACGTCCCAATGTACATTAACATGATGCTCATCTGTAAGCAGGACGCATCACACGCACGACAACTGCATCAGAGCTGTAAACACATGTGTATGCTAATGTGAACTGTTGTCAATACAATAATTAACTAGGGGCATTTCCATAGGTATCCACTATTTTATTCAGTTAATGGGAGATATAGGAGCTACGAAAAACCTTCCTGTAGGCTGAAATTTGAATCTCACATATTAATACTCGTGGACAAATTATCTTTTACCGCTCCATAGGAAGAACTAAACTGAAGCCACCTATATTTTCTTAACATTCTATAATTGTCCATCAATACAAGCTTCCAGCTTTATGGTGTGTGGGTTCCATTCTAAGACCTACTTTGAGGAGTATGCAAAGGCTAATCACTGGCAATCATCCTAACAAATTCATTCCTTTTTACTACTTGCCAAGAATTTCTCTAACTTCCTAATTCCCAGATTTAATCGAGGAATCTGAACCAAACAGACGTATCTCTCCTTCTCAACGTGTCCGGGTGTAGAAAATCTTCATCTATAAATATCCACAAAATTTCGTTCATGAAATAATTCTATGCTCTTAACATACATTAAGTCCGGCTCCGTGGCTAAATGGTTAGCGTGCTGGCCTTTGGTCACGGGGATCCCAGGTTCCATTCCCGGCAGGGATGGGAATTTTAACGATAATTGGTGATTTCCGCTGGCACGGGGGCTGAGTGTATGTGTCATCATCAACAGAATTTCATCATCATCACAACGCGCAGATTGCCTACGGGCATCTAATCAAATGACCTTCATCTGGCGAGCCGAACTTATCCTCGGCACTATAAGCCATACTCCATTTCATGACCATAAATTAAGGTTGTTAAGGAACTCCTTCAGCTACATTCTGTAATAAAGTTATAGTTCGAATATATTACTTTGATTTCTAAATATTTTGGAGATATTTCTCTCTACCATTAATAAATATTTACCTATATTTATAATTTATAATTGCTAATTACTTGTGAGTACAAAATTTTCATATTTTGTTATTATGTAGGTTATATGATTAATGTAATGTAGTTATATTTGAATCATTCGTGTTCCTTTAAAAGGTCAAATAAACAGGCACATGAATTCACATCCTTTCCTTTTTTTTTGCTTTTTTTAGTGGAAGCGTGTACTTTTAAACTCCCAATGATGATAAATACAGAGTATTCCTTTCATTGTACTTATATACATTCCATATTACGAAATAAACTCTAATTGTTTTAGCATTGCCATTAAAGCAACAGAACCTTCTCACCGATGAGGCACAACACATTCAAACTTCGTTACAGTAGTTTCCAGTGTCTTTTCTTCATTCTCCTAATTTCTTGCAGAAACCTTGTAGAAATCACAACACCAATAACTCACACGTCCAACAGATCTGCTAGTTTCTCCTTCTTTATTTTTCAAGTTCCATAATATGCTGATTTTATTTTTTAAAAATCTGACTTTCTTGGACAGTAGGAAACGGTTTGATCTCCTCTTCAGGGTCATGTATAGTATGAATAGGATTTGTGTCAGAGAAAGGAGAGCGTAGGAGATTATACGTTCCTAATGGAGAAACGTTTGCGTTGAGATACTTAACATGGAAAAAAAGGATTTAGAGGCTGCTTAGAGATACGTTCTCCGGTATTGTATGGAATACAACTCAAACAGTAGATACATAAAATAAACATCCACGTGGTGTGGATAACCTGTGGAAATATCTAATTACTGTAAAATAATATACGTAAGTCATAATCGGGAATCAAATAGGCATCATCAATGGGGTTGAATTCGATGTCCAAGAAACGTAAACAGCACCCATTGTGCGTATAGAAAAACAAGGCACAACGCTTGAAAACCAAATATCTCGCCAGAATCCTGCAGTTCCTGTTCCAGAGGATAATGATGTACAACCTGGCGGAAGGGCGCTATCAAAGTTGCTATCGTTAAGTTTAATTTTTTTATCGCTTTCGGTGATTTGGTATCTTGCTCAAGTGCAATTTAATCAAGAACAGATGTACACTTATTTTAGTGCACAAGAAGAAAATAAGTGTAACTTAAGTGCAAAATAATCCACGCCATTACTCAGTCGATGAACTTAATAGCTGGCGTATGCTATTGAGATGACAGCAACAACATTATTTCGGTGTTTTAGATACAGCTACAGGTTCAACATGCTTTTGCTTGCATGAACTAGTGTTTACACTGCACTGCGTCTTCTGGTGTGGGCTAGAACAAATTTGTTACTGTCTTTCGTCGGTTGCAGTCTCATTATTGACTTTGACAACAGGAAAGTGACCGAGGTATGAGTGATGCTAGCAAGGCCATTCCTTATGCATCCAGTGCCTGTTATTAATGATGTCAAACTGTTGCTCATAGGGTCGGTTGGTGCAGGAATTTCAGTGGGAATGGCAGACTGATACGTTACAGCAACATCTGGTTCAGCAAGGAAAGCAACGGGAATCTACCTCACTACTCACTTGCCTAGTACACCTCTTCAGTGATGGCTGGGCCATCTGTGACGGATGTTGGCGTAGCTGTTGAGGTCGAAACCATTCGATCAACATAGAATCGTCCAAAATGAAGTCCCTCGCGACACATATAAACAGACGCGAACGCTTGCAGTTTTTATTATCCATAGTGGAACGTAATGGTGACTTTTCAACACCATGATCGGTTATGTACATATTGTTTATAAGCAGTTTTATGTTACGATGCTGGACGAGTATTCCCCGTAATATTTATTAAAATTAAACAATTCATAACTAAGAAATTATGATTATGGCACAGGTTGAAAGACATAGGTGGTATCTCCATAAAAACCACTAGTTCAATGGTCAACTTGGGACGCAATCGAGGGAAATAGAGATAGCACAAACTACCTCTTGTATTACTGTCAAGTCCTCGTTGATGTAAAATGAATTCCAGGCAATGTTGGTAGACAATGTAATTCCAGTAATTGAAGAAACGTTTCCGGTGACTTGAAAGAACAAAACACTATTAACATAACAAAACAATACGAGCTTCCCGGAATCTGTGAAGAATGAATATATTTAAACTGTACCCATCAAACATCTCTGATTTCAGTGTTCTGGATCGTGGATTTTGCAATGCTATAGAGTGTTTACTACCCCAGAACAGTCCCCTGGACAACTGAAGATGTGGTTATCGCTTTTAGTCAAGGATTAAATGTACAGCAGAGAAGAAATGGACAATTAATTCCTCACCGTACAATGGTACATCTAATGATGTATAATATAACATGTAAGGTACCTCACATGGGGAAGAAAGAGCTACAGCGTGAACGTTCCTTGTTTAAAACACGTAATAAACATGAGCCTATAGAAGAAGCAAAGCCACCTCGTTCATAATCAGGACTTGGCATCCACATTAAGTAGTTTAGTAGCAGGTATATTCAACATCACTCAGTAGGGACAGTAAATGATATGTTGCTATATTCCCTGGCTGACTACAACGAGGCTCGCGAACCGCATGCGGCTCTTGAGTAAGTCTCGTACGGCTCTTGACACCCAGTGGTTGCTAGATTTGTCTTTTCTTACAGATGTGGTCCAGCATTTAAAAACGTTAAACATATATTTACAAGCAAGAGAAAAACTTATGTCTGACTTGGCCTACACTGTATTTAGCTTTCATAGCAAGTTAAAGCTTTTTGGAAAAGAACTTCAGACTAAAATATTTTCTTACTTCAAGTGTTTGAAGAAAATTAGTGAAAACCTTTCTGGCGTTCATGTGGAAACTGGAGATTGCATTAGTAATATCTCTGGCCTTGCTGTAGAAATCAAAGGCAGATTTAATGATTTGAGATCACTTAAATCTTTATTTTCATAACTGGAAAATCATTTTTCTGTTAATGTTGTGGACGATAGCTGTCCTGTTTCATCACCAACAACAAAGGATACAGCAGCTGTAGAGTTGGAGCTACTTGAACTGCAAGACGACGGAGGACCAAAAGGACTGAAATGAAATGGCGTTTATACCATAGAATTTTGGAAAAAATGTTCCAGAAGAAAAATACCCACTAAAAAGTGTGTGCTAAGAGACTTATCTCAATCTTTGGAACTACTCATATGTATGAATCACTGTATTCAACGCTTAAATTCATTAAATCTAAATATCGCAATGGACTGATGTACATCTAAGTGAACTTGTGCGAACTGCGATTACCAACTATCAGCAGGATTTCAAAAATCTAACAGCAATTATGAACACTCGAAAAATCTCATTCCTTGGTGTGTACCCGAACAACAGGGTTCTGTGCAGTGTAGAAAATAAATGTTCCTTCATTTGTTGTAAAATGAAAACGTGTCTTCATTTTATAAATCATTTTCTGAACATGCTCCCAATTTTGTCTCTTGAATTTGCTCCTAAATTTTCGGCTCTCAAAATTAAGGTTAGTGGCCACCCCTGCTGTATTCAACACGTTGATTCGTGTGAATGTATAGGAGCGGTGTAGTTTTGTAGTTATAAGAAATCGTCATTTCGCGAAAACACTTCTGATCTATGTCTGCTAGGACATAGTGAAACATTACGTTATAATATCTCCCTAATTATTCAAACCATCGAAAAATTTTGCATAAAAATGAGTTTTCGAAATAGATTTTCGATTAATGTTAGTTTAATTGAAATATGTCCAGTTGTTTTTCAATTTAATCTCTATGCGAACCAGCTGCTGGACTATGTCCTTTAGGTATTGCGTTATTTTATTAATAATATCTCCCTTGATAGTCCTCCTATTGAAAAATATATACGAGGAAAATATTATAAATTGATTTCCATTAAAGTCGGCAGATGTTCATTCAAGTTCGTCTTGGATACTTTCGGGAGAGTGAGTTCACTATTTTAGACTTTCTATAACTTCAGACCATTCAGGGATTTCGAAATTCTATAAAACCTGAAACTATCTTTGGGTAGGTGGATTCTAAAAAGTTTCGTTGAAATATACCCAGTAGCTTTTCAGTTATAATAACTCAAACAGACAAACAGATATAAACCGAAACTAAGAGTTATGTACATTGTCATTGTTACACCTAAAACAGGTAACTATAAGTAAATTTCACCAAAATAATAAATTGACAGGCACACTGTCGCTGCGATTATGGTTGTACAGATTAATTTTTTGTGTTTATGGCTATCCTAAGAAGATAAAATTAATTAAACAGTTATTTTGGTAGCATTGTTAACTGTGGCATCAGTAAATAAAGCCTTCATAAGAAAGAAATGTTTACTCAAAACAACTAAAAATACACTTATGAGACTGTCATTATTGAAAGTAAGCGTCTATAATGTGGAAGAAATGGGAGTGAAGCGTGTACGATGACTGTGTCAGAAATAAAGAGAATAAAAATGTGGCATTGTATAGAAGAAAGCGTAAGGCGAGATGAGTAGATCAGGTCACAAACAAAAGGCACCGAACCGCATAGGTGTGAAGAGAACATTTTGGTGTTATTTAACTCGAAGGAGTAGGCTTGTTACGTTCTAAGACATACAGGGGTTGTTCATTTCATTTTGGATGCAGGTATATAGGATGAAAGTGGCTGATGGAGACGAAGAGATCAGTATGATAAAGAGATTATGATGAATGTAGGATGTGATAGATATGTAGCGATGTAGAGATTGGCCCTCGAGCACTACATGAAATCACGCCAACTAACAACACCTCCACGCTCACGGAACGCCGGCAGTGGCGTACATGGATCATTGCCCAAGTCATAGCGTAGTGATATGCGAGACGACCGAGGTGAGCACGTAGAGCTGACCTGATTCGCGCCGGGAGACTAGCAGGTTGAATATTGAGAGCCGGGTAGTGTGTAGCAGGAAGGGCACTATGAAAATTAATTGCAAGAGTGGGGTGTAATGGAGTAAGGTGTGATGGATTGGGGAACTGCATCAGACTAATTCAAAGACTGATGACACCTAAAAGAACTCAGTTTTACCCATGGGTTGACTTTCGCAGTGGTGAATTCCTACGCCGAATCCTGGCTAGACGGAAGTATCAACCATCGTAATGAAGTTCAGTATACATAAATCTGCCAACACAGTAGAAAGAAGGTGCAGACTTTGAGGGTAGGTCTGTCATAAGTGACAAGATGGGTATCAAAAACTATCATGTTACCGCGCTTCGCTTTTTCGTTTGAAGTGTCAACACTACTTACCTTTTATGACCCAGAATTTGAGTGTGATATTAGACGATGACTCCCCTTCCATTAGACTAAATAGTGTTAGGGCGGTCCTCCAGAACAAAGAGTAGGTCATAAGTGACTTTAAACAGAAGCACCAATGGATTTCACACCTTAGAGGCTACGCGCTGTAAGAGATAACATTTTCATGAACCTTCCCAAAAATATCTTTAGGGAAGGATTATAATAACAGCTGAAAATTCCACACTCCTCATGCTTTTCAGAGTACGAGAAAGTTTAATGTGATGCCTAGTATTTCTGAGGGTTTGAACTGTTCAAGTTACATTCTATTGGTTAAGTTGTGTGGAAAATTCTGAGCGTTTTCATGCACAAATTTGTTCCAAATTAATGTGCTGTGTATAATTGCAGGAAAATTACATCTAATTCCACTAATCAAGTAATATTCGAGAGAAACATATTGTTCCGCTTTTTACACACCTGTGGAATCGGGGGTGCTAATTGTGTCGTACGTTTGGATTTGACATTGTTTTAACACCAGATGTCCTTCCTGACGCCAAACCTACGTGGCGGGAAATATTCACTAATGCGTGTTTCTGCATGGTTGGTAGTGTGGTGTGTTGTGTTGTGTGAATATGAAGAGGAGGGTTTTGGAACAAACACACACACGCCCGGTCCCCGAGCCAGAAGTATTAATCAGACTCTATTATAGTGTATTTTTAATGTAAACTCAGTTGCGAATTTAGATTAATAAATACCGTAGGTCTTATTCTCACTTATGTTATATGTTTTTACGAATGGAGACGCTTTTTCAGTTTGAGATGTTTATAGAACATGTTATTACATCTACTGTGTTACAATTTTCCGGAGATATCCTATAGTAATTATCCACTACAGTCTAATCGCGGGTAACATAATCTCAGCTGAATTTGAAGTTCCTTCCAAAATTCCACAATGGAAATCTTAATAAAACATCATCTATTTACTCATATATTTGTTTTGAATTATCTTTCTGTAAAATTTCTGGAGCGTTATGTTGAGTCACTAGGGGCTGTTTGCAGTGGCTGGTTGTCTTCATTCCCGTTGGGCCGTCAACAAGATACTCGAAATGTGGTCCATGTAACTCCCAGGGATTGAGAAGGGATTTCATAGGACTTCCACGCAGTGAGCTAGTATCAAGCAAACAGACGATCAATTCAGTTATTCATTTCACCCAGTTTTTAGCTGCACTGCATAGTATTCAGGTCAAAAAGCTCAAACTGTCAACAACGCAGGGTGTCACAATCCACTAAGATAACTCGCGTCTTTACATAGGCCTATGTTTAGTTCGTTGTTCTCCCAGAAATTTGCACCCGACTGGCTGAGAAATCACCCAAACGAAACTGATGGAACTTTAGAAAGTAAAATCGTGTCCTTATACCGATCGGGCGGCACGCCGGCCTCCTACCACTGGGTTCCCTGGTTTAAATCCCGGTCACTCCATGCGAGATTTGTGATAGACAAAGCCGAGGTTGGCAGGTATTCCTCCTAGTACTCCAGTTTTCCCTGGCTTCTTTCATTCTAGCAGTACTCTCCAATATCATTTCAGTTCATCTGTTAGTTATTAATCATTGTTCCAGGGGAGTGCGATAGGCTCGGCAGCCGGCCACTGGATGGAGGCTTCATTCATTCCTGACCCAGTCGAATGACTGGAACAGGCCGAGGAGTTTTATTTATTTATTTATTTATTTATTTATTTATTTATTTATTTATTTATTTATTTATTTATTTATTTATCACTCAATGTCTCTACAAGCCATGGCTCATGCAAAAGGGGCAGTAAAACGTATATCAGAGCATAGGATACATAGAAAATATAAGATAAAATTAAATACTTGTACTGTAAAGAAAATAACTAACACAATCAGTTCTTATAAGTACAATGATAGAAAATTGCACTATTTATAATATTATGATTGCACTGCAAATAATATTAAGTGGCTTAAATTCAGTGTTGCCAACCGACAAATCTCGGTCGTCGCCGATACGAAGCGCTACATATAAACGCTTACTACTTCTTCCGTCTTCAAGACGAACTGCTACTAATGATCACCGTACATTTTACATGTAATTACATAAAGTAGAATATTTCACTTCGTAGTTGTGTGAAAATATACACCGGGAATCTGTATCTAATTTTTTTTAGGTTTTCCGTATATGGTCAACAGTCTGAAATGGACGGAGATTTCTCGGAGAAGAAATCCAGAATATTCTCGTTGAACCTTCTGATGACGAAGGAGAAAACTGACTGAGGGCCATTTTCTCCACATCGAGTTAAACCTGGTATAAATTAAACCCGTTTAACTTTAGTACCTAGTTTAAAGTTGCGTCCATTTTCTCCACCAATTTCTGACACTCGTTTAGTTTAAACGGGCGAGCTGTCGTTGGCGCTAACGTTGGCTGCACTGAAGGAATAGTCGAAGGCATGGTCGATTGGAATTGGCCAATCAGAGCCAAGTAATTCAATGACCGACATTTTTGTAATAATATCAGCTGTTTGTGGCGAGTTAATGCTATCGTACGTAGTGAATAAAGAACAAATTCGGCGGGATATTAGCTTTACTGATAAATAAATTGTTTACATTTGTGCGAAGTGTTGTGTCATATAATTCTACCTATTGCTGTCTACAATTTATTGGAACGCACTTTTATTTCTTATTTTTCTCTGTCATGCTTTACCATAAACAAGTACCGTGGGCATAATACGTGTCTTTTGATGTCTATTGTCTAACGGAACACACGGGAACGTTGAAATATTAAAATCCTGGTCTTTCAGCAATAGGCCTACGGTATTCCTTTCCTCAGAAAATAAAAATTTATGTGAATTTCAAGTAAACAAATTCCAAGCATGCTCGGGATCTATCTCCTCTCAAAATCCATCGCCCTCGGCCGGGATCAATCTCACAAACCTTGGATCCAGCAGACAGACTTTGGAGATGTATTACTTGATTCCATATTCGTTTATAACATAACCAAGTTCACGATATGTCGTACTGTATGCATAATACTCTTCTCCCTATAGCATTAATATTTCTATTGCTGGTATGCTGGCAATAGATACGATGAAACATTCTTAACTATAATCTATTCTATTACAAGTTTACTAGCAAGCATGAAATACTTTATTGTTTTTCTGATCCTATAAATATATAATCTAACGATTAGAAATTGTATACCACCGCCTCTCCTACCGTGCCGGTCAACATTCTGATGGTAAAAATATTTTCGACAAATTAGATTCGAACCGTCTTGTCACGGATTCGGACGATGCTGACTTCACGCTTTAGCGACCACAGCCACCACGTACCGGATATTTTTATGCTTCACATTACAGTATTCATACCACGAACAGTATTTTACAGTATATAATATTATAAGGAGACTGCAATTTAAGGTCTGTGGTCCCCGTTGTTAATGAAAAAAATGCCTGCGCATCATATCTTAAAGCAACCAGAATCATTGCTTCTAGCGAAATAGCATTATTTCGTGCAGTTGACGTTTTAAATGAATCCTTCTTCGATACTAGACAATCCTTGCTGTTCGCTTATGAATTATAAATCCATCAAAGAACTCCGTTACATCCGATTTTCCAAGATTGTAAACTTTTGTTGGAACGCGGCTTCTTAACCTCTCTTGCACATCAAAATTATTTCCTATTTAACCAAAGACTTCAATAAATTCTCCCATTTTTCTAATGCTAATACTAGGTTAAAATTTTAGTACGTTTTTCATTAAAGTGCTGCAGTACTGGTAGTCAAAACTAACCATTCTATTAGGAAAATCACAGATACGTTAATAAAATGTCAAGAAGGTTGAATATAAACAGCAGTTTAAACCAACAATATATAAGGTTTAACTCTGAGCCAGGTTTAAACTTGATACAAAGTTTAAACCAATATGGGGAAAATGAATGTTAGTTTAAACTCAGACTTAAACCAGATTAAAATAAACCTAGTTTAAACTCATTTGGGGAAAACGGCCCTGAATTGAACGCATCCTAAACAACACTTACTTCAACATTCTGTCGACTTTCTCTGCTAGCAGAAAGCAGCCTGAACGTTGCGCTAGGCACTGCCAGACTTAAGTGGGGATAAAATAAAAGGAGAATTGGGGAAAGCTTATCACATGTTCATCCCTGAGGCGAGCACTACCCTTCTAGGGTTATTATTAAGTCAATTATTGTTAATGTGCAATACAATAATACAGTTTCCTAGTACTAGTATTGCGTGTATTCGGCTACATAATTGTCAAGAAAACTCTGAATTTCATTAGTACAATAAGTACTTATTATACTTTACTCATGAATCTTATACCGTATGTTGCCTGTGCAACATATAACTTATGTATTAGTGCTTAATTTAAGGCCCGCCTCTGTAGTGCAGCTGTTAGTGTTATTACCTGCCAACCCCGGAGGCCCGGGTTCGAATCCCGGCTCTGCCACGAAATTTGGAAAGTGGTAGGGGGCTGGAACGGGGTCCACTCAGGCTAGGGAGGTGAACTGAGTAGAGGGGGTTCGATTCCCACCTCAGCCATCCTCGAAGTGTTTTCCGTGCTTCTCCACCTCTCATCCAGGCAAATGCCAAGACAGTACCTTACTTCAGGGCACGGCCGCTTCCTTCCCTTTTCCTAGCCTATCCTTTCCGATCTTTCCATACCCTCAGAAGACAACAGTTCAGCATAGAAGGCGAGACCACCTGGGCGAGGTACTGATCATCTTCCCAGTTGTATCTCAAAAACCCAAAATCTCACGCTCCAGGATACTGACCTTGAGGCGGTAGAGGAGGGATCCCTCGATGAGTCGGAGGGAAAACCAAACCTGGACGACAAACGGATTGCGAAGGAAGGAAGGAAAGAAAGAAAGTAAGAAAGAAAGAAAGAACTCAAGGTGAAAATGAAATGGCTTATGGCTTTTAGTGCCGGGAGTGTCAGAGGACAAGTTCGGCTCGCCAGATGCAGGTCTTTTGTTTTAACGCCCGTAGGCGACTTGCAAATATTGATGAGGATGAAATAATGATGAAGGTGACACTGACACCCAGACCCCATGCCAGCGGAATTAACCAATTATAGTTAAAATTCCCGACCCTGCCGGGAATCGAACCTGGGACCCCTGTGACCAAAGGCTAACCATTTATCCACTGAGCCGGACACAAAGGAATATAATTCTGACCAACATTAGAATTGAATAGTGTGTCATGTTGTATTATTCATTGTCTATTATAAAGTGTTTCATGTAACTGTTATATTACTCCTCCGCTCCTACTCGTGTACGTCACTAAATCTGAGATGTACTTGCAATTATAATGCTGTCATATCGAATGAAAAAATACAACATACCATTAATATTATCATTACGATACGGACTATAACAGGGTCAGCCAACTGGCTGGCGTGTGGTGTAAGAGGGCCCGTGTGACGTCGGAGAGCACATGTGACGTATTGGGAGACGCTGTCGTAGAGTGAGACGAAGAGACAGCCTCGCTTTGTAGTAAACACGTGCAGTGCCATACGTAGTGGTGGTGGTAGTGGTGCAGTACGTAAGGATGAACCGGGAACATCATGGGGCGGCAAGTTATCTACCCCTGCGATCTTTTTATCTTTAAGGAAAGATCTATATTTATTTGTTGAAAATGATAGGAATGCTACAGCTAAATGTTTAGTTTGTATATGTGGAAATAAAGTTGCTTTATAACGCTTATGCTACTTCAAAAACAAGTTACGTTACAATAAAATATGTAGAGAGAAATATGTAGTACACATACCGCATTGTACCTGCAGCCCTTCGGCCTCCCCTACGAATGACGTTGTGTTTCCCCTCGCCCCTCTAGCCTTCACTTCTCAGTTACAGTACTAAGTACTTCGTTTCGCTGCCCGAGCAGAGTGTGTGACGTGTTACCTGATATCACACGTACACGCAGTTGGCTGACCCTGAACTTAAACCCTCCTATAAGTAAAAGCAGTTGAGCTATAAGCAAGACTATAAGTAGTGAATGTGAATACGGGCCGGCCTCCTAAATTAAGAACACGGTCACCTTCAAATAAAATGTAAAAACATACGAACAACTAATAAAAACTTAAATACGACAGGTAGAATTAATGAAATATATTCTCAATGTATTTAAACTTGGGATTCTTCGTTATTGTCAGATTATTAACAATTTTTAACATGTGTTATTTAACTGCCTCCGTGGTTTTACGGCTCAGTGAGGTGCTGAAATCCCAACAATGTACCAATTAGATGTTTGCACTTAAATGTAATTGGTTCAGTAACTACTGAACTGTAAACGATACCGAAGTCTCGGTTATAATCATTTACTCGATTGATGAAACAAAATTAAATCGAAAACTGTTCAAATAACGTCTGAAAAATATCAAACCGTACAACTGATAAGCCTAGTCTATTATTGTTGTTACGGAGGTTCCGTGGAGCAGAAAGAGGTGAAAGAAGGTGTGGGTTTGATGGGTCTATCTACGATATCAAAAATTAAATTAAAACTTTAAAATAAAGGTTATGTTTTTTTCAAATAACAAACTTAACCAACTATTCACTTAGTGAAATAACAAAGTTACAGGTACAAATAGCAGTTTGGAAATTACACGTTCTGAGCTCCAGCTCTAAATTTACAAGTTTTATTTATTTATTGAGTTTAGAAGAGGAGAGAAATCTCCAAATTCAAGAGCACTTTGCACCAACCGTTACAAATTTTACAGCCTTCCAAAGGCACCCCTCAATATTACAGCAAACTTAGAAACGAGCTTACATGCTCTCCAACATTAACCAAGGAGACTATGCTCACCAACTTCTTACAGCCTACTCAAGGCTACATTACACCAAAAATGTTAAAAATTTCAGGCCTCTCTAGGCGCAACTTACAATTTTACAATTTTGTACACAGGGGTAATTATTACCCAAACTACTGGGCCTTGTCTATCCCCTCCAATCATCCCATCCCCCACCAAGGGCCCTGTTAAGCATTGCAAGTGAGGCCGCTCGTGTGAGGTAATGGCCATTCTACCCAGTTGTATCCCTCGACCCAATGTCTCACGCCCCAGGACACTGCCCTTGAGGTTGTAGAGGTGGGATCCATCGCTGAGTCCGAGGGAAAAACCAACCCTGTAGGGTAAGCAGATTAAGAAATAAGGAAAGAAAGAAATAATTTCTTTTGGTGACTTTCATGTAATCTTGTCATGCGAAATTTTGATTCAGTCTATTGCACATTCATTTATGTGATACTCTACTATTCAACTATAAGTAACTTCGAAAGTGGATGGCTCGAACACAAAATTAATGGAGGCGTACGTTTGCGCTGGAATGATTCCATATTATCTGGCTGCTCAGGAATCATGAGTTGTTAAGCCGACGATTGTAATCCAGCACGATGAACTTGATCATCTATAATCCGCCATAATCCGGAGGAAAAACCTACAGCTACACCTGTATTCCTGACGCCGGAGACCTGCATCGGAATAGTAAGTACTCTTGTAACATTATCCTTTCTTTCTGTAGATTACTAGTTGGACTGTATTCTTATATAAGGGAACGTTGAATTTATTTAGAGAAGTAGAATTTGAATTGTGATGATGGTAGAGTAGATGTTGATTTATTGATTTATTCATTTCATTTTATTGACTTCTTGAATTGTTGCTGTGTTGATTCATTGATTAATCCCCATTTGTTGGTGAATTTCGTGAGGGTACGAGAGCAATTAAGACCTTGGTTTACTGGGAAATGAAGGGTATAATGATGATAATAATAATAAGGATGATGAGAGGTTTCATTAAGGATTGTGATGATAATAATAATTGATCAGTCAATGAAAGCAATGATTTAACCGAAGCCTTAGTAGAGAATGACTTACGAAATAATTCTCGCCTTAAAAGGGAAGGTGAAAGATGTTAATCAGTAGGTAGTTCATCGAGATGATATACTTAGGGATGATAATCATGAAAATAATAATAATAATAATGAATAGGAATAATGTAATGTTGTTGTTGAGAGATAAATGCGAGTGACGATTGTGTGATGATTCTTTTTATATTGACAACATGATGACCGCTAGGGTACATGTTAGTCGTGAAGGTATTTGTGATTATGGTAATATAATTAGTCATTCAGGGAATAATAATAAAATATGGCTCAACAACTTTCATTGTGTAAAGTAAAGAATTAGTAATTTTTCCATGAGGCTAAGTGAGTGTATTCTTCGAAGTATCCATAACTGATGGTGGTGATGATTTTTGTTCATCTAATTTAGGTCTTTTATCGCATGTCACGGTGTTTTTCATTACTATGATCTGTGAATATTATGCAAGGGTCTTCAACCTAATCCTGAAGGGAGATATAATAATAATAATAATAATAATAATAATAATAATAATAATAATAATAATAATAATAATAATAATAATAATAATAATATTGATGCTATGATAAAATTTGCTGATAAATGATTGGGGAGATTGTGCGATTGCGAGATAGTTGAACAGTGTATTTCAAACCGTAGAATTGATTTTGGTCCGCCTCTGTGGTGTAGTGGTTAGTGTGAATAGCTCCCACCTCCGGAGACCCGGGTTCGATTCCCGGCTCTTTCACGAAATTTGGAAAGTTGCTCGAGGGCTGGAACGTGGTCCACTCACCCTCGGTAGGTCAACTGAGTAGAGGGGTTTCGATTCCCACTTCAGCCATCCTGGCAGTGGTTTTCCGTGGTTTCCCATTTCTCCTCCAGGCAAATGCCGGGATGGTACCTTACTTAAGGCCACGGCCGCTTCCTTCACTCTTCCTTGTCTATCCCCTCCAATCATCCCATCCCCCACCAAGGGCCCTGTTAAGCATTGCAAGTGAGGCCGCTTGTGTGAGGTAATGGCCATTCTACCCAGTTGTATCCCCCGACCCAATGTCTCACGCCCCAGGACACTGCCCTTGAGGTTGTAGAGGTGGGATCCCTCGCTGAGTCCGAGGGAAAAAGCCAACCCTGTAGGGGGAAGCAGATTAAGAAGGAAGGAAAGAAAGAAATTATTTCTTTTGGTGACTTTTCATGTAATCTTGTCATGTGAAATTTTGATTCAGTCTGTTGCACATTTATTTATGTGATACTCTACTATTCAACTATAAGTAACTTAGAAAGTGGATGATTGTTTGAAAATTTGAATATGTCAATATAGTCGGTCGTAATCTGAGAAAGAGGGGAAATTTGCCAAAGAATTTTCCAAAGAAATTTGTAAAAGGATTTTCCAAAAATTTTCCAATGAATTTGTAAAATACCTTTCCCAAGAATTTTGCTAAGAAATTTCTCAATGAATTAATCGAAAAATCTGTAAGGAGTTCGTAAATGATTTTTGAATTAATTGGTAGGAATTCGCCAAGGTTTTGTAAAAGAATTTGAAAGAATTGGCGAAGAATTTATTCATTAAATTCATATTATATAATTGAATAATCATATGTAGCAATATTAGTTATAACGACACTTCCGCTAACATTGTAGTCTGTTCAATATTACAGTTCGTAGATCAACGGTTTAGACCAGAAGCATGGTTTCAGACAAGAAGTTTAAGGAACGAGGGACTGTAATGAATGGAACCCATACGCACGCAGTGTATATAAGTTCACATTAACAAATCAGAAGCAGTCACATTATGTTGATATTGTGTATAATTATGTTTTTCTTCCTTATTTGCGTATCGAGACTGTCACTTTTATTAATAAATGTAATTGTTGTTTTGATCTGATTTTCATTATGCTGTGTCACCTGTCCAATCACCTATAGCCCTGCAAATATAAATTTCACAAGGTCTGTCCCGAAATAGTAAAGACGGCCCTGCGAACGTTCCACCCGTTGGAACTCTCGCTTTGCCGACTGAGCGACCCCGGAAAAGGGGACAATATGTATTTTTTTATGACTTCAAGGTAATGAATTCTACTGTGTAAACATTTGGTATCTTAAAACTTTTTCCCTACAAGCAATGTATTGTCTCATACAGGTTCTAGTATGCATAATTAGTGAACGACAGACATGATACCATTAGATACCTAGTCGAAGTTTTGAGTCCGGCTAATTACCTCGTAGTAGATTTTGTGTATTATATCTCTACATGGTGTCTACCGATTTACGAAGGCTTTTCGTTGTTTTCTATGTTTACTGGTATCTATTCGCTTCTGTATAAGATCTACGCCATCCTTTTTGGTCTCCCGTTTCTTGGTCCATAGGGCTTTAGTACTGCGGCTTTCTACCCTTGATGAGGTAGCTGGCCAATGGCCAGGAACAAATTCTCTGCTGGGTTTATTCCAACCTAGAAAACTTAAGAGTCACTTCTCTTCCAAGGTGTTGTAGAACAATTTTTATATCTAACAAATACATCGCATTATCAACCACCACAGAAACATGGCATAGTGATTACTTCTACATACGTTTGGCGTCAGGAAAGCCATCCGTCCGTAAAACAGGGCTACATCGTCAGTTCACACTCACGACCACATGAGTGTAATAATAATAATAATAATAATAATAATAATAATAATAATAATAATAATAATAATAATAATAATAATAATAATAATAATTGTTACGGAGTATCGTGGATGTGCAGAGGTGAAAGAAGGTGCGGGGGTGAACAGGTCCCAAAATACGAAATTAAAGTTAAGATAAAATTTAACAAGGTTATATTTTCTTTTAAAGATTAAGAAATAACAAATAGAACAGGTACTCAGTAGCCGAAACACAATTAGAAAATGTACAATTACAATGATTACAGGATTTGGGCTCCGAGAGCCAGACACACAATTCTTGAGCTATAAGCCCAACCTTACGATATACAGAATTCAACAAAGGGGCAGAAGACCCCAATCATGCCCAGGAGCACTTGCTCCCAATTACACAGTAAAGCCTCCTCGAGGCGCGCAGAAAACACAATTTTAGAAAGAGCAAGCCGCTCTTAAGTTCCAGCCTGTCAAAGGCTACACCAAACTCCACTTTCAAGTTGTCCTCCCAGGACATGAAAACAGGGGTAAAATACCCAACCTACTGAGGCCTACTAAGTAAAGAAACAAGATAATTACCTGGCCTCTAAAATACCAACTTGAGAGGAGGCGAAGCTGCACTCCTAATACATTTTGTTTAAAACCTACTTGGCACTAGGCCGTTAATGCAAGGGCTAATCCCATACTAAAGAGGTGACTTTTAAACGGAAACAATTTACATTACGCTAGAATGGAAGAAACGGTTGACAAAATAAGTTCACCTCAAAGCAATATGAGTGGGAGCTCGAGAGGGTTAAGCACTCTCTATCCCAATTTATAGTTTAAACAGATAGAATTGATACCGAGTGTCTTTACATTTTAAGCGAAAGTTACATGGTAAAAAGCTTCTGACCTGCCCCGAGAGTTAAACTGCTGAGCTAGCAAGAAAAGAAGTTATTAAACGGCCATTACCTTGTGGATGAACTGCTGCCCGAAGAAAGAGGTGCTTCCCGCCCCCTGCTACGTACTTTACACACTGAAAGATGTTACTGAAGTGGCGCGGAGACCCGAAAATCAGCAGTTTATATACTCTCGCGGAAAGTTCGAGGCGTTTCAGGAATGAGAACACCCTCCCACAAGAATTTTATTGGCTAGGGTTAAGCAACATATCCAAGTTGAAGAAGATACACCTGATTGGTCATAAATTAATTAAAGAAATTCGGGATTGGCTAAATTCAAACCTGGCGGAAAGAAGGGGTTAATATTGCCAACATAAACAATAACTGAAAGAAATTTGACAAAGAACAAACTTATGAACACAAAATTTCTTCAAAAACGTAGTTCTTTCACTTCGCACTAGGGTGCATAATTGTATTTCTTCAGTAGTGCCATCTGGAAGAGAATGTCCACACTTCTTACTACAGGCAAAACAAAAATACATCGAAAACGACCCAGTTCAGAAACTTCAAAATTTACAAGTAGTGACATCTTCTGAGAAACTAGAAAATTAACACAGTAGATAAAGTTCAGACTTCCTCCAGTAGAGGAGTTTCAACTGGGGCAAAGTTCGAATTAGCGACGTGGAGGTGTACCACCCGGTACAATAATAATAATAATAATAATAATAATAATAATAATAATAATAATAATAATAATAATAATAATAATAATAATTGTTACCGTGTTTTTGGTGGTAGTTATGCGTGAAAGAAGGTGCGGGCGTGAATGGGTCTCAAACTACGGAATCAAAGTTAACGTAAAATTTAACAAGGTTATATTTTCTTTTCAAAATTAGGTAACAACAAATAGAACAGGAACTTAGTAGCCGAAACACAATTGAAAAATACATTTACATAGGTACCCTATTTGGGGCTTCAAAAGTCAGAAACATAATTCTTGGGCAATCAGCTCAGTTTTACCCCAAACACAATTTTAACAGAGGGGCAGAAAACCCCATTCATACCTAGGAGCCCTTGCTCCAAATTACACTGAAAAGCCTCCTCGAGGCATACAATATACCATTTTCAAAAGAGCCACTCGCTCTCAATTTTAAGCCTCTCCCAGGCCACACCAAACTCCACCTTTAAGTTGTCCGTCAACGGACATAAACACAGGGGTAAAATACCCAATCTACTGAGGTCTATTAAATGAAAAGCAGGTTAATTAAATGACCTCTAAAACAATTTGAGAGGAGGCGAACTTGCACTCCTAATACACTTTGTTTAAGACCTACTTGGCGCTAGGCCGTTAATACAAGGGCTAATCCCATACTAAAGAGGTGACTTAAGAAGAGAACAATTTCTTTTACATTATCGAAGAATAGGTTGAGAAAAATAAGTTCACCTCAAAACAATATGAGTGGGAGCTCGAGAGGGTTAGCACTCTCTATCCCAGAATGTAGCTTTACAAGAGAATCGAAGAAAAGAGTAGTTACATTTTAGGAAAAGGTTACATGGTAGAACGCTTCGCACCCGCCCCGAGAGTTAAACTGCTGAGCAAGAAAAGAAAGAATTAATTAATCGGCCATTACCTTATTGTTGACCGCTGCAGAAGAAAGAGGCGCTACCCGCCTCCTGCGATGTACTTAATACACTGAAAGATGGAACAGAAGTGGCACGGAGACCCAAAAATCAGCAGTTTATAACCTCTCGTGGAAGGTTCTAGGCGTTAGGGGAATGAAAACACCCGCCCACAATTATTTTATTGGCTAGGACCCCGCAATCGATTCAAGTTGGGGGAAGATACATCTGATTGGATAGAAATTAATTTAAGAAATTCGGGATTGGCTACATGCAAAACAAGGGGAAAGAGAGGGGTATACAGCCAACTTAAACAATAACAGAAAGAAATTTAGCAAAGAACAAACATTTGAAATAAAAATTTCTTCAACAAAATAGTTCTTTGACTCCGCACTAGGTTGCACTATTGTTGATCTTCAGTAGTGTCCTCTAGAAGAGAAAGTTCACACTTCTTACTTCAAGCTAAACAAAAACACATCAAAAGTGACACAGTTCAAAAACTCAAAATTTTCCACGTGGTGACATCTTCTGAGAAAGTAGAGAATTAATAGAGTAGATAAAGTTCAACCTTCCTCCAGAAGAGGAGTTTCAACTGGCGCAACTTCTAAATAAACGGTGTAGAGGTGTACCGCCCGGTACAGACCTCCCCCCCCCCCCCAAAAGTTCCTCCAGGGGTGACGCATGACATCAGTTTGAAACAAAGTCCAAGTAATGATGTTGATATGAAGATAGATAGCAGGAGCATTTACAAGATTTCTTAATTCAGTTTCAAAATGTTGTTGTTGCAGGTGAATGAAAGTCTTTATGTTTGTAGAATTTGAATTTCTGAAGATAAACTTTTACTACTTAAAAGTGAAGAAAATTTTGCAATGTCCACCAAATATTGTTGTTGAATTCCCAAGTGTAATTATTGTTTAAGGTGACTGTCCATGTAGTTGATGTAGATTAAGTTGGATGGCCAGACCGGCCGTTGCAGCTTGCGTCCAAAGGAGGCCGCTCGGACCCCTCAAGTACCCTGAGATACCGCTCGCCCGCACTATGAGGGGAGCAGAGGTGTTGAAATACGCCGCGCCCGCGGTGAACATATACAGGCTGCGGGCCAGTAGCAGGTCGTGCGCCACACATCAGCCTTGGCCGGGAGGAGAGCTCCGGCTCGCCGTACACATGTCGTCCTCGCTGGAGAGGAGGGGGCCCATCCCCCTCCCCAGTTGCTGCACGGCGCTGCGCGGCTGCGGGGGCACTGAAACATAAAAGCTCGGCGGCAAAATTGTGTTGGACCATCATCTTTTTTTTTTGAGGGCACAGGCATGTAGATTGAGGGGCCAGCGGCGTGGCGATATTCATGGCATTTCATCTAAGCCAGCCACTGTATTTAGTGGAGCAGGAGACGGGAGCGTGGTAATGGCCGTGACAAGGACAGGATGGCAGTTTAACAATCGGGGGAGGTTTACAGAAATGCTTACATATAAAATAAAATAGAAGGAGCAGAATGCCTTAAAAGTGGAACTCAAAAAAAAAAAAATATAACCATCATATTCCTATCAAATTATATGAAGCAAGTTGACACAAATTTTACACCGGTTTCACCTGGGACAGGTGAACCCTAAATATCCTCTCGGTGGCTGGATTGCTTACTAACAATGTAACCGGTGTGAGAAAATCGAGAATGATGCATGGCCCATGGAATCTGGGGGCAAGCTTGCCCGCGGGAACAAAATTTTTGACCATAACCTGGTCACCTACCTTCAAAGGGGTGGATCTCCGTCCACGATCATACCTTTCCCTAACCTTTTCATGAGACACTTTAAGATTGGCTTTAGCCTTCTTCCAAAGATCTTTAATGTTATCCGGATCTATGGTCTCGGGTAGAATGTCATTCAGAGACCAGAGGTTAGAGAGCGGCGAGTTGGGAACAAACTTGAACATCAAAGAAGCTGGAGTAAACTTGTGAGATTCATGAACCGCCGAATTCAAAGCAAAAGCTATCCAATGCAGTGACGTGTCCCACCTGGAATGATCTTCATGATGATAGGCAATAAGTGCAGACCTGAGATTACGGTTAACCCGTTCAGCCAGAGATGGTTGAGGGTAATAAGCAGAAGTAGTTACATGAGAGATGGACAAGTCAAAACAGAATTTACGAAAAAGATTTGATGTGAACGCCTTAGCATTATCAGATACAATATATTTGCACGGACCAAAAGAAGCAAAAATGGAATTTAGACAGGTAATGGTGGACTGAGCGGTAGCCAGCTTAGTCGGAAATAACCAAGAAAATCTGGTAAAACCATCTACACATACAAAGATGAACTTGTTGGCATTACCCTTTGACTGGGGGAAGGGTCCTACATAATCAATATACAGGCGTTCCATGGGGCGCGACGCTTGATGCGAAGACAAAAGGCCTACCTTGGTGGACATGGTGGGTTTACTCAGCAAACATGATTTACAAGCTTTTACAAGTTCACGGATTTCACCGTCCATACCTTTCCAGATGAACATTTCACGAATCTTTTCACGGGTTTTAAAGATTCCAAGATGCCCTCCTAATGGGGTCTCATGATAATACTTGAAGATCATAGGTACCAGAACGGCTGGAACGACAACTTTCATCATCTTATCATGCCTCGATGGGCAACATAGAACACCATTCCTCAGAACATAAGGGACAACCTGTTCCCCAGAAGAAAGGGTTTCCATTATCGGAGCCAGCGTCGGATCTTCACGTTGGTATTTTTCAATATCTCTAAAAAGCATGGGAGCATCTGTTAGGATGGCATTAACCTCGGATAGTATGGACTCGGAAGGTGATGAACTGTCGACCGGTTCGTGGGTCTCGACCTCGTTTGAAAACATACGGCTAAGTCCATCAGCAACAACATTTTCAGTACCTCTGATATGCCTGACATCGAATTGGAAGGCAGAAATACGAATTGCCCAACGGGCTATACGACCAGTACGACGCGGCCTACCTAAGACCCAGCTTAAGGCTTGATTATCTGTTTCCAGGTCGAATTTGACATGTTCCAGATAGAGACGGAACTTCTCTAAGGCGAATAAGACTGCCAAACCTTCGAGCTCATAGATGGAATAATTGGCTTCTTGAGCCGACAAAGTCCTAGATGCATAGGCGATGGGTCGCCTCCCTAGTTCAGTCTCTTGAAGAAGGACTGCAGCTACAGCTGACGACGACGCGTCCGTTTGGACGATGAATTTCTTTGAGAAATCAGGCATAGCAAGGACAGGGGCATTACAGAGAGCTAATTTCAGATCTTCAAAAGCGGCTTGTTGAGAAGGTCCCCACTCGAATTTGATGCCTTTCCTACGAAGAAGGTTTAAGGGCGCCGCTCTATTAGCCAAGTTAGGAATGAACTTTCTGAAGAAATTCACCATACCAATAAACCTGGCGATGCCTTTAATGTCCTTGGGAGGTTTAAAATCACGGATGGCCTGTGTTCTAGAATGATCGACTGCTACACCATCAGGTGACACAATATGCCCTAGGAAAGACATAGAGGGCTTAGCAAAGGCAACCTTGGACAACTTAACAGTTAACCCAGCCTTACGAAGGCGATTCAGAACTTCTCGCAGATGATCTAGATGTTCTTCGAAGGTCTCCGAAAACACGACGACATCATCCAAGTAGTGATATAAGTATTCAAATTTGATGTCGGAGAAGACCCTATCTAGTAGCCTAGTGAGCACAGCTGCCCCCGTGGGGAGCCCGAAAGGCACGCGGTTGTATTCGTATAAATTCCAGTCCGTGGCAAACGCTGTAAGGTGTTTAGACTCTTCGGCAAGGGGAATTTGATTATAGGCCTGATTTAAGTCCAAGATAGTGAAGAACTTGGCCTTACGAAACCATGAAAAACAAGAATGAAGGTCAGGAAGGGGCACAGATTGCAACACCACCTTCCGATTGAGAGCCCTGTAATCAATGACAGGCCTGAAGCCTCCTTGGGGTTTCGGGACTAGAAAAATAGGCGATGAATACGCCGACTTAGAGGGCCTAATAATACCATCCTTCAACATCTGATCGATGATTTCTTTCAGAGCCTTCATTTGAGGTGGAGATAGCCTATAAGGTGGAAAACGGACAGGAATCGAATCCGTGACCTCAATTTTGTATTCAATAAGGTCAGTAACACCAAGAGTATCAGTGAATACCTCTGGAAATGACTGACATAATTTACGAATACTATTAGCCTGCTCCTCAGGTAGATGTCTAAGGTCTAACAACATCTCATCCTGGGTAGGCGAAATAGAGAAACATGACACAGAATTACACGTTAATAGTGGGATTTTACAACTAGAAGCGAATTTGAATGTGCACGACCTAGACTGGAGATCGAGCACAAGACCAGTGTGAGAAATAAAGTCCGCTCCCAGTATGATGGGGCAAGACAAGTGCTTAGCCACAAACAGTTTGATTTTCCATGTAAACTTAAAAATACGAATTTTGACCAGTAAAGAACCTAGAATTTCTAATGGAGATGTATTAGCCGAAACATATTTAACAGGAGAAGAGTCATAGACAGGTAGTTTACAAACAGATTTCAATTTGGAGTACCATTCAGCCGAAATAATGGAACAAACACTGCCTGAATCTAATAGAGCTGTTATAGGTTCGTTATTTATCTCAATCTTAAGAAAAGGAACAGGTGCGGGGATATCCGCCGCAATCCTAAGACACTCTTTGGGGCATTCAAAAGATGTATTCGAAGACTTATCGTTCCCTGAATTCTCGACCTTTTTGCCAGGGGCTGAGCCTTGGGAAGATGGATTAGTTGACTCAGCCGAAGCCACTAGTCACTTTTGACTGTTGTTGGAAGTTACCCCAGAAGTTGAGCAGGAGGGGGTGCTATTCGAATTGGGACAATTCTTGGCGATATGTGAGAAAGCCCCACATTTAAAACAGCCCTGTGATGAACCAGCTCCATTATTTGCCCTACTAGACTTGATCAGAGGACACTTATTGCGCAGATGGTCAGGCGACCCGCAAGCATAACATTTACGAGGGGTGACTGATCGGCGAGGTGGAGGCCGAGTGTTACTAAAGGAAGGCGGGGGTTCTTTCGCAACACGCAAGGAATCGGCGTATCTAACTCCTTCCGCTGAGACGGCCAATGCTTCAAGTTCCGAGAAAGTTTGCGGGCATGCCGCGAAACACAAATATGACCTGTAGGGTGGTGAGATCCCTTCAACAATAGCTTGCACGATCTGATCCTCAGGGAAGTGGAGAGCAAACACCCTAGTATAAAACTTAATGTCCTGTATGAAATCAGCCAAGTTTTCATCCAAGCGCTGTACCCGATAATAGTATTTCTGAATCAGAGATGACCTCGCGCGGGCAGGAATGAAATTTGCAAGCAAGTGTGCGTGAAAATCTTCAATAGATGACTGTTCAGCAATAGCTCTTACTATTTTATCTGAGAGAACACCAATAGCATAAGGATAGATAATTTGCAAAATTTGACAAGGGGAAAGAGAAAACACAAGGGCGTGATCCTGAAATTCAACTAGAAATCTTAAAAATGAAATTACATCACTGGTGGTGTTAACAGAAAACTTAGAAATACCTCTGAGCAACATTGCCAATGGATGAGGCAAGCTGCTAAACCCGGGTGACATAGTAGGTAAAGGTTTCAATGGTAAGGAAGTTAATTCAGAACGGATGTTACTCAACGATGCACGGCGTTCAGATTCGGTGTCCAATGGGGCCGGGATAGTTTGAGCAGCAACGGTTATCCTATTGTCTTCTCCCTTGGGAGGCGCTTCCTCACTACCTGCATTCACTATGGTGGGCTGATCAGATTTGGGAGGAACTTCCCCAGTTAACAATTGAGTGACTTTACTAGACAATTCAGAAATAGTTTCAAGGAGCGTATTAGCTTCCTTCCTCTGAACGTCATTCACCTTTAGAGACAACAGATCATTAACTCTATTTGAAAAGTGATATAGTCTGCCTTGCACACGCTTAATTTGATTAGGAGACGGATCATTTTCATCAAAAAAACTAACTACAGATGCTAGCCCAGAAATATTCTCGACGATCGTGGAAAGAGAGTCATCAATTTCTTTCTCTCCCAAATTGGGGATGGAAATGGGCAAATCAAGGGACTCTCTAAGTTTGTTAGTGTCGATAGCAACCGTGCCTCCAGATTGCACGTTTCTAATAGTTAATTCGTAGATCAACTCCTCTTTGCGCAAATAGTTAAGGAGGAGAACATCGCGAGGGCCGGGCATGATGACGAAAAAAATTTTGAACAACCTCAATAAAAAATTTCCAGCAACTGAGAAAATGGTTAGAGTTCGGATCAAAACAGTGTTTAGCCGTCAAAAGGGGCTAAATTGAGACCCATTCAACCACGCTCTGCTACCACTTGTTACCGTGTTTTTGGTGGTAGTTATGCGTGAAAGAAGGTGCGGGCGTGAATGGGTCTCAAACTACGGAATCAAAGTTAACGTAAAATTTAACAAGGTTATATTTTCTTTTCAAAATTAGGTAACAACAAATAGAACAGGTACTTATTAGCCGAAACACAATTGAAAAATACATTTACATAGGTACCCCATTTGGGGCTTCAAAAGTCAGAAACATAATTCTTGGGCAATCAGCTCAGTTTTACCCCAAACACAATTTTAACAGAGGGGCAGAAAACCCCATTCATACCTAGGAGCCCTTGCTCCAAATTACACTGAAAAGCCTCCTCGAGGCATACAATATACCATTTTCAAAAGAGCCACTCGCTCTCAATTTTAAGCCTCTCCCAGGCCACACCAAACTCCACCTTTAAGTTGTCCGTCAACGGACATAAACACAGGGGTAAAATACCCAATCTACTGAGGTCTATTAAATGAAAAGCAGGTTAATTAAATGACCTCTAAAACAATTTGAGAGGAGGCGAACTTGCACTCCTAATACACTTTGTTTAAGACCTACTTGGCGCTAGGCCGTTAATACAAGGGCTAATCCCATACTAAAGAGGTGACTTAAGAAGAGAACAATTTGTTTTACATTATCGAAGAATAGGTTGAGAAAAATAAGTTCACCTCAAAACAATATGAGTGGGAGCTCGAGAGGGTTAGCACTCTCTATCCCAGAATGTAGCTTTACAAGAGAATCGAAGAAAAGAGTAGTTACATTTTAGGAAAAGGTTACATGGTAGAACGCTTCGCACCCGCCCCGAGAGTTAAACTGCTGAGCAAGAAAAGAAAGAATTAATTAATCGGCCATTACCTTATTGTTGACTGCTGCAGAAGAAAGAGGCGCTACCCGCCTCCTGCGATGTACTTAATACACTGAAAGATGGAACAGAAGTGGCACGGAGACCCAAAAATCAGCAGTTTATAACCTCTCGTGGAAGGTTCTAGGCGTTAGGGGAATGAAAACACCCGCCCACAATTATTTTATTGGCTAGGACCCCGCAATCGATTCAAGTTGGGGGAAGATACATCTGATTGGATAGAAATTAATTTAAGAAATTCGGGATTGGCTACATGCAAAACAAGGGGAAAGAGAGGGGTATACAGCCAACTTAAACAATAACAGAAAGAAATTTAGCAAAGAACAAACATTTGAAGTAAAAATTTCTTCAACAAAATAGTTCTTTGACTCCGCACTAGGTTGCACTATTGTTGATCTTCAGTAGTGTCCTCTAGAAGAGAAAGTTCACACTTCTTACTTCAAGCTAAACAAAAACACATCAAAAGTGACACAGTTCAAAAACTCAAAATTTTCCACGTGGTGACATCTTCTGAGAAAGTAGAGAATTAATAGAGTAGATAAAGTTCAACCTTCCTCCAGAAGAGGAGTTTCAACTGGCGCAACTTTTAAATAAACGGTGTAGAGGTGTACCGCCCGGTACAATAATAATAATAATAATAATAATAATAATAATAATAATAATAATAATAATAATAATAATAATAATAATAATAATAATAATAATAATAATAATAATAGTAACATCTGTAATAATGTTATGGGCTTTACGTCCCACTAACTATTCTGAAGGTTTTCAGAGACGCCGTGATGCCCGAATTTAGGCCCGCAGGAGTTCTTTTACTTGCCAGTAAATCTACCGACAGGAGGCCGACGTATTTGAGCACCTTCAAATACCACCGAACTGAGCCAGGATCGAACTTGCCAAATTGGGGTCAAAAGGCGAGCGCATCAACCGTCTGAGCCACTCATCCCGGGGACAGAGGGGAGTAGTATGAAGTTGAAGTCCATTATTATTATTATTATTATTATTATTATTATTATTATTATTATTATTATTATTATTATTGCTGTTGTTCTTCTTGCTTTCCAAACCCTTGTACTGTTTCTCTGCTGGGCCGGATATGAGGTGAGATGAATCTGTCCTGGAGGGTTTTTTATGACCGGATGCCCTTCCTGACGTCAATCTCATCAGAAGTGTTAATGAGATAAAATGAATGACGTGATATATAATAATATGGAGAAGGTGAAACCCGGTGCCGGCTCATAGCCTATTCCTGTCGAATAGTACCGCGAATAGTACCAAGGGGTCTGCTCAAGGCTTAACGTCCCCATCCGACGGACGATTCACCATCAACAGCGTCATATGCCGTCACTCCATATGAAGAATGCGGAGAGGTTTGGAATTTAATCCAGGCTTTTGGTACGCAGTCTAGTGATTAGAAGATTAGAAATTGTATACCTCAGCCTCCCCTTCCCCGCCGGCAACATTCTGATGGTGAATTACTTTTTCGGCCAATGGGGATTCGAACCGGCTAATCACGGTGTAAAACCGTTTAGACTTGAACGCCTTAACGATCACGGCCACCAGGCGGGATTCATTATTATTATTATTATTATTATTATTATTATTATTATTATTATTATTATTATTATTATTATTATTATTATTATTATTATTATTATTTGGCACTCACGTGTCATGGTGGAACTCTAGTCAGTAGCCATTCTAGTGTAAGTGGTAAAGTTTCTGACACTGGTAATCCATGCGATAAAGAGTACAAGACATCAGGATGAGTTCATACAAGTAATGATAATACAGTAATTATTAGTTTGGCATGTCCAAACACATCCAGAAGCTGGATCTAATTGTTACATTACTACAGAACACGAAAATAGCACTCAAAGGCTGTCGTTGAAAATAATATATATGCTTAACACATACTCACGGTCAGAAGCGCGGTCGGTATATCGAAACATTTTAACGTTATTTGTCCAGGCCATCCATCATTCAGTTGACAGAGAACGTCAACAACTCGATCAGTTATTGCGTGTAGACGGCAAACATAGCCTCGTTTATATCCTGGGACGTTCCAGTCATTTTCCTCGAATATTACGATATTGATACGTGGCAAACAGCAATTTAATCAAAAACGTTAATAATAACAATGAATTAAAGAAATGATCATGTCCAACACATTAATATTACGATCGTAACGAAACTCAGGAATTAAGCAATGAGACAATATTAATGAAAGAACGGACTAATTAAAATTTCGTCATGAATCAGCAAGTCTGTTGAACATTACAACGCCAACCCTTCATAGAGTTGAGCTTTGAATCGATTTAGTAAAATGTATAATCTAATTTTAAAGGAATACAATTGGGCGCTGTCAGTCACCGCTTTAATTTACGCGCCAGTAGATAATTCTTTTCGGAAAGTTAAGGAACAGTCAAGTTTCTTTCCTCAGGTTATTTTCCCAGAAATCTGAAAAATAAGTGTGAATGATGGGTCTCTGACCCCGTTTGAAGCAATTTTATGTTGCTTATAAATCCATATTTTGGCCGTTTTCATTTTTTCTGTAATATTTTGCTCATTTCGGATATATTTGGTTGTATTTCGAGAATTTGTGGCTAAAATTATGGCGTCGTTTTATACAAGTTACATGTTATGCACATCGAGTTTCGAACACAGTATTTACAATTACTGTAGTAGACATGCTTTTCTTTTTCTTTCCGGAATAGACAGGCAGAAGGTTTAGAAAACTTGATTCGGAGAAAGAGCTGCTGTGAGGACGTCTCATTAAGGAGGATGACAGTTCAGTGTATGTAACACTCTCCAGGAAACCATACCTTATGTTGGATAATCTCACTTTTGGTTTATTTTATGTTTTGATAGTAAGTAAATTTGCGATAATTTTCGTGAAAACCAGAAGTCTCTGGCTTAAAAACTGATCACTTGAGGTAATTTTTAAGCTGTAAGACAGATTTTATTGAATTACAAGAAAATTGAAAAATGGAAATATATTAATAATTTGAGAAAATAAGGTCCGCCTCTGTGGTTTAGTGGTTAGCGTGATTAGCTGACATCCCCGGAGGTCCGGGTTCGATTCCCGGCTCTGCCACGAAAATTTGCAAAGTGGTACGAGGGCTGGAACGGGGTCCACTCAGCCTCGGGAGGTCAACTGAATAGAGGTGGGTTCGATTCCCACCTCAGCCATCCTCGAAGTGGTTTTCCGTGGTTTCCCACTTCTCCTCCAGGCGAATGCCGGGATGGTACCTAACTTAAGGCCACGGCCGCTTCCTTCCCACTTCCTTGTCTATCCCTTCCAATCATCCCATCTCTCCACAAGGCCCCTGTTCAGCATAGCAGGTGAGGCCGCCTCGGCGAGGTACTGGTCATTCTCCCCAGTTGTATCGTTGTATCCCCCGACCAAGAGTCTGAAGCTCCAGGACACTGCCCTTGAGGCGGTAGAGGTGGGATCCCTCACTGAGTCCGAGGGAAAAAGCCGAACCTGGAGGGTTTATCTTAATCTGTTTATCCTCCAGGGTCGGTTTTTCCCTCGGACTAATCGAGGGATCCCACCTCTACCGCCTCAAGGGCAGTGTCCTGGAGTTTCAGACTTTGGGTCGGGGATACAACTGGGGAGAATGACCAGTACCTCGCCCAGGCGGCCTCACCTGCTATGCTGAACAGGGGCCTTGTGGAGGGATGCGGCGATTGGATGGGATAGGCAAGGAAGAGGGAAGGAAGCGGCCGTGGCCTTAAGTTAGGTACCAACCCGGCATTTGCCTAGAGGAGAAGTGGAAAACCACGGAAAACCACTTCCAGGATGGCTGAGGTGGGAATCGAACCCACCTCTACTCAGTTGACCTCCCGAGGCTGAGTGGACCCCGTTCCAGCCCTCGTACCATTTTTCAAATTTCGTGGCAGAGCCGGGAATCGAACCCGGACCTCAGAGGGTGGCAGCTAATCACGCTAACCACTACACCACAGAGGCGAACAATAATATTATTAATAATAATAATGTTGGATATTTTTACGATCGTTCTCAAACTACACAAGTCAGAATCCACTTAAGGATTGACGTTCATATCTGTCTTGTACCCTGCCTGGCCGAGGCGGTAAAGGCGTGCTCATTCCGCCCGGAAGGACTTGGGTTCGAATCCCCGTCAGGCAGTCGTAAAATTTAAGAAACGAGATTTCCATTTCCGGAGGTGCATATGGCCCTGAGGTTCACTCAGCCTACACCAAAAATGAGTACCAGGTTAATTTCTGGGGGCAAAGGCGGCCGGGCGTAGAGCTAACCACTCTACCCCATCACGTGCCGAGAGTAACAATGGTGGAAGCCTTTACCTTCCACTCCTCCAAGGGCCTTCATGGCCTGTACGCAGGTGACTTTGCTTTGCTTTGTACCCTGAAGTAACAAGACTGATTTATTGCGTATTTGAAGCGCAACTTACAGTATGGTTTCCTGGAGAGCTTCACAGATACATTCATGTGAGAAGCATATCGCAAACAAGGAAATATTATGTTTTCTCTCTCCCAGTTCAATCTTTGACGTGTCCTGTTATAGCTCTCTTCTCCATTCACCACCAACGAATTTCAACAGATTGGTCAAACTTTTAGTACTGCAGTGAACCCTATCATGCCTACGTTTAGGTTCTGTGAAGATGTAAAATTAAGTAATTATGTGAAAGATGTCGGTGAAGAGATTTTTCAGTAAGCCTACTGTACCATTACGTTACATTAGCGGCCGTAAATGTCATGGAAACAGTGGACAAATATGGCGTACAATAGCTTCAGGCAAGGTGCAAATGCACAGAATAGAGATATAGTAAATCGATATCGACCGGTCGCAAAGAAAAGAGTTTCAAGATTAAATAATGATGGACCATAAATTTTTCTTGAATGGAACCGATTCTTGACTACCTTGAGAAAAGTTACGAGTTGAAGAGGATCAGTACAATCTACTGAAGGAGAAGAAAGAGATTAGCGCAACATTAAATATTAAAGTAATAGTATACAGACATCGTTGAAGACTTTAACTGCAGATATCGGCAGGAAAAACGAAGATTTGAAGAAGAATATTTATTATTGCAACAGCTAAATACAGAAGCAAAAAGAGACTACAGCCGAGTCGAACATTGCCGAAATTAATATTATAGCGGCAAATTTATGCTAAGGAAGGCATAATTTATTGTTTCCAAGTGGGAAACAATATCTGTTTAGGCTAAAGAATTAACAAAAAGTAGGCCGAGTTAAAGAAATTATCAAATTAAGAAAGATATTTACGACCAATACGATAATCACAAGGCTATTAATACGTATTGAATAACCTACTATTCACCAGTGAAATATGCAATCTACCATGTATTTGTTGTTTTGTCATTTCATGAGAACTGGTGACAAGATGGAGTCAGCCTGAACAGATGGATTGATCGCTCAAGATGAAAATAGCTCAAGCCAAGATTCCCAGCCGGAGCCGCAGATGACGTAATCTTTGGACTGCAAGGGTTGCCTGTTCCAAGATGTCCTAGACCAGGAGAAATCCAGCAGCAAAATCCCGTTACGAGATAAGTATTATGAGTTGCATCGTATTGAATTTGAAATTAGTTGATGAAAAATATTTCGTATGAGTGCAGGAGTGCTAGAAGTAAGAGATTTAGTGCCAACGAACGGATACTAGAGTATAAATGCCAATTATTAACCGATGAAATGTGCCATTCTCTGCAGTATAACTATGGTGCTTATGAGATAATTTTAGGTTAATGGAAACAAGATCAGATTGAGCACATATGCATGTGTAGTGCTAATCTATACGAGCAGACCGTGAAATGTTAAACCAGTTGTGGTTGTAGAAAATGCATGCGAGATACGAGTCGTAACCTAATATTCGAGGTCAATATGAGTTGCAGACATGCCCAGTACGATAATTGTATTGTAAGGAAATGTTGAAATATTACGGAGTTGCAGTGTGTGAAAGAATATTCAGGCTATTAAGTATTTATACCGTAACACAGAGGTTATTTAAATGGAGTTAAATGAATATTTTTTTTAAATATGGAGGTATATAAAGGAAATGGAATAATAGTATGGCAAGATGTTGTTAGTATGAGGAGATACGTTTTCTGTTCGTTGCATGAGTAAGGGATAGCTGATTGAATTGCGAATTCCTGTGTTACATATAATATTTATATTAGGATTAGCACTCCAAATGAAGGATTCAGGCCATGTTAAGTTGAGTGTATGACTTGAGCCAAACAAAATATGTTTCGTAGTGACTTTCAAGCTGAAGGTATTGATAGGTTACTTGTTTATTATACGTTACGTAATATAAATATATAAGAGTAAAATGGAGTCTCGCATATATATATATTTATTTGAAGTTCAGCGCGTCAACGCTAATATGAAGAACGGTTTTCTTTGACAAAATCTTGGCACAGCGAAGAGATATTTGAGAATATAAGTAAATACATGATTAGGAATTCGTGGCACGATTTTCGCAGGTTAGACTGATTTACTATTATATCTATGGCACTCTGCAGTAAGGATATTTGTTTATTATGTACATATGATTGTGTACAGTTTTAATTTACTCAATTTTAGCTATGATTGGAATGTTAATAACTGTATTGGTGTTTTTGAACCCAGATTTAAACAAAGTAATACTTATCTCGTGACGTGATGAGTCAGAAGTGAGAATCCAAACAAGTATCCAAATAAATTCAGACAAATAGACCAAAAGGAAAGATGAAAACCCAAATAATGCCCCAAAGACAGTCCCAAACAGTAATAACAGGAATATATTCCACTTCCCCTTGATGAATAAAGTTTTGGTCCCTACATTTCCCCATGAATCAACTTAAATAATGAAAATATGATATATTATTGAAGGTTAACGTAAATGTAAACAAATATAATGGAAATTTAAAGATTTTCAGCTATGTTTATCTCAGAAGTCAAGAATTTAAGAATGATTTTGTGATTTCGTACGACTTTCTTTTCTTTATTGCCGATAGATGCATTGATATTCCACTTTATAATATATTAGCATGCTAATAAACTAGATATAGTATTACTATTGCGTTTCTATTCTTAAAGTAACTTATAGTACGTAGTAATAAGATAATATATGGATCAATTGAATTGGTTTATGCCGTATAATAAGCGTTGATCAGGCAGTTACCTAAATGTATGGAAACTGAATGACTGATTGAGCATATAGCTACTCTTCAACGGAACCTGCGACTTATCTAGAGTATATGGGAATACAATGGAAGTAATTTACCCTGAGAAACGAATATGCACCTTATTGTTAATGCTCGTGTTCATACATGATATCCCCGTTTTCATGTAAATTATCCATAAATGATATAATACAGAGTCTAGGTATGATTCTTGACCCTATGTTGTGAATTTCATAGCCGGAGCAATGTTCAAACAGGTGTATATTTAATTAATGCTCCAACGCGGCGCAATAGAGGAAGTCACCGCGGGAACATTAATAAACCAAACGGTGCACTACTGACGGAACAAGTATCTTTGGCAAGTGCGTTCGAAGTTAAGGAAGCCGTAGTTACGCGATTTAATGTGAATGCATATTGAAAGTCTTAACGTAATGTAGCTCTGTTAGGAGGCGTTTAATTTTAGTATTACTCTTACATTAGCTATCTATCACTAAATTCCATAAGTCATATTTTACCCTTTATCGGTCATATTTAGTAGTTTCTATGGAATATTAACTCGCATACTTTGCAGAGTCTTAGGTCATAAACTTTCGGGACAGTTTAAATATTACTGATACTACTTACCAATAAATCATATACTGTTACATTTGCACTGACACTTGTTACTGTTTCTTGAAGGATGCAGAGTTTTTGCATCTGTCTTATGGTACAGTTCATAACATATGTTGCTTCCAACAAAGCCACTGTCTTTGGTAGAAGTGACACATGGACCCTGGGAAAATATGAAAAATACAGGCTAGAAGCAACCCAGATATTTTGAAGGCTATTATACCGGACAAGATGAACTGAAAGTAAATGCAAAACCGTGAGAAGGAAATGAAATGGGAATTATCATCTGTGAAATATGGGAATCGAAATTGAAAATGTCGGGCAACCTAGTGAAACACAAGAATTGGAGAACTCGCCGGGGTAAGGATGTAACAAAAATGTTTAAAAGTGAGATGTCCATGGAAATAGGATGCATCATTACGCCTCTATGCTTCCGTGTTATATTATGTCTTAAATTTAAACTTTAAGCTGGTTTATAGGCAGCAGAACCTTGTCCTCCTCGGTGTTATGATGGAACGTCAGTCCAGATGGTGGACAGGGCTTATGTTGGTTCATCATCATGTGTTCATTTAAATAAAGCTGTAGACGAAATCACATGTATAATTTGAAATATTTTCTAGACTTCTTTTAGTTTATTTAGGATCATTTCAACCTCCTATGGGTTACGATTACACAACTTCCTTGACTTTTGATGTTCATTCCTTTTACGCCAATACTCCTTCATTCTCTGGCTCACTTTCGCTCGTTCCTCATCCGGGAACACCCTTCTTGTTCTCCTGGGTTTCTCTACGAACAGATCCGTCACCTCCGAAATTTTCCTTCTGAATACTGCTCTCTTTGTAATATCTACGTCCTTAATGCCACACTTTTTCAGCCATGGTATTTGGGTCTTTCTTCTTTCTTGGAAGATGAGGATCTTACTTGCTAGGCGTTCCCGTCCCATTCTTCTCACATGTCCATAGAAAGTCAGCCACCCTTCCTTTATCGAGGTTGAAATATTCTCATACTTTTCATATAGCTTTTGATTTGATCTCAAACGGAGGTAAACTCATTTCCTGTTGATTTATTTGGTCCCAGAATTTTCCTCAGAAATTTACGCTCTTTTTTTTCTATTTCGGTAATCCCTTTTATGGCAATTCTCTCTGCTGCATAGAGGCATTCAGGTTTAACCACGGTATTGTAATGTCTGAGTTTATCTTGATAGGATATTTTATTGTTAATGATGTTTTATTACTCTGATATTATGTGTTATCATTTGTTCCAAGTGTACGTAAAGAATTTTTTTCTGTTATATACATATTAATGTGAGACATGCTTGCAGATTATTTTCCATTCTATCATTTCCTATTCAAACATTATTTTTAAGCCTTAATTTATAACCATAAAATATTGTTCTCAATAGATGAACTCATTTGGACGCTTGCATATCCAACTGGTTCAGTTAGTGAATACCATGAAATAAACCCCAAAAATGATTTTCGCCTCTCCTCAAAAATGACTGATTTTTTGGGGTACATCCTTATTCCGGGGAGGTCTTCAATTCCATGTGTAGAAGAGGGTGACAGAGATTTTCATATATCATGAACATCATAAAACAAATGTTCTGCAGCTCGTGGGAAGAGAAAGGACGGAGAAAGTTCGCTGGAGCAACAATGCATAGCATTTAAAAAATGATGATGATGTTGGTGGTGGTGTACAAGCTGTTGATATATTGGTGACGCTGATTAATGATATTCAGAGCACGACCAGCACATCTGGTTGCTAAGAATGGTGCTACTCATAAGAACTCTCGTGCTAAAACAGCAATTTCTGTCAGAGTGAGGAAAGCAATGGCAAAAACAATCTCATTCTCTATCATGCCTTATAGGCCTCATTGTGTCGCCCTAATGGACCTTGCATTCTTCAAATAACTGCGTTGTTTTTCTTGGTAGATTTTTGAGCAACCAACTAGCCTCTGGGCAGAAGAATTAACAGATAATAATATTAATCAAGCAACTCTGTACATCCTTCTTACGAGGAACACGTCTGACTTCTAAATACGGGAAATCAGAATAGTGAGGGTGTTGTTAAAAGAATATTGTATAGTTTGCTTTCAAAATATTAGCTGCTAAGAGAAACCATTTTTGAATAGGAAGGTGATGTGAGGTGACAGGAGCTTAGTTTCACACCTCACAAAAATGATCAGAATATAAATACTTTTATCTTGTGCCACGCGCAGCGGATGAAGAATGCGTAACTGTTCTGCGGAGCGTGGTTATTTAATATGTAATATTCAAGTGGGGTTGCACGTCAGATTATCCTAAATAGTTTATCATGCAGAAAGAGTTCACTATGATTCAAATGAAATGAACTCATTACACATTGCGCAAGTTAAAGATATGCAAATATCTATTTCTGAAATACATATTCTGCCGTGTATACCACAGATTATATTCCCGTTCCTTTCTACCGGCACAAAAGTTATCTTCCACGTTTCCCCTGCGGGCCAGCGAATTTCACACGTGTGAGGAAGAAGATACTCGATGGTTTCAATTAAATTAACAACATTGTGATATCTCGATCTCGAAGTAATATGGGTTCCTCTTTAGTGCCCAATAGTTTGAGAGTGGTTAGCAATTGTTGGTATGTGGAAGTAATAACAGGCCTTGTGGTGTAAGCAATAAGTTGAGGTTCACATACGCCACAGAGAAGTAAAGTCCATATCCCGTTGAATAACTCATTTTTAAATTTTTCTAAAGTGTCTTCCTACCTTATAGAGTGAATAGTACATCGGTTTCCTTACCTGAAACAGAAAAATGTAACTTTATTACAAACATGATAAAATAGTTCTCCCAAATTAAGGAATTCTATTAATAATATTCCTAATATGAATAAGCATTTTGCAGAAATGAATTTTGGACAGAAATAAAATGAAACTTCTTTCGAGTAATCAGGAATACTATAATTGTACACACACGCGACACATACACTCAATTTGACTTCCGACGTGAGACATTCAGTCAACAATCCATGGAATCACCATTAAGTACCCTATTCTTTCTTAGCAAAATTTTGAAAGACATCGATGATGTAAGGTCTGCGATATCGTAATTAATCAATTCTATTTCTGACCAGTACATTTTTCATAAGATACTAACTAGTACAAATGTTAATATTATGTTAATTTTCTATATAGTTGAGCACAATATCGTAAGTCACTCAGCCACACAGCAGAATAGTGTCATAGCAGAAATAATTTTAAAACGTCAGCAAAGAAGATGCGTCCCGTTTTAAGGCATGATGAAGAAAATATAAATTTAGCTGTCTACTGCCTTACTAACAAACAAGAATCGTGTAGACAGTCAATTATGAAAATACCAGGAATAGCCGATCTTGTGCTGAGCAAATCCTCAACATCAAAATCGTTCTAACCTTCTCAATTATTAGAAGTCGCAAGGTTTAAGTAACCTTCTTTGATTTTAGGAAGGCCTTCGACTCCGTGGACAGTAAAATTCTCGTCGAACTAGGACCAGACAGTAGGACACTAATAATAATTCTCAAACCCTGTTTAACACCTACTTCGACTTTAAATTCAGAGGTGAAAACTTGAAAAGCCTTGAGCTCAAAACAGGCGTCAGACAATGTGACAGAATTTCCCCAATCCTATTCAACTGCATTGTTGAGAAGCTTGTGAGAGAAGGGTACAAGATACTAGTCAAATTTGGTGTCCACATTTGAGTGTAACTGGGTCGCAAGAGGGAAGGTCTTAGACTGGATTGTCTGATATTTGCAGGGGACATGCAGTAACCGCTGAAACTGGGGAAATATTAACAACCCTCGTCAATTGTCTGTTGCGACAACTAGAGTATGGTTCCAGTGTATGGGACCCTCACCAGGATTACCTGATTCAAGAACTGGAAAAAATCCAAAGAAAAGCAGCTCGATTTGTTCTGGGTGATTTCCGACAAAAGAGTAGCGTTACAAAAATGTTGCAATGTTTGGGTTGGGAAGAACTGAGAGAAAGAAGAAGAGCTGCTCGACTAAGTGGTATGTTCCGAGCTGTCAGCGGAGAGATGGCGTGGAATGACATTAGTAGACGAATAGGTTTGAATGGCGTTTATAAAAGTAGGAAAGATCACAATATGAAGATAAAGTTGGAATTCAAGAGGACAAACTGGGGCAAATATTCATTTATAGGAAGGGGAGTTAGGGATTGGAATAACTTACCAAGGGAGATGTTCAATAAATTTCCAATTTCTTTGAAATTATTTCGGAAAAGGCTAGGAAAGCAACAGATAGGGAATCTGCCACCTGGGTGACTGCCCTAAATGCAGATCATTGTTGATTGATTGATTGATTGATTGACCTAGGTGGAACTCCACTTGTCACTGTAGGAAATCAAGTACTTTACCAATATTCAAGAGGCTAACAGATAAATGCTGTAGAGAGGGGTAAAATCAAGGGAGCGGAGAAATGTGAAAGTACCTCTGCGACTTGACTGAAAACAGCTTGTCAGGAAATGCAGCCCTCTCCGTGAGAGTGAACAGGCTAGAACTGGCCTATCGACTGGCTTAACGCTTACAACAAGCGATATTCACCACAGCCCAGGAAGCCCTCTATACTATGTAGTGTTGTCACTAAATAGAAGAGGGAGAAAGTAATTCTGGAAGATTGGAAATGCATGAGATGTCTCAATTGAAGAGTGTATGTTAAGCAGGCGATATTTCCACTTTAAGAAAATTATGGGAAAAGCGCAAGAAACATAAAATAAAAGAGATATATAACGTACCCGTGATCGAGTTCGGCACAAATTTTTAGAAATTACATCTTTCTGGTGTGGGTTGCTCATGACAATCGATAATATTCAACTAATGTATTGCATATGGACGAAACACTGATTTATATTTTGGAAGTGGAAATAGCATCTGTTGAACAGACACTTCTCAATTAAGAGTTCTACTCCCAGATAGAGAGACTCTCTAACTCTGTTAGGAAGAGAACAGTAGCTTCCTAATAAGCATGCAGCCAGATCTCCTCCAACAGATTGATCCAACCCCCTCTTCACTTTTTGATGAAAGAAGTTAAGTCCGCATTACATGCGTGAAGGAGACTGAGAAGGACATAAAAGAACTAAGGTTGGCAGACTTAAGAAACAGACAGTCCATGAGAGAGATCCTGGAGAAAGTCCACGGTTTTCAGGAGAAAGCAATGAAGAAATAAGGTACTCGCTGCTCGGCGTAAGGAAAGGAGCTACACCGGAGGAAAATGCGATAGTACTAGGAAAATATCAAAGCCCATTGGCTGAACAAGCTAAATTTCAATAAAAATTGTTAGCAGAGAAAAATATGGCATGCATTTATTGAAAGAACATTACAGATCTTGTATACCCTGACCAGATTTCATTTAACTTTAAGGACATTTTTAATGTGTTTCCTACCTGCAAATCTTTCTTAACATCAATTTTTATGTTTCCCTTTTTGGGGCGGTACAATCCAGCACATTTTTATCCCTCTCTAACATCGGGCGAACAGTTTTTTTATTGTGCCTCTCTATTTTTGACCTTATAATCAATCTTCATACACCTGAAGATGTACCTCATAGGAACGAAACATGTACTGCTAATAAATATGTAATTGTACTTTGCATGTGGTCATGAGGATATTTAGGGGTTGTAGTACGGATGTAAGTGAGAAGGCATATAAGTCCCTAGAAATACCCCAACTAGAGTATGATTCTAGTGTATGGGACCCTCACCAGGATTACTTGATTCAAGAAGTGGAAAAATTAAAAGAAATGCAGCTCTATTTGTTCTGGTGATTTCCGTCAGATGAGTAGCGTTACAAAAATGTTGCAAAGTTTCGGCTGGGAAGACTTGGGAGAAAGAAGACAGTTGCTCGACTATGTGGTATGTTTCGAGCTGTCAGAGGTGAGATGACGTGGAATGACAATAGTAGACAAATAAGCTTGAATGGAGATTTTAAAAGTAGGAAAGATCATAATATGAAGCTATAGCTGGAATTCCGACAAAAGGTGTGCAAATACTCACTTATAGAAAGAGGAGTTATAGATTGGAATAATTTACCAAGGGAATGAAAATGTTTTCCAGTCATTGACCGGGTCAGGAATGGAATGAATGAAGCAGACATAGGCTATTAGTACGATGGGGTCGCCACTCCCAAAGTGATTTATTAATGACTGATAGATGCTATGAAATGAGAATGGAGAGTGTTGCTGGAATGAAAGATGACAGGGAAAACCGGAGTACCCGGAGAAAAATCTGTCCCGCCTCCACTTTGTCCAGCACAAATCTCAAATCGAGTGACCGGGATTTGAACCACTGCGAGAGGCCGACGCGCTGCCGTCTCAGCCACGGTGGCTTTTACCAAGGGAGATGTTCAGTAAATTACCAAATTCCTTGAAATTATTTAAGAAAAGACTAGGTAAACAACAGATAGGGAATCTGCCACCTGGCGACTGCCCTAAATGCAGATCAGTGGTGACTGATTAATTGATTGGTAATTGATAATGAACTATAATATTATTTCCATAATTGCATGCCATATAGTATTTTTTTGCAGAATAATTTCATAGTATATGACATTTTTGGACTTCTTGTTATCAAGTTTCTTGCAGCTGAAGATATCGCCCGTAGGGAATACACATGTACTGCTAATAAATATATAACTGTATTCTGTTTATGAGTATTGAACAGTTTTCAAATGGTGGATTCTTATTATATTTTGCTCATCATGAGTCTAAATATACAGTTTCAAAATAAAATTAAAATATGATCTCATTGTTTTCTTAAACTTTTTGGAGAATCCTGTGGAAACACGATCTGAGATAATGGACCTAAAACTCACCTTGTTCCGGAAATTAGTCACTCAACATTGATTTTCTATGACTTGGCGAATATTCCGCCGGCCCCGTGGTGTAGGGGTAGCGTGCCTGCCTCTTACCCGGAGGCCTCGGGTTCGATTCCCGGCCAGGTTAGGGATTTTTACCCGGACCGGAGGGCTGGTTCGAGGTCCACTCAGCCTACGTGATTAGAATTGAGGAGCTATCTGACGGTGAGATAGCGGCCCCGGTCTAGAATGCCAAGAATAACGGCCGATAGGATTCGCCGTGCTGACCACACGACACCTCGCAATCTGCAGGCCTTCGGGCTGAGCAGCGGTCGCTTCGTAGGCCAAGGCCTTTCAAGGGCTGAAGTGCCACGGGGTTTGGTTTGGTTTGGTTTGGTGAGTATTCTTTATCGGACCAAGCTACAGAAACATTCTGTCACTCACTCATTTAAGTGCATGTGGTTCAATACATTATACCAATCATCACAAATGTATTCATTAGGTCAGTGATTTAAACATGCATTTGCTCACTCGTTAATAAACATTCATTACCATTGCAAATCACACCGCAGAATCACTTCCCTGGTCTAATGGTTGCGATTAATGTGCTGTTGTAGGTCACTCAGAGTGAAAATATATTATCTGATCTGGCACTTGGTTGGAGAGTATCCTGACGGCAAACCAAACCTAGCTACTACATTATCTGATGGAGAAATGGGTACGAGCTGAATGTAGAGGGAAGCTATCTACATATTGTGCGATTACTGATTACTAACACACAGTGAAACATGTTATTATTGATGTCAGTGGTTCAGTCTTTGACTTCCTATTCTCATGAATACTGATTCCAGTCCAGCTACGTTTGATAGCATTAAACAAATTACATATGCGACGACCTTGTGTCCATGGTTTTCTGCACGTTGAAGAATCACTTCTGCGACCAAATTCCAACACCCCGCAATTCATTATCTTCATTCGGATAGGACTGTCGGTGTTCTACATAGATGGTATACAGGTTGTCAAATTTCCAATACTTAGTCACGTTAAAACTTACATTCCCAGAAAGAAACCATAAGTTAATTTCATCGGCTGCAAATGTTAAAAACATTCAACGGGTTGAGACACCATTGCTACGAACCTTCCACGCTGCCATAGCAGGGGAGAGGTGATACTCCCACGTGGCGCGTCCCAGGTGTCAGATAGGAGGGGCGGAGGTGTCTAACTGGCTTGCCGGCGGACTTGAGGAAATAAAATACCTCTCGCGAACCAAACACACAACCCCCTATGGGTGGCGGACGAAGACGAAGAATACACTCACGGTATCCCCTGCCTGTCGTAAGAGACGACTAAAAGGGGCGACCAAGGGATGATTGTATTAGAACCATGGAACTACTTGTGATTAGTACCACCACGTGGGGAACACCATGGGTCGCTTTTACTTGCGCGTAGAACCACTATGTTAAGTACCAAACAGGTTTGTGATTAGTAGCAAAAGAGTACGGTGCTGGATTTTACAGTACCTGTGATTAGTACCACTATATGAGAGACACCATGGTTCTGGCTTGCCTATGATTAGTACCCACTATATGAGGAACACGTGATAGCGCGAGTCCCTGTGGTTAGTGCACTTATGTGATGAACACCATAGGTTTGCGTTGCCTGTAAATGGCGCCGCAATGTGCGAAACACCATAGGTCTGTATTACATGTGCGAATTTCATTACCTGTGAGTGGTCCCATACTGTGTGGAATACCGCGAGCCTACGCTACTTTTGTTTAGTACCGCAACATGGCAAACACCATGGTTCTACTTTCCTAGCGATAAGTACCGTTATGAGGGACCGATGAATTGGATTTCGGACCCCTTTAGATTAAAAGCATAATCGATTCAGTATTATGCTATAGACGCAGTCCTTTGGTCAGTAATAATACTGTATTCTTTCACATCAGTTTCTCTGAATGCGAGATATTGCGAGTCGGATCCACTGATTGTTTTAAATTCATCTCCATCCATTCATTCTTCGTCTTCACGCTTTGAATTCTGGTCAGTGAAAGATTTTGGACTTTTAACTTGTCATTTCATTTCGTCTCATGTTGTACCATTAGGGGCCGATGACCTAGATGTTAGGCCTCTTTAAACAAAAAGCATCATCATCATCATCATCATCATCATCACGCGACACCATTGTAAGCCTCTTTTGTAGAAGAATGCAGTGATGGTGTACTAAGGGAAGTATATACCTTCGCGTGCATAAATACCAGCCTTTGGCGCACTAGCCGCTATCGTCTTAGAAAGATGTAGCAATCTAACTGATGAGCCCACTGATAGACTGGAGTGAAATTCTGGTATTTCCAAGGTTGGAAACGCCTAAAGAGCTTGAATGCTTTTAAAATTTGCAATAGAATATAATTACGGTTTCCTCCTGAGAATTTTTATTGATTTTGATTTTGATTTTAATTTTGAATTTGATTATTATTATTATTATTATTATTATTATTATTATCACGGTGTTAGCCGTAGAACACAGGTAAAGTAACGGCAGGGCCAGAACACTGGGCAAATTCACGCCAAAAATTTTAAGTTTAGAATGTATTTTCAAGTTCTCTTTTGTGTGATTATGTTTTCAGAACACCAGCAACAAATTGTAACAAAGCTTGAACAAGTAGGATATTTAAAATATCATAAGTCAAAACAGGGGGTGGAAGCTTCCTTTTAACAACACACGATTTTATAAGGCTTCACCAGGACATCAGGTCTGCCTAATTCATTGGCAAGTGAGGTACAAGGAAGGTTTCAGTCTCTACGAATAAATTTACCCTTCACAGAGGTAATAGAACCTTAAACGTTGTTTAAATACAAATTAATAAGCTAGAGCTTCCGAATAAAATTACAATAATGGGGGAATCAAGCCCTCAGCTACAAATAATTGCTTATCGGAGGTTCTAGAACCGAGAATTTGAGTTCCAAATTTGGAATGGCTGAACGGGCCAATAGCGGCCTTCAGGTACGTCTAATTACAATTAAAAGCTCACTAATTAGTATTCTACGTGATACTCTCTGCCCTTACAAAATAGGGGAGCCATACACAAAATACGGATCGAAGGTTCCAGAAAAACGGTGAGAAAATTGAAATAAAAAGATAATTTAAATGCAGAGAAGAAAATGAAATGCGATGCTGGAACCCTGAAGCGATCCAGTGACATGGTATGTCATAAAACGTAATGGGGCAGAGGACCTGGTGAACACAGAGGATAAGCCATACTACGTGCTGATCCAGCCTCTTCTGTCGTCTCCGTGGGAGAAGAACCTCACTTCACGTCGCATAACCTCAGTTCCTGATAGATCCATAAAATTCAAGCTTACAGCATTTATAGGGACAAGCCGGGTGATGATGGGTTGGTTTAGAAATGAACAGGCAGCGGTGGCAACATAGAAACAAATGACTCAAGCCTATTATGTGCCAAACCGAACACAGAAGCAATTCTTTACTGGGCAGACCACAATCCTCCACCCTAGGTGGCACTCAGAAACAACATCTTTTAATGAATATGAAATTTAGGTAAACATCATACAGTTCAGCCCATCTCCGTGAAAATTCACAATTTAGAGGCGTTAGAAAGGATGCCTACAGCTACGGAGGGGCCGTATTATTATTATTATTATTATTATTCCCATATTCTCTTGTAAGTTGCCGTTTTCACTGAGTCCTTCCCATTCACTACCGTAGATTCAGCTCCTCCTCCCTCATGTTCACCTCCACCACCTCCTTCCATCACTTACTAATCGACTTCCTAAACACTCTCCTGACTTCTATCAGTTTGCAAACTCAACATTCTTTTTCCAATTTATTAACCACCTCTACATATTGCAGTATATGCTCAGAACTTCCCAAAGTTTCTTCCTGGAATTTCTTCCACAAAGCAGTCTCTCACTGTCCATTTGACGTACTCATTCCCAATTTCGTGAAATGCAAAATGTCACCACAGATCTATCCCGACACTTTTCTTGTGCACTTAATCTTCTATACAAGACAGAGATAGTTTGACTACAGGTTTGAAAGCCTTCTCTTTGAGTTTAATGGACATTACTTTGTCACAAAAGCTCCAAATGTCTCTCACAAACTCCATCATTCAGATTGGACACGATTGTTCACTTTGAGTACTATCCCTCCTTCCCTGCCGAGCACAGAGCTTAGTTACATCAAGTTGATCGCTTTCTTGGCTTTTCTTTCAGTTCTAGTCTAAGCCTGAAATCGTAAGTCTAACGTTTAGTCCACTGCTCTTCAGGTATTCTGTTCTTCAAGTCTCTGCTCGACCCATACTTTGAACTGACAAATAGAACGGTATCCTCAGCGTGATTCGTGCTCCATTGTGCACTCTGAAGTGCTCCATCACTGTTACTATTATAAAGTTAGGAGAAGGCTAAATAAAGACTCACCCTTGAAGAAATTCAATTCCATTTTAATAATTTTATTTGTGTTACGTCCCACTAACTACTCTTTTACGGTTTTCGGAGACGCCGAGGTGCCGCAATTTAGTCCCGCAGGAGTTCTTTTACGTGCCAGTAAATCTACCGACACGAGGCTGACGTATTTGAGCACCTTCAAATACCAACGGACTGAGCTAGGATCGAACCTGCCAAGTTGGGGTCAGAAGGCCAGCGCCTTAACCGTCTGAGCCACTCAGCCCGACAACAATTCCATTTTAATCTGGCCGGTTTCTCATTAGCAGGTTCTCACGCATATACTGTTACTTCTCTATAGTTACCCTTCATCATTCTGATATTCGCCCCACAAGAAATTATTTATCTTACAGATTTCGTGACACATCTCACCTTGATATACTTCGGGACAAAATATGACGACTTCCCTCACACCAATATTCTCCGGCGGCAGCCCACTGTCTATCAGCAGCTAATAGGATGTACTATGTCTACTGTAACCAGAATTGCCAACGTCTTACTCGTTAGCACCAAAAGAGCCAGAGCAAAAAAATGAAACAGTTTCATGTACTTCATTATTTGAAGCATGATTAATAGTAATATTATAATACCGTAATAATAAATAACTAGCCGCCTCTGTGGTGTAGTGGTTAGCGTGATTAGCTGCCACCCCCAGAGGTCCGGGTTCGATTCCCGGCTCTGCCACGAAATTTGAAAAGTGGTATGAGGGCTGGAACGGGGTCCACTCAGCCTCGGGAGGTCAACTGAGTAGAGGTGGGTTCGATTCCCATCTCAGCCATCCTCGAAGTGGTTTTCCGTGGTTTCCCACTTCACCTCCAGGCGAATGCCGGGATGGTCCCTAACTTAAGGCCACGGCCGCTTCCTTCCCTCATCCTTGCCTATCCCTTCCAATCTTCCCATCCCCCTACAAGGCCCCTGTTCACCATAGCAGGTGAGGCCGCCTGGGCGAGGTACTGGTCATACTCCCCAGTTGTATCCCCCGACCAAGAGTCTGAAGCTCCAGGACACTGCCCTTGAGGCGGTAGAGGTGGGATCCCTCGCTGAGTCCGAGGGAAAAACCGAACCTGGAGGGTAAACAGATGATGATGATGATGAATAATAAATAACTCACTTTATATTGAAATGGTGGAAACAGGATCACTGAACTGCAGTCGACACGATGAAAGAGTAAATACTGAATAAAGTGTGGAAGAAAGCGGTTTGAGAACCTCTCCGCACCGAACAAGGATTCCTTAGAACTCGTGCAGAGTGTGATTGACAGCTGGATTCCAGATCGCTTCCAGGATATGAAGTCATAATGATTTGGGGAAATTGTGTGTGTGTGGGGGGGGGGGGGATTCCGACATCCTTTCTTTGCCATTGACCCCACGACCAATATAAACTGCAGGATGGTATCAGGCGGCAGCTTAGGAGGTTCTGGATGATCAACACTCTGCATTACTGTTACATTATTTATTTATTTATTTATTTATTTATTTATTTATTTATTTCTGCCCACTTACAGAATATTTCCATTTGTTATTTCTGGGAGCCTGTAACCCCTAGAGGGCGCGTCCCCAGGTGGCTAATAGGGTAATGCCTCCCACATATGGGTGTGAGGAGGGAAATGAAATACCTCCCTCGGACCAACAGGCAGGTAGCGTCTGATCCAGAGTGGGCGGCTACACCCAGCGTCTGTTCTCCATGTTTACTTTCTTTTTTTTCTAGTTGCTTTACGTCGCACCGACACAGATAGGTCTTATGGCGACGATGGGACAGGAAAGGGCTTGGAGTGGGAAGGAATCGGCCGTGGCTTTAATTAAGGTAGAGCCCCAGCATTTGCCTGGTGTGAAAATGGGAAACCACGGAAAACCATCTTCAGGGCTACCGACAGTGCGATTCAAACATACTATCTCCCGAATACTGCATACTGGCCGCACTGAATGAAGCGACTGCAGCTATCGAGCTCGGTGTTCTCCATGTTAGGAGAGACTGTATTCATACAGGGGAAGGCAACTGGAAACCACCCCAGTGACAATATTCCCACGAAGTTACAATGGAGAGAAAGAAAACTTTCTCCAGAGTAATCTCCGACGTCTGGGCAACCGGATATGGCACTTGAAGGAGAAGAAGAAGAAGATAAATAGTATAGAATAAAAATTAAATTATGAAACCTAATATTATACTTATGAATTATGGACAGTGGTAAGTGTGTGTTTTTTAACTTAATATTTTCATTTCTCCTAAAATATTCATTGTTAATGTAAATTAATGTAAGGATTAAAACTATTCATGGTACACAAGTATGGCACTCTATTTAATGTATGTCTTTTCTCTGTGTTAGCTACTTTCTGACTGACCTAAGATCGAGCTCACCGGGCGAGTTGGCCGTGCGCGTAGAGGCGCGCGGCTGTGAGCTTGCATCCGGGAGATAGTAGGTTCGAATCCCACTATCGGCAGCCCTGAAAATGGTTTTCCGTGGTTTCCCATTTTCACACCAGGCAAATGCTGGGGCTGTTCCTTAATTAAGGCCACGGTCGCTTCCTTCCAACTCCTAGGCCTTTCCTGTCCCATCGTCGCCATAAGACCTATCTGTGTCGGTGCGACGTAAAGCCCCTAGCAAAAAAAAAAAAAAAGATCGAGCTCGATAGCTGCAGTCGCTTAAGTGCGGCCAGTATCCAGTAATCGGAAGATAGTGGGTTCGAACCAGACTGTCGACAGCCCTGAAGATGGTTTTCCATAATTTGCCATTTTCACACCAGGCAAATGCTGGGGCTCTACCTTAATTAAAACCACGGCCGATTCCGTCAGACTCCTAACCCCTTACCGTCCCATTGTCGCCATACAACCTATCTCCGAAGACTGACCTTAAAAAGACACTCTCCTCGTCAAATATGTCCAAGTTTCGCGTTCTATTAATTAACTGACAAATTTATTATTATTATTATTATTATTATTATTATTATTATTATTAATAGAGTTCGTAAGTTCAAGACCTAAAGAAGTATAAAATATGAAAGCAAATATGACCTAAAAACTATAAAATATGACATGATTTTTTGGGATAGGTAGAGTATTACTAACATACAGTAAACGTCTCAAGTGCCAAAACGTGATCAGCGATAATACACCAGACACATTTAATCATGCAAACTGACAGAGAGCTGCAGTACATTAAAATTTTCAACATTAATTCAGTGTCATAGCCTTGAGATGCAGTTCTTGCTCGGTTTTCCTAAAAGAAAACAAAAAACCCCGAATTATTAGCATGCTTCATGATATCTGTCGGCGTAAGTTAGAAGACACTGCCTAACAGGAAGTTTATTGAGTTCATAATCGTACATACCACTTAATCTTCTTCTTTGCTAGCACTGAACATCACGATCATGTGCATTCTCATGCTGTCGAAAAGAAATATCCTTTGAAGGTCGCTCAGTATTTTTTTGAACTAAGAGAAGCTCCTGACACAGGAGCGTATTTAAACATAGACAGTTCACTGCTGCTTAACAGCGGGTCGTTTCCGCCTAAACCACATCCATTATCCTCTAAAATGGCACCAATTCTGCGCATTGTTGCGTATCCTTCATTTGCACGCAGCACCTTACTAACTTTTTTCTTCACTGCAACTGACACTGTACCCCTTGCTTGTTCTACTTTGGATACCATGTCCTTTACTATTCCCAAACTCTCACATATTTATAAACCCGCAGTTTCTAGGAGGGAGATAGTTTTCGATCAATCTCTATAATTTGAAGAAATGTATACTCATTGTCCCGGCAAGTCATTGGAAAACAGTTCCTGTGCAATTTTTATTGACGATGCCTCACTACTGTCAAAATTGGAACAATTTCTTGCACAGTTTCATAGTGTTCACAGTACTACTCTACTGCGTTGAGCGACGTTCCCCATCGGGTGAGCACTGGCTGAGGAGGAAGAGGAAGTGAAGGCCATCCTCAGTGGAGCCTTCACAAATATTTTCTTGACTTTTGATATTAACCGGTCAACATCAGAAAAAATCTGCCGTATTTCTTCAGCAACTCTGTGCAATCAGTGAGCAAGACACGTTAAATGGACCATTTTTTGGGTAAATCACCTTAAGTCCCCTTGCTGCTTTCACCTTGTATGGTGCAGCATTGGTTAGTAACAGCAAGACTTCACCATCCCACAAAAGCTTCATGGCACTGTCATGAAGTATTGCAATTGTGGAATGGTTAGCTGCATCTTATAATAGCGCTACCATAGCTCTTGGGGTGGTAGCATGTTTGGACAAGGGTACAAGTAACGATAAATACTCAGAAATACGCAATGGAATATGCATAGATATATAGCGATACGGTAGAGAGCTCAGCGTAGTAGAATAATAATAATAATAATAATAATAATAATAATAATAATAATAATAATAATAATAATAATGGTGATGAGGAGCAGTATAAATCAAGGAAAATCGCGCAGTAAGGAACAAGCTAGGCCAATAGAAGATCACCAAAATAACAATGCGAAAGAGAATATATATTTAACAACCATGATTTAACAACAAGATAAATAATTGCAAGTAGAAGAGAAATCCAAAAGGTGTGCCACATTTAAAAATAATTATCCAATGGTACATAAAAGGAAAGCCTGTTGAATAAATTGGAAGTGTACAATATACATCGAAACTGAACCCTGAAAGAGAAAAAGCATGAAAGGGAGGGGAAGGGAAGTAGGATGAGAATTAGGACCGGGAAAGGATTTTCTTCACCGGGTATTCCTGAAGTTTAGTAAGAGTATAGATCTAGGATGACATCTGAAAATAATTTACAATCGTCCGTAGCGCAGTGCGTGAATAGAAGCAGTCTAAGTTATGATCTTTTAAAGGGAAGCATAACCACTCGACAGAAGAAAGTATCACAGCAGGCAATAGCCCGAATGAAAGTTCACAGTCCAAATGCAGATAGATATAATAAATCTTGCTCACCGAGTCGCTGTAGATAGAGTCCAGATGAAATAGCCATGATTACAATAAGCACAGTATTAGTGTGTGATCCACCACTCCGCCACGAAGCCCGACTCAACGGTGGAAAGGCGGACTGAGCAATATATAGTAGAAAGGAAGATTCCAGAAAAAGAGCGCAGGCTACAAGCCAGTGAGTTCTAGAAACATAATGTCACGTGGTTACACAGCGCACAGGCAGAGCGAAGGGCAGCGAAGATGACGTAATCAGTCAAGTAGACGACAGGTGAGCGAGATTCATGGTGCGGCGAGAAGGAAGTAGAAGCGAGCAGCAGTAAACAAGGTAGGAATATGTACAGTAGATACGGCGATCGTAATCATCTAGAACCTCCGAATGATTTAAATACACATCGCCTGGACGATCTACGAGAAGCGTGCGAATTATAACATTCGCAACATACCTCCCACAAACATACGTAGTTTCATCAACGGAAAGCCAGATGCTATTGTTGCCTACACTAATTCTAATTTTTCGAAATGCGTCTTCATAACAGGAGGGCAAATAACTTTTTGGCAATGTTGCCTCGTCCGGGATTGACTGTGTTGTGTATTTAGTTACGAATTTTTTTCGCAAGTGTTCGTTGTTCACTTTGCTAAGCCGAATATTGATAGATACAACATTTCGCACAGGTCTTTTGAGAAGTCGGAAAGTTTGATTGACGAACATTTCACTGTATCAAACAAAAGAGCCTGCCTTGCTCTGTTCAGAAGACTTACGATTCGCGCAGCTTTTATGCTTAGTCGTAGCGCAGTGCTGTTGCACATTAAATCGCTTTATCGCCGCGACCTTATAGCAGACCCTACACGGTCAGTAATACTGATCAGTAATACTGAGTCAATAATACTGACAGTACGCATCAATATTGTAGCGACCTTACACGATCATTATTACTGTCAATATTTTGGTCAGTACCAGTGCACTAGCTTACCACTGCGGCATTCTCACTTTACAAATAAAGTCAATAACCGTCACTACGGAATGAGATTTATAACATGCAGTTGCGGTATTCTATCAAAATGGATCGTAAAAGACGGGCATTTTGTAGCTATCATATTAGTACTGCACGAAACGCAATTTTAAACGTAAACGAATGCGTGAGGGTACTTTTGCGAAATTACTACGAATGGTAGAGCCTTTTGTAATAAGGCAAAATACAAACATGCGGTGCTGTTTATCGGTGGCAGAGAGATTAGGGGTGACAGTGAAGTATCTTACAACTGGTATAAATTTTGAAGATTTAAGGTTTTCCGCTATAATGTCACCAGATTCCATCAGTACAGCAGCTGTGGAAACATGTAAAGTAGTGTGTTAAGTACGTTTATTCTGGCAGCGTTTCATATAGCTCGATAAACTTTTGCAATAGGCCTACTTGACGGTTACACAAGCACCTCTACTTGGCCTTGGTGAGAAACGCATTTGTCGTCCACCGCTGCTCCGTTGATACTGACAGAAATAATGACAAGCGCACTCACACAGCCACTATAACTGTCAGTATCCCCACCACTCTACAGTACTGACGCTCGCAGATCAGGAAATCTGAGTTTGGATGTTTGATTTTACAGAACGTGATTATAAATGCATTTCATTATTTCTATGACCTCTATTTATTGCTTCCGTTATTATTATACCATTTTTTGTAACAAGAATGTATCATGTAAAAATTACCTCTAAATAAAATTACGGCCGCAACATTTCTGAGAGGAACATTTAAATACGCAATTGATTAATAAAAAAGTAGTACACATTTTACTCCTAATTGATGCTTAAATGTACTGAAAATATAACTTCTGAGGTATTTAACACATGATTTACTTCTATATTTTCATTCTAGTGTCCACGACTACCAAATTAGCCACCCTGGCTGGATTTAGCCCTCGTATAGTTCCACACATGCCATACAGGTGGATGCAGCTCTTAAAAGAACCTGTAAAATTATAACAGGCTGCTTGAAATCCACTCTTGTCTAATAGCATTACCACCTCGTAAGAATAGCATCACCTGCTATTCGACGAGAAATAGCCGCCAAAAAGGAAAAAAAAAGGAAAGTGGATCAGAAAAGAACCCATCTTTTGCATGGGTACGAATCACATGCGTAACGACTAAAATCAAGGAAGAGCTGTCCACCTCCGTAGTGTAATGGTTAGTGTAATTATCTACCGTCGTCGGAGGCCCGGGTTCGATTCCCGGTACTGTCAGAAAGTTAAGAATGACGGGAGGGCTGGTGTGTGGATTCAAAGGACAAGCTACATGCAGCTCACCTCCATTGGGGGGTGTGTCTGAAAGGAACTCCACCACCTCAGGATGAGAACACGAGTTTGTTCGACTCGTTGGCTGAATGATCAGCGTACTGGCCTTCGGTTCAGAGGGTCCCGGGTTCGATTCCCGGCCGGGTCGGGGATTTTAACCTTCCTTGGTTAATTCCAATGGCTCGGGGACTGGGTGTTTGTGCTGTCTCCAACGTCTCTGCAACTCACACAACACACATAACACTATCATCCACCACAATAATACGCAGTTACATGGCAGATGCCGCCAACCTTTATTCGAGGGTCTGTCTTACAAAGGCTGTACAAAAGCAACACGAAATTACCCTTTTTATTAAGAGGAGCTTCTTTAGAACATAAGAGGAAGTTAGTACCACCGCCGAAAGTTAGGCTACAACTACGGATGACTACAACGTACCTTCCATATGGTTAGAGAAAATTTTCAGAAACTTTGCCTCCTGGCCATGACGAGGAATGGCTGAATTTTAAGTTCCTGAATAGACTTAACACATGGGTGACGGGCCCCGAGAAATCTCGGTTTTATTCACGACATTGTTTTCGGTCTTCCTGTGACATCTCTTGACGATAATTTGAACTATTTTGGACGTGCACATTGAGTAGAATAAATCGTAGATGTATATTCGCCAATTTTCTTTTATTCACGGCCTCTTTTATTCTTTGATTTAGTTTCGAAACGTCGAACTGCCGGTTCAGTCAATGACAAGATGGAGCGCCCGCGGAATACGGTGTTAGCTGACGACGATATTTTAGAAGAATTATATGCCGATGATTGTTCAAATGGAAATAGTCTAATGAATTAGTGGAAACTGAATGTGAGAGTGAAAGTGGAAGTGATATTCAAGCCTCTACATGCCGTAATTTACCTAGTGTACTTATTTATTCAAGTGATTCTGACGACGACGATAACGATGTAAACATTAATGATGTGTTAGGAATTGACGCTGAAGATGGTTTTGTAAAGGCAGATCGACTACTACTAAGGGCATTAGAGAGTACCCATACCAACTTCAAAGATAAAATATTGACTGGTTTGATATTTATGTACATTTTTATAATCAAGTGCACCCTAGTATGCTTAGTAGAAAAATGTCCGGTCCACAGGGTATGTGACAAGCTCAAGCATCCGGTCAGCACTGGAGTGGACAGATCAAAGGTTAATTTAGCCATTTGGGTCTACTGTGGTAAGAATCATATTCTGTCTGAATGTGGAGAAAGGCAGACTGTACAACATTTGCTGCAATGCCAAGTGTGTCCAGCCTCCTGTATTCAAGATGACCTTCATTACTGCACGGTAAATGCATTGGAAGTAGCCAAGTTCTAGTCACAAATAGTATAATATTTAAACTGTACCTTATAAGTATATGTTTCTGACACGAGAATAAATAAATACATAGTGACTGGCAAATGTTGTCAGGGAATACTTAAACGAACAGAGGTTGACCTCCAATATGTCTTACACCGAAGATGGAAGTATGAGAAACAGTAAGGATTACAAAATTAACACAAATCATATCAAAGTTACTAATTGAATACGTCCCATACATTTACAGTACATTAATATTTTGTTCGTACATTAAAACTAACACAATGGTTCTTTGTAATCCACGCGAGTTAATCAGGGGAATTTCATGGAGACGCGTACCTTCTAAAATAATTCCCATGGTTCACTGTCCTTATTGTATACCTTTCCGAAATATAATAGTTGTCAAAGATTCCTTAAAAGTGCTTATCTCATTATATCATGTTATTACAAATAGCGTACCGGTATTACCGTCAACAATTTCTTTCCTATTTTGTCTTGTGGAATATGTAGCCATAACAGTGTCTGCATGTATGGTAATCCTTGCCATACTATCGATTTCGCACATAAAGGCTCTTTGTTATTTCACCTGCACGCTTCCAGCATAGCCTGGCTTTTCTTGTTGGAGGCCATTTCAGCACGCAAAGTACAGTAAACGACAAAGAATGAGAGGTTCTCTTAGCATAATTGAAAAGAAGGGCCAGGTGGCTTTAAAAACGAGCACTTCATGCTGCCTTTAGTGGCCCTGATGGTAATTCGTAGAACAGGTAAGTGAATAATCCCATTCTCTTTGTTCAGCGTATAACATTATATAGGGAATATTAAACAAGGCTGTACCTAGCTGTAATGACGATCAATGAGCCACCCGGTCGATGCCAGCACCAGGCACGGACGTATTTAAAAATCATTCCGGATATAAGCAAGGAAAAATACTATAGTTTCATTTTATATTAATAGCCAATAACAACTTCCTGCTATTGGTAAAACACCTACCCAACTGATATAATACTTAAGATAATATTTCTATTAAGAATCACGTATGTTACGTGTTTACTCGAAGCCAAATAAAATCTCAATTTACAATGGTCATGTTTATGGAATATTCACCGTGCTAACACATTAATTTCATCGAAGATATATCGTCGTTGCCGGGACAAAACCTCCTATGTGATAATATTTTTGGAGATATACTGACCCGCAGCACATGCATTATGAAAAGCGAGAATGCCTTGAGAATATGCACACAAGATTGCACCTTAGCTGACAGAACCTTTCCGGCCAAGGTTCTAAGCTAAAATATTTCACATAGGTTTTGTCCCGGCAGCGACGATATATCGGTTTAAGTTAGGAAGCAAGCATAGTGTACTTCAGACGAATGAGAAGTATACTTCTGTTGATCTTGATTAGCTATTCAACACCATTCACAAGTAATTAAGATACATTTATATCACTAGAAAAGTTACCTATTGTGGGCATTCTTCCGTCGCGTAGTGACAAAAATTCATCATTAAACTCTGTTTATTTTTAGTCTCTCTCCTTCCTTTCGATAGTTATTCTTTCTTTGCCATTCCTTTTTTCCTTCCTTACCGAGCGAGTAGGCTGTGCGGCAAGGGACACGGAGCTGTAAGCCTGTATTCGGGCGATAGTAGGTTCGAACCCCTAAGGATTGTTTCCCGTGGTTTCCAATTTTCACACCAAGCAATTGCTGGTGCGTGTACCATAATTAAGTACACGATCATTTTCTTCATACTCATAACACATTCCTATCCCAGAGTCGCCATACGACTTATCTGTGTCGGCGCGACGTAAAGCAAATTGCCAAAAAATCTCCCTTCCATCCTCCCTTCCTGAGGTATCTATTTTATTTAACTACTTTAGGTATTCTAAAATGACCCGAGATTTACCATCTCTCATATTAAGTCCTCAGAATTTACTGCTAATAGTCTTGGAATAATTTTTTCTCTATTATCATTTCGAATACCAATATGTGCAATTGAGATGGAAGAGAAGTTAAATGCAAGAGATTATACTGAACTGGAGTATTTAACCCGGGTAACCAGAAAGCTAAAATTCTTCAAATTATCTTAAATGTTCAATGACTCTGGACGTGAAGCTTGCATTATTATCTATATAAATAAAATAGTAACGACAGTGGGTCTGTACATCGACTATTTTGACAAAATTTCCATACAGTTATCCGTTTCAGGTTTAAAAATGACCATCTGCATAATTTTTAGCTTTGGTGTCTGTTTGTCTCTCTGTCTGTTTGTTTGTCTGTTTGTCTGTCCTTCTATAACTCGAAAACTACTAGATATATTTCCACAAACCTCATATTTAGAATCCACCTGCCCGTGGGTAGGTTTTGGGGCAAAAATTGTTTCTAAATCCCTGAACTGTCTGGGGGTTTATACGAAACCGAAACCGTGATTTTGCACTCCCGCAAAATTACACAACCAAACTTAATGGAAATCTACCTGCCTTAATGAAAATTAATTTCTAAACCTTTTTTCTCATGTTCATCATTTCGATAACAGGATTAATAAGGGAAATATCATTAACGGACCGTTTTTCGGTACAAGTCCCACCGGACTTAACGCAAGAGCAGGTGCGTGTAAAGCGTATTTCTTACAACGTGAAAAATACTGAAGATATTTGAACTAAACCTTATATTTAGCACCCACCTATCCAGGGGTATGTTTATTTGGTGTCTGTTTGTCTGTTTGTTTGTCTGTTTGCCTGTTTTTCTGTTTGTCTGTCTTTCTATAACTTGAAAACTACTGGATATATTTCCACCAAACTTCATATTTAGAATCCACCTGTCCTGAGGTTGCTTTTAGGGCAAATATTGTTTCTAAATCCCTGAATTGACTGGGGTTTTATACGAAACCGAAACCACGAATTTGCAGCACTCGCTCAAAATATACACAACAAAAATGGAAATCCACCTGCCTTAATGGAAATTAATTTTTAAACCTTCCTATTGCATGTGCATCGTTTCGATACCAGGATTAATAAGGGAGATATCATTAACGGACCGTTTTTCGTTACAAGTCCCACCGGACTTAACGCAAGAGCGGGCGCGTGTAAAGCGTAATCTTACAATTTGAAAAGTACTAAAAGATATTTGAACCAAACTTTATATTTAGCATCCACCTGTCCATGGGTAGGTTTTAAGGTCAATAACATTTCAAATTCCCGGAATGGACTGGGGTTTTACAGGGAACCAAAATGGTGATTTTATTCTCGCACAATATATAATGTACAAGACCAACCTGACTGAAAATCGACCAAACTTGATGGGAATCCAATTCTATTTTTTTCTAATGTGCATTTTTTCAGCAGGAGGATGAAAAAGGGAGATATCATGAAAGGTCGGTTTCTCACGCTAAGTCCAGCGGATATTGCCCAAGGTGTTATACGTGGAGCAGATTTCTTATCTATCTATATAAATCAAATCGTAACGACCGTGTGGCTGTGCATTGAATATTTTGGCTATATATTCGTAGAGCTTTCCGTTTAAGGGGTAATATTGATCATCTGCATATTTTTTAGCTACAGTTTCCTGAATGTCCTTAATTTTACCCTCCTCGCCCAAAATTGCCACACAACCTGCCACACGAGCTGAAAAATTGAAATTAAGGAAAATTATACGTTTAAGCCGGTAACCTACGGAAAACATCCAACCTTTAAATTATTCATTTTTTTGGCTATTTGCTTTACGTCGCACCGACACAGATATGCCTTATGGCGACGATGGGATAGGAAAGGCCTAGGAGTTGGAAGGAAGCGGCCGTGGCCTTAATTAAGGTACAGCCCCAGCATTTGTCTGCTGTGAAAATGGGAAACCACGGAAAACCATCTTCAGGGCTGCCGACAGTGGGGTTCGAACCCACTATCTCCCGATTACCGGATACTGGCTGCACTTAAGAAGCGACTGCAGCTATCGAGCTAGGTTTTTCAACTTTTATGCCGAAGAATATCGAAATATGGAGGCAATTTAATGGCGGTTCAGACCTTCGTTTGGAGGTATTTCACGGCTAAACGGAAAGTCCTACCACAAAACGGATGGAAATTTCTCCGTTCAATTTGGAGTGATCTACAACTTTGGTCCTGTGACATTTTGTCGTCTCTCTCCTTTGTAGGGTATATATGGCTGTATATTTCGATTTTTTGTGCTTTTTACAGGTATGGTACTTAGTTTGACACACTTATAGGAAGATAGTCATCAAATGTGGCACGCACATTGACATGAAAAATGACTATATGCGAACCCAATTTCATGATTCTAGTTTCCAGATAAATATGCGAAAAATAACGAAAAATATTAATAATGTACCCAAATTTCACCCCATTCAAATATCGTAACTCAATCGAATCCATAAATATATGAGATACGAGAAAATGTTTCAAGACCAAACATGTAGAGTGATAAAAGGGACGTCTGAGGATGCAAAACGTTTGTTGGTATGATCTACCGTTTAGGAACAGTAAATCTCGAAGTTAAGGTTTGTACTTACAAACGTGCCCATACTTATCTGTCATGTATATAAATATAATCGTAAAGACCGTGTGTCTGTACATTTACTATTTTGGCTGAACTTCCGTACAGTTATCCGTTTCAGGTGAAATAGTGACCATCCGCATATTTCTTAGCTCGGGTGTCTGTTTGTCTTTTTGATTGTATGAGTTCTTATAACTTGACCACTACAGAATATATTTCTACCAAATTTGATACTTAGAATCTACCTGCCCTTGAGTAGGTTTTAGGACCAATGTTATTTCTGAATACCAAAATTTATTGCGGGTTTATCCGAAACCGAAACCATGATTTTGCACTCCCCAAAAATATGCACATCCGAAATTAATGGAAATCTGCAATCCTCAATGGAAATCCATTTCTAAAACTTATTTCTCATGTGCAATTTTAGACAGGAGGATTAATAGGTGACACACCATGAACGGTCGGTTTTTCAGGTTACGTCCAGCGGACATAGCTGAAAAGGTGTACGTAGAGCAGATTCCTTACCTATCTATATAAATAAAATCGTAACGACAGTGTGTGCATGTTAATTGATTATTTTGGTGAGATTTACGTACAGCTACCCGTTTGAGGGGTAATAATGACCATCTGCATATTTTTGGTGTAGTTTTCTGATAGCCCTAATTTTTAACCCCCTCACCCAAAATCCAGATTGCGGAATAATCTGCCAGACGAGCAAGAAAATTGAAATTTGGCAACATTACACGTTTTAGCACGTAACGACGGAAAACTTCCAAGATCTTTAAATTTTTCACTTTCATCCCGGAGGAATATCGAAATATGGAGACAATTTTAATGATGGTGCAGAACTTCGTTTCGAGGTATTTCGTGGGATAAACAGGAAGTCCTCTCACATAACGGATGGCACATCCGTTCAATTCGGAATGATCTTCAACCTTGATGTTAAGACTTTTTGTCGTGTCTGTATCCTTTATTCGTTAGATTCGTCTCTATTTCTCGATTCTAAGTAAATTTGGACTTTTTACATGCATAATTCATACTTTCATTCACTTGCAGGAAAGATAGATTCATCAAACTCTACACGAACATTGGCCCACCCAGTACACATTTATGAGCCAAGTGCTATGTCGCGTAATTATCCGAAAAATAGTGTAATGTAAGATAATCTTCACAAATTTCACCCTATTCAACGTTTCTAACGCAATCTGACCCATGAATAGATGAGATGCGAGAAAATATCATGGGACCAGCCATTTAGGCCGCTAAATACTGCGTCGTATGGTACAATCCTTTGACGATATGACGTACCGTTTAGCAGCAGTTAATCTGTAAATGAAGCTCTGCAATATTGAAAACTTGCGTATACTTTCGTATGTCGATGTGCATATATTCTTTGATGTCGATTTGTAGCGATCTAGAAAGGGTGTGTCTGCTATTGTAATCAGTATCCCCCACACCGACTTTGACTGGCAGTATGAATGGGGTCCTTCTCCAACTCCTGTGTAACTGGCATTAGTAAGTAGGGCCTACCATTGTAATGAATAGTTCACTTCTCGATTTGACTTACAGAAGGCAAGGGAGCATGCAATTTTGCTCAAAACTCCCCTATCCGATTTTTTTTGGCTGTGGGCCAGGGGTCCCGGCATTATAAAAAAATGTACCCATCTAAAATGTGACTAGCATTAGACATACTGGCCTGCTATTTTAATGGAAACTCACCAATTCTGTGTGACTGGCAATAATCTGGCTGACAGACGGAAATAGGGCCTGTCATTGTAATGATAACTGCACAACTAAATTTTGACTGGTAGTAGGGAAGTTGCCTGCCATTAAAATAAAAACTCCTCAACTGTAATCTGTCTGGAAGTAGGAAAGGAGGCCTGCCATTGTAACGAAAACTCCCCTAATCTATTGTGACCGGATAGTAGGCAATGGGGCCCGTAATTAAAATATAAACTTCTCAAATCGATTGTGAATGGCAGTAGGCAAGTGAGCTTGCCGTTATCATCACAACTCCGCAACCCACACTTTGTATTGGAAACAACGTATGGAGACCTTCCCACGCTATTTCTCGGATAAGGCTAAGAGACATGCGATTTTAAAACAATCTTATTTAATGCACGTACAGTATTTAATTCGATATCCGTATACAGTGTAGAATACCGTAGCGAAGCACGGGTACATTTGCTAGTTCTTTTTCTTATTGTTATTATTCGTTTCGGTTGGCTGTGGACCACGTTATTTCAACCGTTTGCATCCTTGAGCTTTAATTCTTTGTCAGAATTCCCGCATTCGCTTTCTGTGAGCCACCTTTCTTTCATCAGTCCACTTCTTGCCTGTTTTCAACTTCGGCTTTTCTTGGAAACGCTGGTATTCTTGAACTTTCTTCTGGGGAGGAACACGTTCCTGGATCTCTTTATGTGTGATCCCAGTTTCTTGAAGGTCTTTTTTCAACTTCGGTGAACCAGGGTCCATTTTTTTTCTTGTTTACAAAGTTGGATAAGATCCGTTTGGTCAATCTCTGCGAGCTCATACGTGTTACGTGGCCATAAAAATTAATCCTCCGTTTCCGAAAGGTGTCCGTTATCCTTTCCACATGCAGGTACAGTTCATTGTTATGCCGTCTCATGTACTCACCATCTTCTCTGATTGGTCCTACGATCTTTCTCAGGATTTTTTTTTTTTCTTTGGCTTCTAACTTTTCAATCAAACCCTTCCTGTTCAATACAAGGCATTCTGCTGCATTACGGGCCTATGGACGAATGACTGAACAATGATGCCTATTATTATTAGTATTATTTATTATTATTAATTTATTTATTTACATATGAGAGTGTTATCGAAATATCGAAATATGTTTCATTTCTTCTTCCACTCACCGTGACAGATTGGTACGTCGTTTATATTTCTGTGAAGGGGCTGGATGGCTAGGACGTTTAGGAGCTCATTGCATGGTTACGAGGTGATATGATCAACTTTGGGTACAATTCGGTGGAATTCAACAGCGTTTATATGTATGAAAACCATATCCATACTAAGTATTATTCTATTAAGAAGTTGCATGACACGGAAAAGAACATGACAGTTAAGCAGGCCTAAACGATTAGTTGATTTGGAATGCATTATTTTTTCATGTGCTGAAATATGCCTAGGAAGTATTGCGATGTGCATATAATTTCAATTCATAAGCAGGCACCAGCGAAAAACAACAAAATATGCAGAAAACATAAAACTATCATTCTAATAAGTATAAGTTGAGTTCGCTAGTAAACAAAAATAATCTAAGACACACAACCACGTTTGACAGAAATATTTCCCACATCGATAGGTTGTAAGGCAAGCTGAGTATCGCAACACTCATCACTCATTGTTTAGAGAAAATACGTGGTTGGTAGCAATGTTAAACACGATATATGCGCAAATTATTGCCCAACACCACGCAACTGAATAATGTTTTAGTTTACGTGGAGTTTCGTGGCATGGAGTGTAAAATACAAAGCTGTCTTTAAAATTAACACTCGTTATATAATTAATTGTGTTCTGACGACCATAACCTCATTCTGGTGACCGAAATTCTATCCACGAGTGTTTTAATGAAATGTTAGGGATTAAACCACTCATCCATCACGCCCCTTGTTATGTATTCACCACAATAATTAAGTTGAAAGGTAATAGTCATTATTAATGATTTTATATTTCTAGAAATGTATATTTCTCATATTAATCAGGCTGGAAGCGGGTATAGTTGTCCTGCAAGAGGATTTTTGCAAGACACGCCTGATAAATGCATTCTAGAAAAGAAACCCAACAAATCCTGAGTTGTCTCTAGGGATTTGTGCGTGACCTAGCAGATGAAATATGAGACACGATCATTTAACTGTCTAACACCTCTTGTTAGAGCGAGAAACATTCTTTAGCTGCTATCTGATGTCAGGATAAGACTGCAATTTAACACAGGGTATCACAAGAGGTGGATTACATGCCGAGCTGTGAGATGTAACTCCTGTAGAGGTGTACACAGAGTTACACAGTTTGCCCACCTTAATGCCGGCTACACCCAGCCGCTTACACAAGATTAAACTGTGTTGGCGGATGAAAACCACAGACTGTTCAGGAGATAGGAAGCAAACATTCTCGCTGGCAACATAATTTTAACCCGCCAGTGCATGGGTCACAAAAAGTTACATGAGTAAACGGGTTGGGTCTCACAGACCCAAAATCACATTTCTTTTTTATAGTATGCTAATATATTTTTATTTTCAGTATTCACTCTCCTATTCCGATAACATTAAAAACACATTGCTGTCACAAAACCATGGATGATTAACACTAACTTAACATTTTACAAAGCAATTCTCTAACCACTGCAAATTTACACACAATATTTTATTTGATTACAAAATTCAGAACTTATCAAGTCAAGATTTATGAAATCGTCATAACCTAATCTTCACTATCGAGAAAGTTCACTGGAACATTCACATTTCAGCTTTACATTCACTGCACACAAATACACAGTGTTCAAGACCCAGGAACTTTCTGTACAAACAGCACGAGTAGCAGGTCTTTCTGTCTCTACAGTATGCACGACGTCCTCTTTTATTTTCTGTTTTTTCATGTCCTGCTTCTTCCGTCACCCCAAATACCCTTCTTGCAGTATCGTGAATGCTCTTAGGAAGATATCTTGAGACAGCCCTTTCTCTTATTTGTTCTTCAGTTAGAAGAAACAAGAGTTTAAAAAAATATTCTGTTCCTTGCGTCTGGAGAGCTAGGGTTCTTGGCTCTGAATATTAAATATGCGTTAAAGCCTGCAATATTCAACAACGCATAGAAGACCACCATTGTCCGATGTCTAGTGTTTCGAGTCACGTCGTAGAATGCCGTCCTCTCGTCTACACCACCCTTAGTTGAATTATAGAATGTGACTATTTCAGGTTTCCTCTTACCTCCTGTACTGTCATCAGTTTTATCATCGCTGTGCATCGACGACAGGAAAACAACAGTTCTTCCTTTATTTCGAACATAGGAAACCTACGTCATGTCCTCTTGGAAGCCAAATAAACTGCTGTAAAATTTTCGTTTTGCAGCTACAACAAAGCTTGTGGGCAACTCTCTTATTTTTTCGAACAGTACTGACCATGGTAATATTATGTTTATACTTCATTTCTTTTGACAATAGGGTACGAGGCAAACCAGTTGTCAACTGTCAAATTACGTCCACTTCCGGACACAGGGATGCACATGCTCTCTATAAGATCAGCAGATCTGAAAGTCATATCTTGATATGGGCCTTCAGTTTGCTTATCATGGTAAATTTCATCATCTGATAATGGTTCCTCCAATAATGCGGCAACCCGTTCCATATCACGTGGATTGCTGGCATCGTAACACTCCTTTTTCTTAGACCTACGAAGAATCGAACTCATTAGCCCAGGCCAACCCATTTTCATTCTCATTTCTGTACTAAAAACCCAAGGAACTAAGGTGAAAGACAGCCAGGCTAGCTAAATCACGGATTTGGAAAAGACGCTAAGATATAATCACCCTATAATCTTATTTATGTACACGGTTAAAATTGAAAGACTAAAATGCTTATGATAAAAAAACTTACATGACTGCACGGGTTGAGTCTCAGAGGCCCACAGAGCACTATAAATTACCACTGCTCACGTACTAAAGCAATCACTTCCATGTTCGTCTGCAGGAATACTACACCGGTGAAAACAGGAAGGTAGCAGAAGCCGGAAATATCCAGCTTCCACCGTCTATCAGAAAATCTTAGAAATACCAGCGCATGGGTCTCACAGACCCAACCCGTGCATTGGCGGGTTAAGACAATGATGAGCAGATATAGCAATTTCCTTATTAGAGAACGATGAGGATTTCCTACAAGGTTTAAGTACTTTAATTGTACAGCATTAATTGTTAAGAGGCAACGATACTTTTTGATTTCACAAATAGCATTTTTCGCTGTACTTATATTTTTTATCTATATGCTGAGACTGCAGAAGGTGTGGAGAAATTGTTGAATGGTATGGACAAAGTTTTCGAGAACGAGTACAAGGTGAAAATAAATAAGTTCAAAACAAAGGTAATGGAGAGCAGTTGAATGAAGTCAGCTGATGCAGTAAATATTAGACTAGGAAATCCAGTCTTAAACGAAGTAGACGAATATTGTTATTTGGGAGTAGTAAACTAATTAAAGATTGAAGAAGTAAGGAGAATATAAAATGCAAACTAGCACAAGACTGGAAGGCCTTTCTTAAGAAAATAATTTTGCCGCTTCGAATTTTGATATAGGATCTAGAAGGACATTTCATAGTGTTGAGAACAATTCTTAGCAAACAAAGTAGCCCCCCCCCCCACTAAGAAAAACGTAATATTAAGCAATTTCCTCAATTGTGCCGAAAGTTGAAGGGCTAAAGGCAGGGAAAATTTGAAATTATGAGTCTTCGATAGCTCTATCAAAGCAAGAAAACAAATTTCGAAAATCACTTCAACCTAAATGCAGAACGGGAAACAGAGGCTAAAATCGCTTGTAACATTACTAATTTATTTATTCAAACCCTATCCAAATTAACTTAGTTACATAATTCTTTCATTAATGTGTTCCTTGGTTCAATACCCTCAGGAGCTTTTGAATTTTTATATGTCTACACCGAATGTATTTATAACGGCTTAGGTGAAAAATGAATTGACTCACATTAGCGCTCGGAGTGGCAGAAAAAGGCAAACTGCTAATCGACCGGATAGCGATGATTAAGGAAAGGATTGCAAATTTTAAGAATAAATAAAGACCACATATTCTCATCCTCTATTAAGAACATGAAGAACTTGGGAAATTCCTTTATGGTCCTGGTTACAATCATGGGGAAATCCAGGCATTCACCTCCCCGTGGTACAGAGGGGGCAACGAATGTGTGTAATGACAATGGCGGCTAACAAATTATGGGACCTAGTATCTCTCGGTATAAGGAGATCCCCCTGCCAAGTGCCAGAACTCTCTTCGTAGGGTGGATGAGCGTGTGGAGGTTCCGGGCACCCTATTGCCCATGGGGTGAGAAATTGCCCCTAAAAGCGGATGAACCGACTTGTTTTGGTCAACGGCATTGGGATGCAGAAGGCAACGGGAAACCACTGTATTATTATACCTCGTAATGAAACCATGCAATCGTCTCTACTTGAGCAAATGAGTGCTGATCATGTGCATCGGAACTCAGGATCCGGCGGGGGAAGACAGACTTGCACGGCTTCCCAGGTCGTCAGTCAGCGAAATCTTTGCAAAGGACAGGGAAAAAAGATGAGAATTGCAACGTGGAATGTCCGAACACTAATGACACCCGGAAAGATAGAAGAGGTAAAAAAGAGTGATGGAAGTTAATAATATTGATATTTTAGGACTTTGTGAAACACGATGGCAAGGAAATGGTGATTTTATTAGTGATGCAATTAGGATAATGTATAGCGGAGGAACAATACCTGGTCAATACGGTGTGGGACTAATTCTTGGGAAGAACTGGGCAAAGAATATTGAGAACACCTATCATGTGAATGACAGAATAGTGATGGTGAAGAGTAAAGCAAAACCTAGAGATATGACCATTATACAAGTGTACTTTCCAATATCGAACAGTAATGAAGACGAGGTTGAAGAGCTGTATGAGTGTCTTGATGAGCTGCTAAAACTAATTGGTGACAAGGAAAATCTGCTGATTATGGGAGATTTCAATGCTGTGGTTGGCTCAAAACCAAACAGAATGGGAATAGGAAAATTTGGACTGGGAAAGAGAAGCAGTCGAGGTGAAAGGCTACTAGATTCTTGTGAACAGTATGAGATGCTAATAAATAATACCATGTTTGAAGTGCCTTTGAGAAGATGATATACCTGGAAAAGTCCCGGAGACGTGAAAAGATACCAAATTGATTTCGTATTAGTTAAATCTAGGTATAGATATGAAATCAAATCAATCCACAACTACCCTGGCGCTTTGAAAGTGCTCAAACACACGCAATGGCGAAGTGCAATTTCAGACTTAAAAAGATAAACAGAAGGAAGGAAGTTAGATGGGATTTAAAAAGATTGCAAAACGAACAAATTAAACAGAAATATGCAGAGGATACAAATGCACAAATGGAATATATTAATTGTGAAATGGACTGGTAAATGATGGGATAGCACACAGAACTTTAGGGAATACGCAACTAGAGCCAAGAAAACCATGGATTACTGAAGAGATATTAGACCTCATTCAGGAACGAAACCAGTATAAGAATATAAACACAGCATTAAGCCAAGATCAGTACAGAAAAACAAAGAATATCATTGTTACAAAATGTAGGGAGGCAAAGGAATGAAATTACGCAGACTATAGAGAATGATATAAAGGGAGGAAGAACAGATAGAGCATATGGCATGATCAAATCACTCCAATATAAACCCAAAACAATAAGTTCAGTTATAAAGGATGAAAATCGGCAACTACTTATTGATAGTGAAGATATCGCAGAACGCTGGAAGGAATATTTTGAAGACCTGTAGTGGGATGAAGAAGTAATGGCAATTTCAGACTATCTTGAACCTGAAAAGATGGTGCAAGAAGACAATATAGGCCCAATAATCACATGGGAAAAATTTGACCTAGCACTAAATTAAAGGACAAGAAAGCAACCGGACCGGACGCCATACCAGCAGAGCTTCTCAAAGTAATAGGAGAAAGAATGAAACAACCACTGTATAATATCATTGCAAGTGCTATTACAATGGCGAAATTCCTGGAGACTTTACTAAATGTAGGACAGATACCTTACCAAAGATAGGAAATTATACTGACTGTTCCAACTATAGAACACTAACACTGCTATCACACGCATCCAGAATATTGCTTAATGTAATTAAGAACAGGATTAAAAAGAAAATTGAACAATATAGATCGCAGGATCAGTTTGGTTTTACAAAAGCGAAGGGCATAAGAGAAGCTCTTCTAGCATTAAGGACTATTCTAGGAAGAAGACTGAGTGTTAACAGGAAAACATACATTGCATATGTGAATATATATAAAAAGCCTTTGACAAAGTAAACTGGAAACAACGCTTTAGGAACATGGACTTGAGGGACAGGAGAAATTGGATGTTGTTCCCCCTGGAAATATTTGGAATTTCGATGAGACAAACTTGATTGATGATCTTGGGGGCAAAAAGCTAATCACGCGCTGTGGAGCGAAGTATCCGGAACATATTCAAAACTCGTCAAAAACATGAACGTCGAAAGTGGTTTGTGGCAATACTTCTGGTACACCGGCACCACTCTACGTGAATTACAAAGCTGAGAAACTATGGACTACGTGGACAGAAAATGTACCTGATGGCACACGGTATAACAGGACGAAGTCGGGATGGTTTGACCACCAAGTATTTGAATACTGGTACATTTCCTTTATGCTGTCGATTTTGAAAAGACAAGCAGGGACAAAGATAATAATAGCTTCCTCTACAATATGTCAGCGTCGTGATATTACCAGAGTAAACGAAAGCAGATCACGGGTTAAACGAAGGAAAGGGGCACCACGTAGCATAAAATCGAAGAAAATGCAACAAGAAGCTGCTAAGAAGAATCAGGAAGGGGAAACTTACAAATCAGGAGCATTCTGAACCTTCAGGTAGGCCATAGAGGTTTACTGTACCATGTCAATATAAATGTTCCACACGCATCACATTTTGTTTGAATTGGATGAAATATTCCATTTATGTTCAGAAATAGACAGTGAACAATGTTACAGAGCAAAATTTCAGGTTTCTTTATTCTGAGTCAAGAAAAATAAAAATGTGTAGGAAAAAAGCCATAAAATTTCAAACAATTATTATGTGTAATATTAAAAATTATTACAGCTAAATCTTTGAAGTTACTTGAGATATCTTTCTGTAAAGTTCTTAAGCCTTTTTGAGGGTATGTAATATCAAAATACTAAATTGTTAATTGCAATGCTAATGCTCGTGGAAGATTTTGAATAATACATGATTATCAAAAATAATTTTAGGAAAATGCATATATTTTGCAAATGAATTGAACAATTTCAATGAAATTTTGTACACATTTTAGTTGTGTTTGAGTCATCAGTCCATAGACTGGTTTGATGCAGCTCTCCATGCCACCCTATCCTGTGCTAACCTTTTCATTTCTACGTAGCTATTGCATCCTACATCTGCTCTAATCTGTTTGTCATATTCATACCTTGGTCTACCCCTACCGTTCTTGCCACCTACACTTCCTTCAAAAACCAACTGAACAAGTCCTGGGTGTCTTAAGATGTGTCCTATCATTCTATCTCTTCTTCTCGTCAAATTTAGCCAAATCGATCTCCTCTCACCAATTCGATTCAGTATCTCTTCATTCGTGATTCGATCTATCCATCTCACCTTCAGCATTCTTCTGTAACACCACATTTCAAAAGCTTCTATTCTCTTTCTTTCTGAGCTAGTTATCGTCCATGTTTCACTTCCATACAATGCCACGCTCCACACAAAAGTCTTCAAAAACATCTTTCTAATTCCGATATCAATGTTTGAAGTGAGCAAATTTCTTTTCTTAAGAAAGCTCTTCCTTGCTTGTGCTAGTCTGCAATTTTATGTCCTCCTTACTTCTGCCATCGTTGGTTATTTTACTACCCAAATAACAATATTCATCTACTTCCTTTAAGACTTCGTTTCCTAATCTAATATTCCCTACATCACCTGCCTTCGTTCGACTGCACTCCATTACTTTTGTTTTGGACTTATTTATTTTCATCTTGTACTCCTTACCTAAGACTTCATCCATACCATTCAGCAACTTCTCGAGATCTTCTGCAGTCTCAGATAAAATAACAATATCATCGGCAAATCTCAAGGTTTTGATTTCCTCTCCTTGGACTGTGATTCCCTTTCCAAATTTCTCTTTGATTTCCTTTACTGCCTGTTCTACGTAAACATTGAAAAGGAGAGGGGACAAACTGCAGCCTTGCCTCACTCCTTTCTGGATTGCTGCTTCTTTTTCAAAGCCCTCGATTCTTATCACTGCAGACTGATTTTTATACAGGTTGTAGATAATTCTTCGTTCTCGGTATCTGATCCCTATCATCTTCAGAATCATAAATAGCCTGGTCCAATCAACATTATCGAATGCCTTTTCTAGATCTACAAATGCCATGTACGTGGGCTTGTCCTTCTTGATTCGATCCTCTAAGATCAGACGTAAAGTCAGGATTGCTTCACGTGTTCCTACATTTCTTCTGAAGCCAAATTGATCTTCCCCCAACTCAGCTTCAACTTGTTTTTCCATTCTTCTGTAAATAATACGTGTTAAAATTTTGCAGGCATGAGATACTAAACTAATAGTGCGGTAGTTTTCACACCTGTCAGCACCGGCTTTCTTGGGAATAGGTATAACAACATTCTGCTGAAAATCGGATGGGACTTCTCCTGTCTCATACATCTTGCACACTAAATGAAATAACCTTACCATGCTGGTCTCTCCTAAGGCAGTCAGTAATTCAGCAGGAATATCATCAATTCCAGGTGCCTTGTTCCTATTTAGGTCACTCACAGCTCTGTCAAACTCTGACCTCAAAATTGGGTCCCCCATTTCATCAGCATCAACAGCCTCTTCATGTTCCAAAACGAAATTATCTACATCGTTACTTTGATACGACTGTTGGATATGCTCCTGCCATCTTTCTGCTTTGTCTTCTTTCCCTAGAAGTGGCTTTCCATCTGAGCTCTTAATATTCATGCACCTAGATTTCCTTTCTCCAAAGGTTTCCTTGATTTTCCTGTATGCAGCATCTACTTTTCCCAGGACCATACAGCCTTCGACATCCTTGCACTTCTCCTTCAGCCATTCTTCCTTAGCTACCTTGCACTTTCTATCCACTTCATTCTTTAATCGCCTGTATTCTTTTCTTCCCTCTTCATTTCTAGCATTCTTGTATTTTCGTCGTTCATCAATCAGGTCTAGTATCTCCTGAGTTATCCACTGATTCTTAGTTGATCTTTTCTTCCTTCCTAACATTTCTTCAGCAGCCCTACTGACTTCATTTTTCATGACTCTCCACTCTTCCTCTACTGTGTTTCCTTCGGCCTTTTCATTTAGTCCTTGTGCAACATGTTCCTTGAAACAATCCATCACACTCTTTTCTTTCAACTTGTCTAGATCCCATCTTTTTGCATTCTTTCCTTTCTTCAATTTCTTCAATTTCAGATGGCATTTCATGACCAACAAGTTGTGGTCAGAGTCCACGTCTGCTCCTGGGAAAGTTTTGCAATCCAACACCTGGTTTCTGAATCTCTGCCTAATCATAATGAAGTCTATTTGATACCTTCCAGTGTCTCCAGGTCTCGTCCACGTATACAGCCGTCGTTTGTGGTGTTTGAACCAAGTATTGGCGAGGACTAAATTATGGTCAGTGCAGAATTCAACCAGCCGACTTCCTCTTTCGTTCCTTTGTCCCAATCCAAATTCTCCTACTGTGCTACCTTCTCTTCCTTGGCCTACCACTGCGTTCCAGTCCCCCATCACAATTAGATTCTCGTCACCTTTGACATATTGTATTAAATCTTCTATCTCCTCATATATTCTTTCAATTTCTTCATCATCCGCTGAACTAGTAGGCATATAGACCTGCACTATTGTGGTGGGCATTGGTTTGGTGTCTATCTTGGCGACAATAATTCTTTCACTGTGCTGGTCGTAGTAGCTTATCCGCTGCCCTATTTTCTTATTCATTATTAAACCAACTCCTGCATTTCCCCTGTTTGATTTTGTGTTGATAATTCGGTAGTCGCCTGACCAAAAATCCTGTTCTTCCTGCCAACGTACTTCACTTATACCAACTACATCTAACTTTAGCCTATCCATCTCCCTTTTCAGATTCTCTAACCTACCACAACGATTCAAACTTCTAACATTCCACGCTCCGACTCGCAGAATGTCAGTATCCATCTTCCTGATGATCGCCCCCTCTCGTGTAGTCCCCACCCGGAGATCCGAATGGGGGACTAGTTTACCTCCGGAATATTTTACCCGGGAGGAAGCCATCATCAGTACACCATTCATACAGAGAGAGCTGCATGTCCTCGGGAGGTGGTTACGGCTGTAGTTTCCCGTTGCTTTCAGCCGTGTAGCAGTATCAACACAGCTAAGCCATGGTGAGTATTATTACAAGGCCGTATCAGTCAATCATCTAGACTGCCGCCCTTGCAACTACCGAAAGGCTGCTACCCCCCTTTCGATGAACCATTCGTTAGTCTGGTCTCTCAACAGATACCCATCCGATATGGTTGCACCTGCGGCTCGGCTATCTGCATCATTGGGACACGCAAGCCTCCCCACCGCGGCAAGGTCACATGGTAGCTGTCAAAATTTCAGGAAGTTCGGTTCAGAAATATGGATGTTTGAAAACTGAGTACCAATGTCCCTTAAGCATAAGCCCTACGGCCAATACGGCCTTGGGTGCTGCTTTCGACAGGTTGGAGAATGGACAGAACGGTATTAAGTGATGTGGTATGATTGTACCATGGATAATGTCATAACTGGTCAGAATATGACCTGCACCCCGTAGGGTGAGAGGAAGGTGGCCTGGGATCTCTGAGGACAGAGACCGAGGTTTCAGAATACCCGAGAGGGAGTGAGCAGATTGATTCATGGCGGCTGAGCCCTGGTGGTGGTGGTCACCCATCTGGTGGGTGACCACGCCGAATGTTGCTTGATAATCTACAGATGGGAGGGAGCGGAAATTTAGGTTCCTTGAACCATTTATCCGAGATGAATTAAAAATCTGCTTAGTCGGGTGGCCTCCATCCTGAACAGATGTCCGTAGAACTTCAGTTGTCGTTTCCTTATTGACTAACCCCAAGGCGCTTAACGCCCTTGAAAGGGCTTTGGCCTGCTCAGCGCCCGAAGGCCTGCAGATTACGAGGGGCCGTGTGGTCAGCACGACGCATCCTCTCGGCCATTATTCTGGGCTTTCGAGACCGGGGCCGCCATCTCACCGTCAGATAGCTCCTCAATTCTAATCACGTAGGCTGAGTGGACCTGGAACCAGTCCTCAGGTCGATAGAAAAATCGCTGACCTGGCTGGGAATCAAACCCGGGACCTCCGGACGCGAGACAGGCAAGCTGCCCCTACACGACGAGACCGGCCCTTATTGACTATCAGCCGTTCATTATTCATGCTCTTTCATTGCTCGAAGTCTATATTGACCAACTGTTATCTTAGGACCCATTATTTTGCGAAGGATCTTGCGCTCATACTTTTCTGCTTCCCTCAGTCCAGCCTATGCTGTGATAATAATAATAATAATAATAATAATAATAATAATAATAATAATAATAATAATAATAATAATAATAATAATGGAGTGTGGGCTCCGAAGAGGCCTGGTGCAGGTCTTTCGAGTTAACGCCATATGGACGACCTGCACGCCTCTTCCTTTCCTGTCATTCTGAGGCGTTCACTTGCGTACAGGCACACGGATTTGATCACTGTATTAAAGGAGTCACAATATTTATATTGATGTTATTACAGCGGTTGTGCATTATGCTTGTAATCTTGTGCCTGAGTTTAGGTTTTCTTGAGATTACCTTTTCCTTGTATAGGACACCCGCCCTACGAAAAGCTGCGGCCATCTTCTCTCGCCTGCTGTTGATAATTTCTTTCTCACTAGTTTTCATCTGCCCTATCTCACCAAGAAATTCCAAACTGTTCACTTTCTATATTTTAGTCGAAGCCACAAGTCATTTAAGAAGATCATTAGTGCTAGTGTCAAGTGAAAATTTAGAGTTGTAAATTACGGACACTGAATTTGTGATTTTAGCTTTTTCATTGATAGTGACTTTACGTCGCACCGACACAGATAGGTCTTATGGAGACAATGGGATATGAAAGGCCTAGGAGTGCGAGTAATCAAGAGATATTAAATCAAGGGGATCAACAACAAAAATTAGGGTGGGTGATTAAAGAATGGAACAGGGGAGGAACTTGAATCGATAATTACATGCGGTAAAATAATTAAGTGTTAATAAATGAAAAGAAGTGGACACATCAATTTATAAAGGAAAGAAAGGTAACAAACGTTTGTGTGGACTCACAAGTGGAAGGTGTGTATTAAAAAGATAAGAAACGGTTGTGTGGACTCACAAGTGGAAGGTTTGTATTAAAAAGATAAGAAACGGTTGTGTGGACTCACAAGTGGAAGGTTTGTATTAAAAAAATAAGAAACGGTTGTGTGGACTCACAGGTTGTCATGAATTTAAATGGAAAAGTAGAACAGTGTCTGTAGTATAATAAACTGTGAGGACAGCAAGTGGACAGGCACGAGAATTGGGGCAACAAACTCAGCGGTTAACGAGACGTTATGGATGAATCAGCAGTGGGTAATACAAGGCTTGTTGACACAAACGGCTCAAAAGAGGCAGGTTATTAGACTCTCATTTGGTGCCGTATTGCCGTTCTTATCTCCGAATAGGATAACATTTTTGTTGTGATTTGATTATGTTATTATTCAGTTGGATGCCGAGAGGTATTCTCTATTCTTGTTCATTTGATATCTTCTATCCGAGTAGAAGAACAATCCTTGTTTTGATTTCATTGCGTTATTGTTTAATTTTGTATTACCTGTAAATTTCCATAGATGCTTGGTTTTGGATATGATGTTATTTTTCTCCATTATAAAGATCGATTAGGTTATATACTGTAAGATCTGGAGGAAAATAAATGTGATATGATACTTAAGTTGTGTGTGAATTTGTATATAATGCTGGATTTAGAATGTTAAACTAGTGGTATTTATTTTAATATTTTCGTTTCATGGAATTCCTTTTTTCTTTTGTTGTTGTTGTTGTTGTTGTTGTTGTTGTTGTTGTTGTTGTTGTTGTTGGGTAATTATGTATTGAGGTTGCCTTGTTATCACCTTACTGCAAGTGACCATTGCCACCGGGATATTTCCCAATTGCGATGTATTTATTAGTAATAATACAAGAGAATGATCTGCTGTATTGGGATGCCAGAAGATGAATGGAATTAATCCAAAATCTTTCATTAGAGAGAAAATTTAGTTCTTGAAATTTCCTCGTTAACGAACTGGCTGTGTTTACATTCCATGTTCTCTGAGTTCCAGGATTTCCCCAATTCGAGACACAGCGTTGTCAACTCTCCGCTTTAACTATTTAGCCTCTGGGAGTGAGCAACGAGAGTGGACAGAACTGCGTTCAGCTGTGTAACACTGGAGACCTGATATGTGAGGCGGCTTCATGACCGGCACGCTTTTGAACTGCTCCATGTGTTCATAGTGATGTCTAGAAGTCCACCATCCCGCCCCCAGAAGTACATTTACTTTTATAACTTAATTAAGAGCATAAAACGCCATTTTAATTGCTGAAGTAGCAACTTGCATTCCTATTGGCCAACAGAAATTGCCACGGAACGTCATTTTCGTCAATGATTTTATTTGGATTACGTTACCAAGTGCAGCAGATTAAAAGTACAAGTAAATAAAAGATATGAAGGAAGCAATGTACATTGCAGAACATTAATAATGTTATATAAAACTTACCTTAGTGTAGAGGTCGGTGCTAATCGTCTTTTCCACAGGAAACTAGAGGCCTTCATAAAACAGGTCTTGTCCAACCCATTCCCTAACCTATCCAGACCAATGGTCTTGCCGGGCCCTACCCTAATCAGCTACATGTCCAATGCCGCTTCACGGCTTATAACCTGGGAGCTTATACCCCCCCCCCCCCCCGACACCCTTTGCTTGTCCCCATAGTTGCTAAGTACGCATGTTGGCAGCCTTGTGCACCGCTCGAATACGTCCTCTGCGAGAAGGCTGCGAGAGACAAACAAATGACAGTCGTTCTGAGCGTACGTGTAAATGTGTAGAAAGTTTTAACACGGGCCGAAGTATTGCTGTTTGGGACAGTGGGAGAAGAATTTGTTCTTTCGCCTCCGATTATACTTTCTGACAGTCTGATTTGTAGAGGACTGGGGCAAGCAACCAGCGCCTTGTGTGTTGTTCCAATAGCCAGCGATCAGTATTCCACAGCCATCGCTCATAGAACCTTTTAGTACACTTACAAGCTCCATTAGAGAATTCAGCAGGCAGGGCACGCTCTTGACCAAGAACATGGTCTTTGAAGTGCTGAACATACAGTGGCCACACAAGGCTTCGTTGTATCCACATATTTCCACCCAAGATGACAGGGTTGCAAGTGAGAATAATCGCTTATGTACCGCGAAAGGTAAGAAATATTACAAAATGGTACCACATGTTCACCATCCCTTCAGTTATTAATAGGGAAAGGATTTTTAGGTTCAAATACGTTAGAATGCAAACGTATTTGAACAAGGCGCAACTATTATCTCCGCTCTATAGTTGTGTCAGTGAATTACATAAAAGTTTAGGGGTTCTGATCATATTTATGCAAACCTCACTGAAGAACCGCTGTGTGGGTAGAAGCCACTTGCGCCTTTGTAAAATACTTTTCTATTCTAACATATTAGTACCTAAAATCCCTTTTCCTACATTACCAACCTCTTTAGGTCACTCTCTCATTGATGAGTGATCTGAAAAGAGTCTCTTTACTGAGTTGAAATTACCGACCTCACATCTGTTTCATTTAAGTAGTTCAATTACAACTGATGGGAATCAATCCCTTGTGTATTTTACCAGATATATCACGCAGCTGCCACACAATCTCGCTTATCTTTGTTTCTTCTTAATCGCGCCAGCAAATGAGTTAGGCACAATAAAATACCATGACTTTTACATAATAAATTACTGTGATTAAATTTGGGGTAATATCTGTCGTTTTCACTGGAACCTCTTCTATTACAAAGCTCATTGCTGATGCAAGAGAAACCTTTGTCATTCATGGAAATAAGATCATTTGTTGAAGGTAATGTTGTACGTTTTCTTCATCTGAAGATAAAATTAAATATTTCAATAATTCCACAACATACAAATTTACTCTACTGGTGCTTAGAAATAAAGCGTAATCTTTAGTTGATATGTTTTGGCAAATATTACTGGTACTAACACAAGTTTAATATATTTAAGTATTTGGAGAAAAAGAAAGTCCAAAAATTAGAGTAAATGAGGTTGACTCGTATTTATGAACGCATTTCATTATCAAAGATGCAGCGAATACACACAAAGTGCTTCAAATAGGAACCTCAGTCCAGATACGGAATGCTATTAATACATTCGCAGAGAGGTGAAAATCAATTGTACGGAGTTCTTAATTCATTCCTACAACACAGACTGTGAAGTGACCAAGCTTATCAATTAAATAAAAATTGCGCCCAAACAACATTTACTGAGTGAAATATCGTAAACCACTTTTCAGAGCATATTCCTCGTCAACAAGAGTCCATCGCGTGAGTGAAAGTGGATAATACTCCGTGAATAGATTTGAACCAATTATTTCGGGCACAATCAGATCCATGCTAATATATTGGCTCCCACTGCCCACGGGAACAATGCCACCTAATCTTCGCGGATCTAACGTCCTAGTACAATAACATCTTCATAAAAACCAACTTCAGGTACGAGAAGACAACTCTGCACTCAATCTCCAAAGCTTGAAGTCAAGCCGTCGACCTTTGCGCGATGCTGTTGACATGGCTCGCAACAACTTTAACGCTGTGAAAGTTTGGAAGATCGCTGGGAAATTTCATCTGACTTGTCCCTTCGCAACATATTTTCTGGTGCGCAAATTGCTAGTGGATTTCATTTACCAAGCAGGCTGCAGGTCACTCTTAAGAGAGTGCGGACAGGTCATGGAAGATACAAGGATTTACTCTACAAGTGGAACTGCATAACGTCACTGGACTGCGACTGAGCTGCCCAACAGAAAACCAGACCTCAAATCGTCGACAGCTGCAAGGTACGTGCCTACTCGCGTAGCTGGGCTCACTTCTTGATTCCGTCAGAGGCAGTATTAGAGTAGATGGAAGGACTGGACATTCTGATATGAAATTATCTTTTCTTGTTATTGTGTGATATTCAACTATCTCTAGTACCCAGCTCAGCTCGGACACTTTATTTGGATGTTTAATGTTATGATTTCTATTAACTGTTTGAAGTGATTTTTCAAGATTTCTTTATTGTGACGTTTACTGATAGTTTACACTCTTTTGTAAATTTAGAATTATTATGTGTGGATTTTTATGTTTTAGTTTGAGATAATTTTTGATTTAAGTGTTTCTTATTTGCAGCCTGGATAGTCAGGGAAGTAGCTGATCCTTTCAAACAAATAATAAAACTAAACTATAATTGTATGTATTGGCGCAATAGATATGATGTACACGAGTCCAACTGACACTGGAACTGTTACCAATCATTCTAGGGACCACCAAAATCTGTAAAATCTACACAAATATCGGTCATTTTGGCCATATTCTCATTCACCCTTTCTGAAAACCCACGCCTATAGAGGCTGAACTTTGAGTTAGACGGCATCCAGGCTGTCACAATTCATATCAGCGACCCCGAAAGCCATGTATTCGACATTCATATAGGGCATTTTCGCTTATTTTTACATATTTTTACATATCAACCCCTCCCCTAGGGGTGCTAGTGGTGTCTTACACTAACAGTATTTTTTTCCAGGTAGTAAGTCCTGTGTGTACCAATTTCGGTACAGAGCTGTGCTGGAATATATACACATTCATCCGTAATTTCGGTCATTTTGGACATTTTTCATCCCTTTTAACGCCCTATCCAATAAGGGCTAAATTTTAAACTAGGGGTGCTAGGGGTAACTTACCCCCACGGTTGTTGTCTCCACATAGTAAGTCATAAGCGTACGAAGTTTGGTTTCAGTTGCTCCATTGGTTTAAGATATGTTGAAGGGTACTTCATAAAACATGGCGGCGTGTTCCTATCCTCCCATACTCAGCCAAGGTCATGAACCTCCTAGTAAGAAAGGTACTTCATAAAACATGGCGACGTGTTCTCATCTTCCTACACACAGCCTTTCTTACCAGATTGTTGCCCTGCGAAAATCTGCCCAATCAAGTTCGATCCATATCTTTGTGCGGGTTCTTAATTAAATTAAATAAATTAATAAATTAATTAAATATTCTTCCGTTGAATTTTCAAGAAATTTTCCTGTATTATCGAGAAGATTTGGAAGATTTTGTCACACACCACACCTTTTATCTCCCGCTGATTTAAGAGCTTTATTTTTGTGAAACATACAAGTTAGCGTTTTGTATATATAGATTGTATATATGTACATTTAATGCCATACGCTAAATAAATAATAATTTAAACGAACAGAGTGTATCTGAGGTGTGGTTGATAATCCAGGATATGCATCTACAGTACATCCTGCGTGTCACTTCGTAACTCACTGCCATCTCCAGTTAAATATATCTCCACAGAAGAAGGAATCATGGAATTAAACAATATTGGTCTAAACTTCTCGAGAGGACGTTGAAGGAGGAATATAAGTCTAACTGAAACGTAGATCTAAGGAGGAGGTGAATGGCTCGTGACATATAGATGGGATTAGGCCAAGAAGAGCACTTACGGAAGTCAAACTCTTGTTTCTTAAATTTTTCGACTTCCTGACGGAGAAACGAACTCACATCCTTCCGGGTTAACTTATATTAAACCAAAAATTTGTAACGAGTTAATTACTGGAAGCAAAGACGGTCGGGTGTAGAGCTAACCACTCTACCGCAACAAGTACTGCGATTACGGATACCGGAAAGTTTTACCTTCCACCACTCCCAGGATGTTCATTGCCTGCACGGAGACGATCTTGCTTTTCTTCTTTTTATGTTTATAGAATTATGGCATGGTAGGTCATAGAACTACTTCCGTGTGCGTTGGCGATATTAGATCATCCAGTACCTAGGGATATTTTTATTTCCCCAAAGTATTTTCAACACCTCGGCCATGCCGATTACCCTATCCTCTGAAAGTAATCAAAAATAAAATAACACTGACAGATTGTTGTGAATTAGGAGTGACCTGTCTCTTCTGATGATACTCATCTCCTAAGAATGACAGTACATACTGCTGCACATGTTCAAAAAATTAACTCGTAAAAGAGCTAGTAGATCATAACTTCAGAGGGTAGCCCGAGGCTTATCTGTCGCATGTCCTCTTCCCCGTGGGAGTGTAATAATACAGCATTTCATTCATATGCTTGTTGTTTGCAGGAGACTTGAATGACTTTCAAGTTCGCTAACATATGGGAGATGGAGAATCTCATTTGACTTTCTCTGTATCTCGCCTGTCATCCGACCTAGCCCGAGGATTTAATATTTCAGTTGGGAGCAATAGTGCAATGCTATACATCTTCGTATGGGGACAAGAAAATTCGTACTGATAAATAATGCACAGATACACAATAGCACAATATTAGGAAGAACAGTTTCTCAAAATCATGTCCCACATTACATTTCACTGAATCTTTCTTGAAACATTCCCTATACTGTCCCCATTTGGTTGAACCACAAATAAACAAATGTATTTGACACATGGAAAAGAAAAGTCTTTGAAATCCCCTTCATATAGTTATGAATAAAGTTTCTGTACAAAAATGCTTACAATTTTAGGAAAAATAAAGTAAATATAACAGTGATTCCAAATGGAATATGAAACAGTTACTTAGAAAATTCACAGAAAACATAAAACTTAGTGATTCCAAAAGGAATCATAGGCCTGAACAGGGTTAACATTTGTTACACTTTTTCGATATAATGAATTTTCCCATAAAATTTGCACGTTTGGTTTTGTAATACGGAAAATACTGAACAAGTCGTCAGAAATATTAGTAAAGGGAATCCATGTAGAAACTGATGGTGGCGCTATTAACAGCTATAATACGCAAGGAGAGGAGTAAGGTAGCTTGCCACTGTTTTCCTTTTTAGGCCCGAATGAGCTGATGCAGCATAACTAAATCTATGTGTAAAATTTTTCATACCACCCAGACGCACTAGCTGGGCACTGAATGATTTTACTGAGTGTCAATCATATTCATCCGGTCCTATATTCTTCTTCTTCTCTCCGATCTTTTCCTAATTCCTTGGGGTCACACTGCATATGGATTAACCTAGTTTTACAACAGGATGATTTTACAATTTATTAGTTTCATCGTATGGATGTGTACTAACCTTTTCTCAACTTTGATTGAGAGAGTTTCCGTCTTTAAATACTTTTATTTTACCCTATATATATATATATATATATATATATATATATATATATATGACTAACACATTATAAACATTACAGAGCGTCAGTCGATGAAAGAACTTCGTCAGGATAGGAATTTGAATACAGAACTCCCAGGTGAAAGGATCACGCCATAGCATGCTCGCTACGGTGACAGCGGCTGAAAGCGACGGAGTGTTGGTGTTACTTGCTGATTTCTCGGGCTAGCTTACAAGCCGTTCTAAGCCACTTGCAAATTCAGAAACACCGCCCCGCAAAGCCCATTTGAATTCGCCCGCCAAGCGACCTTATTGGCTAACTTGAGCAGCTGATAATATGACAGGCAACCACGCAAGATATGGAATTATGCCTTTCAAATTACTTATCAGTACGACCAACACTCTAAAGTAGCAGGGCAATGGGGCTCCCACAGCTGGCCAATCAGAGGCCGCGGAGCGGGTCACCTTACTGCTGACTCAACAGTGCGGGAAATGTGAATTCGACGTGCGCGAAATTTGAATTTGTTAACAAATCCTCGTGCTCTTGTTTGAAACAAAGCCACGTGCTCCTTGACAGCTGCCAACACCTAGTAGTGTAGCAATGCCGATTACCGACAAAGGTCATTGACCCCTAGTATAGTAGGTGTACAATGCCGACTTGGGGATTTTTGCATAAGAGCGAGCCTTACCTTACAGTCGCTATCTTGAGGGGCCTGACTACACTTTAACGGCTAGTTGACCTTCCCGACGCATAAGATAACAAACCTAACCTCATGGAGGTGCATAACTTTAGTTTTACGGCTAAACTCCCTTCTCGACGTAGACAGTCGTTATCTTGGAGGGGCTTAACCTTACATGACGTAGTTTTACGGCAAGATGCCCTTCCTGACGCTAATGGCACAAGATGGCATTATACACAGATTTTTATGAGACGGCCTAGGGGCGCTTGTGCAACATTGCAGCTATATGCGGCCTCTTATGGAGAAAGATGACGGCTATGGGCGATTACGCAAGATAGCGGCTACACATAGGCTCTTATGTAGAAAGATGCCGAACATGGGCGCTTGCGCAAGATGGCGGCTATACATAGGCTCTTATGGAGAAAGATGTCGGCTATGGGCAATTGCGCAAGATGGCTGGTATATTTTGCCTCTTCTGGAAAAAGATGCCGGCCATGAGCGATTGCAGAAGATGGCGGCTATACATGGACTCTTATGGAGAAAGATGACTGCTGTGAGCGATTGCACAAGATGGCGGCTATACATGGGCTCTTATGGGAAGGCCAAGGGTGGTTGCACAAGATGGCTGCTATACACAGGCTCTTATGGAGAAAGCTAGCTTAAAGGCTACTACCCAAGATGACGGCTATACACAGGCTCTGTTACGATCTCCGCTAATGCTACTTATATTTCTTACCTTAGTATGCAGCTTTCCTCCTGTCACGCCGCCACTGCTTCACTCATACTACTGCTCTGCTCACCTGTCGTCTGCCTACTCCGTTCATCACGTGACTTTGACGTCATCTTCTCCTCGCATCGCCTTCTCCGCTTGTGCTTACTGTAACGGTTCAAATCCCGTTCCAAGATGATATCTGTATTTTTATTATTTTATCTGTATTTTATTATTATTATTATTATTATTATTATTATTATTATTATTATTATTATTATTATTATGTCAGTATTATTATTATGTTATCTGTGATATTGTTACTATTATTGTAATTATCCGTTTTATTCAATTCGATTTTGCAATTGCCTGTTGCTTGCAAGATTGTACTTAGATGTATGCATATATACGTATGTGTAGTATAACACTCAATACCTGTACAGTGAGAATTGTTGTATATATCAGAGATTGGATGTGACGTTGGGGCATTGTGCAATATTAGTGGCGATTCTGCCAAGTCATCGCCAAGCCATGGCTACGTCATCGTATTTATTTAGTAATGCGCGCACGGACTCAGTCGCCGCGGGGCTATTTCACCACTGGATGTAATATCTGTCGCGTAGGTGGGAGTATGTCATTGTTATTTCTGGAGATTACGTAGTTGTGTCAACCAACGTCTATATAAGGTGGATGCATATTGTAGCGTCAGTCATTACTTATACGGATGCAGTACAGTGAAGAAGTCTACTAGATCAAGAGGCCTTAGTTGGTCAGCCAACGAGTGTGAACGAGAGATGGCGAAGACTCAGTGAGCCATTAATTCTTGGTCATTGAGAGAGTGAGACCAAATGGTTGGTCCGTCACTTAGTGGAAGACACGGACGCAAGGGCTTACCATGGAGTCAGAGAGGGCAACCCTGGACCTGCCAAGAGGTCATACCATATTGACTTACAAAGAAGTCAGATGATATGGAGAAGAAGCAGTCGCCAGGATGTATCACCACGTTAGGCGTGACACATCTACAGTAAACACCAGAGCAATGGATTACGTCGTAATTACACTCAAAGTGTTGAAGGTACAGTCAAGTGAATCAGTGAGGGAAATATTTCGTATAAATTGTTAAATGTCCGGTCAAGAAGAATTCAAATTCATGCCTAGTTTCTTTCAGTTGCAATGTCATAATTTCATATTCTCATCTGTTTTATCGCAACAAGACTCACTATTTTTTGATATATTATTTAAAGAACATATATTGTTCTATCAAACGAATTCATAGTTTCATTTCATTGACAGTAAAATATCTTAACCTCAAAATTAATGGGGAAACCGAACGCCAATCTCCTTTTCCCAGAACTGATATGGTATGTTGTCAAAAGTAAGCTTATTACCCCACACCCTAGAGATAGTCAAGAGTCTCATTCTATTATTGCTGTACTGAGTGACAGCTGGCGCCCTTCAAATAACGTATGTGTAAGTAAGCAGGTAACAAGTAAGTGTGAGTACAGGGTTCGACAAGTGTGTATTTTATTTAATGAATGTTAATTTTCATAATTTCCATTTTAAATGCAGATATTCAGATTTTTCAAGTTAAATGCAGTTTTATATGTTTCAAAAGTTAGTCAGCAAGTTAGGAAAGATACAAATTGTCGACGCAACGTGGGACACGAAGAAATTCAGAATTGGTTCTGAATGACAGCATATCATAGTTTCATTTTGGGAAGAGTATGCGCATTTAAGCCAACGGAATTATTACCGGCAAATTTCAGGACTATAATTTTGTGATATATATTTGTATTTTGGGGATATGTCAAGGGATTTGAAGAGGGAGATTAATTTAAGATCGCGTACTATCACTAGTGAACCAAAGATGGACACGGAAGACAGTAACAAGTCATGTGAGGACGAGGTCATTGCTTCTGCGGACATCCAAGGTGAAATTCAGAGTAGGGAGCAGGTGAATACGATGGAACCTTCTGAGGAAATTCAGGAAAGTGCAGAAATTGAGAAGCACACTGAAACTCAAAAGAATGTCGCGGGGGGGATGAACCAAGGTTTTATAAATTTGATGATGGCCGAATTTACCGAGATCAGTAATGAAAATAAGAAACTGAGTGAAGATAAGTTTAAACACATGAAAGAATTACTCGAAAATAGGGATAAACAGATGGAAGAAATGAGTAACTCTCTATGTAGAAAAATGGATAAAATAATTAGTAGGAATAACCAAAATAGTAGTAAAATGAAAGAATTAATTGGCAGTAATAAAGAAAATTGTAATGTGATCATTAGTAATATAGATACTAAGATACTAGAGATAAATAATCAAACATCTAAGTTAGAAAGTAAGGCAAATGAAAAGTGTGTTGACCTTAGGGAAGAAATGGAGTCGAGTCGGAGCGATGTTCATTCTCAAATTGAGCATGTCAAAGAAATATGTACAGAGAATGTCGTAGAATTAAGTGACAAAAGTTCTAGTAATCGGGAAGAAATTCATGACGTAGTCGAGAAAAGATTGGACAAGAGTTACAATGCAGTTGGGGAAGATACGAGGGAACAGATTAGTAGAAATGAGCAAATTGAAAGCAAACTTGTGGAGGTCACTGAACTACGGAACGAACAGGAAATGCTATCACAGCAGGTGAGAGAGAGAGAGGAAGAATTGCAGGAAGACGTGAGAATAGTGGAAGAGAATTCTGAGAGAGCAGCGGAAGCAGAAGAAGAAGAAGAAGAAATTTTGAGTTGCCAGAGTGTGATACGGCAGAAAGGTACAGGCGAGTCGGTGGGTGAGGTGATACTAGCGAGTGGTTTGTTCAGTAGGGATCGTGATTTAACTGGGTTTTCTGGAGAACAGTTCAATTCTATAGAATTTGTAAAAGTAGTTGAGAAAAGATTTGCTAGTAAGTTGAGGAATAATAATACTGAATGGGAATACATACTGGAAATCTTGTCGAATGTTTCTATCGGTGAAAGTAGAATATGGTTTCGAGTATACTGGAATAATATGTCTAATTTAGGAGAGATTAAAGAGTTCATTGACAAGCTTTGGAAGGAATGTGTGGAAGGGTGTGCGCGGGAGAGAGAGCGCATGATATCTGGGGGAAGTAGTATTGTAGAGAGAGAGAGGGAGAAATGTTAGCCGTGTATCAGAGGAGAGGGGGTGATCATGATGAGCAGAGGATTAATAGTTGTGTCGATGGTGATAGGGGTCAGAAGAGTAATCAGAGAGAATCGGAAGATGGGAGGCGTATGAATTTGAGTTATGAGAGAGAAGGTCAGAAGAGTAATCAGAGAGAATCGGAAGATGGGAGGCGTATGTATTTGAGTTATGAGAGAGAAGGTCAGAAGAGTAACCAGAGAGAATCGAAAGATGGGAGGCGTACGGATATGAGTTATCAGAGGGACTATGATAGTCTTAATATGAATGTTATCCAGGTGTCGTTATCGAGCCAGAGTATTTCAGATTCACAGGGAATCGGGTAGGGTAAGTGGACAGGCTGAAGGTAGAAAATGAACAGGTATTTAGTACAAGTAGTTATGTAGTGAAAGTAGATTTAAGAGTAGTGTGATTGTGACCTAAGTAATGTTAAGTGAGATATTTAAGTAATGACGTAGTCGTAGATAATGAAGTAATTAATAGTAGTAGTAAGGCAGATGTAAGAAGTGTTTTGTTACGTGATGTAAGTACTTATAATACTGAGAATATGATGTAAGTAGTGAGATAGTAACTCCGACGATGTGTGAATTGTGAAGGTGAGCAAAGGTACTATTAGATATTATTGAAGCCGTTGGGTAAGTCATCGTGAGTAAATAACAAGATAGCGGTACCAGTCAATTGAAGATAATTGTAAGTTTCAGACATGCCTTGTTGTACCAGAACTTGTGTATTCAGTTGTTTTAGGAGCTGACTTGGTTGCAAACCATGGAAGTAGAGTAGACTTTAATTTAGGTAGTGTGTGTTTGTTCTATGAGAAAAACTAGCAAAGAAGTACGTGTTAATTATGATGGTCTGAGGTAAGTGTGTTGGTGACGAGTGTTCTTTGAAATATATGAGAGGTAAGTGAAGTTGTTCCTAGTGAGAGGAAATGTTTTGTTGGGTGTGTTACGTGCCTGTACGACCAGTATCCGAGGGATAGTCGGTATGAGGCAGTGACGTGAGGTAATTTGAGTGAATTACAGGAGGGGTAATTGTGTTCGATGTTAGGTAAGCATCGAGAGGTATTTAGTGGTAAGTGAGGAAGAACACGTATATGAACATAAATTTGTAGTACATGACCATTCATCATTTGTGGGAGGTAAGTACCCCAATCAACTTAAATGTGCTAGTGAACTCTAAGAACAAATAAACATTATGCTGTATTACGGAATAATTGAACCATCTTGTAGCCATAGTATTGATTCTTTAATTATTGTTGCCAAGAAGGATGTGATCTATTGAGATATGTAAGTTAATAAGGGCAAAATTGATTCAGTTTGGGCGACAGAGTGCTACTCAGAGTTCCATTTCATCATCTGCAGAGGCGGGAAATATCTTGAAGTTATTATTTTGTATCAGGGGTATTTCACTATTGTGAACCGTATCGGGAAGTGTGCATATTCCTTGAAAGATCAGGAAGGGAAGATTGTCGGTACTTATAATATTAAGAATTTAAAGAAGTACTTCACGTGAGATTTGTTGAGATAAGATTAAGACGATTAATTTTTGTAAGAAACTGGCAAAATAAAACTAACATCTGAGATATGCGCGTGAACCAAGTGTCGTATTGGTGTATTGGAAGAATAAGTGCTACATTGTCATGTACTGTGTGACAAAAAACGGAGAACAGGACATTGGACAGTTATCTGCGATAAAAATATGTGAGAACAGTTCTCATATAAGTGATATTTCACAAAAAGTTTTGATATGTTAAAAAAAGAAGAATGTAGTGTAATCATTTAAAATTATTTGTAAGTGTTAAATTGAGTGCTGTACTCTTGTGATTTGTATGAGAGAAAAAGAGAATGGGACACTGAACAGTTATCTACGATGGCAATGTGCGAGAAAAATTCTCATATATGTGATGTATTATAAAATGTATAGATGCTGAAAAAGAAAATTATTGTGGTATACTCATTTAAAGTGTTTATATGTGTTAGTGTTATATTATGTTGTTCATAAATCAATCGATTCTTTGTTCTTCGATTTATTTATGAGGGAGGCGAATTGTAACGGTTCAAATCCCGTTACAAGATGATATCTGTATTTTTATTATTTTATCTGTATTTTATTATTATTATTATTATTATTATTATTATTATTATTATTATTATTATTATTATTATTATGTCAGTATTATTATTATGTTATCTGTGATATTGTTACTATTATTGTAATTATCCGTTTTATTCAATTCGATTTTGCAATTGCCTGTTGCTTGCAAGATTGTACTTAGATGTATGCATATATACGTATGTGTAGTATAACACTCAATACCTGTACAGTGAGAATTGTTGTATATATCAGAGATTGGGTGTGTCGTTGGGGCATTGTGCAATATTAGTGGCGATTCTGCCAAGTCATCGCCAAGCCATGGCTACGTCATCGTATTTATTTAGCAATGCGCGCACGGACTCAGTCGCCGCGGGGCTATTTCACCACTGGATGTAATATCTGTCGCGTAGGTGGGAGTATGTCATTGTTATTTCTGGAGATTACGTAGTTGTGTCAACCAACGTCTATATAAGGTGGATGCATATTGTAGCGTCAGTCATTACTTATACGGATGCAGTACAGTGAAGAAGTCTACTAGATCAAGAGGCCTTAGTTGGTCAGCCAACGAGTGTGAACGAGAGATGGCGAAGACTCAGTGAGCCATTAATTCTTGGTCATTGAGAGAGTGAGACCAAATGGTTGGTCCGTCACTTAGTGGAAGACACGGACGCAAGGGCTTACCATGGAGTCAGAGAGGGCAACCCTGGACCTGCCAAGAGGTCATACCATATTGACTTACAAAGAAGTCAGATGATATGGAGAAGAAGCAGTCGCCAGGATGTATCACCACGTTAGGCGTGACACATCTACAGTAAACACCAGAGCAATGGATTACGTCGTAATTACACTCAAAGTGTTGAAGGTACAGTCAAGTGAATCAGTGAGGGAAATATTTCGTATAAATTGTTAAATGTCCGGTCAAGAAGAATTCAAATTCATGCCTAGTTTCTTTCAGTTGCAATGTCATAATTTCATATTCTCATCTGTTTTATCGCAACAAGACTCACTATTTTTTGATATATTATTTAAAGAATATATATTGTTCCATCAAACGAATTCATAGTTTCATTTCATTGACAGTAAAATATCTTAACCTCAAAATTAATGGGGAAACCGAACGCCAATCTCCTTTTCCCAGAACTGATATGGTATGTTGTCAAAAGTAAGCTTATTACCCCACACCCTAGAGATAGTCAAGAGTCTCATTCTATTATTGCTGTACTGAGTGACAGCTGGCGCCCTTCAAATAACGTATGTGTAAGTAAGCAGGTAACAAGTAAGTGTGAGTACAGGGTTCGACGAGTGTGTATTTTATTTAATGAATGTTAATTTTCATAATTTCCATTTTAAATGCAGATAGTCAGATTTTTTAATATAAAATCAGTTTTATATGTTTGTAAAGTCAGTAAGCGAGTCAGGAACATCTCACATTACCTCTATTGGACACTTGATTATGACGTTTCTGGAACATGATGGCTTTCAGCTTTTCTACTCTTCTCGATGTTTCTGTACTGCTATACAGTATATTCTCGCTCAGCCGCTCTAAAAATTGAGTCTGCCTTTGTCTCGGGGTGGTGGAGCACTAAAACAACTGTGCTACGTTCTATATTGTCATTACCATCTGTACTGATACTTCTTCAGGTTATTTGGTGAGCAAGACTTATCATAATGTTATTTCGACATTAAATTCTTCATTGGTCCATCTGCCCCAGTTGAACTTTGCTTTCGCCAGCTCATTTCGGCATCAAAATAAATATGCAAGATATTATTTCTACTAAAACTTTTCAACCACGAACTGTACTACAGACAACGGAATTTTGAAATCACATTATCTGCTTCCTAGGACCAATGCTACTTTCTGCAATAATAATAATAATAATAATAATAATAATAATAATAATAATAATAATAATAATAATAATAATAATAATAACAGATCCTGCAGCGTAACTTCACCCGGCGAAGAGAATCCTTTCCCCAGTTCGATCCCTACTTCCATTCCCCTTTCCCTTCTTTTCGCATCTTCTTTCAGGTTGCTTCCTTTATTCGACTTTCATTATTCTTCATTGTACGCTAAATACTTATTCATACGGTTTATGATGTATTTTCAGTTATCTTTATTGTAAATGGGGCACATTTTCCTTGTCTTCTGAGGTTTCCTCTATATAATTCACTGTCTATCAAACTCTTGTCTGCGATTTACAATCTTGTAGAGAAATATTTAATTATTCATTTATTCATTGTTAAATATATTTATATTGTTAACCTTTGGTTTTCTCTTGTTATTATTTTTCTATTGGTCTAGTTCCATCTCACCGCGCGTGTCCATCGTTCAATTATTATTATTATTATCATATTATTATTATTATTATTATTATTATTATTATTATTATTTATCGTGTTGCTTCTTCTACCACTTGTATGCTTAAGCTATATATTAACTATTTCAACAACTATATTATCTCAGCATCGTACTTACTTACGACGACAGCTGAGGGCATCAGCTCTTATGGAGAAAGCTGGTTGACGGGGCCTACTACGCAAGATGGCGGCTGCTCTTATGAGACGGCTTAAGGGCGCTTGCGCAAGATGGCGGCTATACACAGGCTCATATGGAGAAAGCTGGCTGAGGAGGCCTACTGCGCAAGAAGGCTTCTATACATAGGCTGTTATGACCTTATCCTCCCTTTCCACCTTCTCTGTCAAGGCATAGGGCGTTGAAAATCTCATATGAACAGTGGCGTAGGTACAGGAGGGGAAAAGAGGGATGTATTCCCTTCCCCACATGAGACACTTCCACTCCTTATTATAAATAGGTAGTAAAACGCAGTAAAATAATGAAAACACCCTTTTCAAAGCCATCCGTTAAAATGCGCATTATTATTTGTTCAATTATTACTATTAATGTCCCTCACCTTCTCTCCTCCCGTAAGAGCTACCCTCGTTCAAGCAGCTGGCGTACAGCCTCTCACCGTTGGGTCCCACTGTGATTCAAATTACGGTCACTCCAAATGAGATTTCTGCTGGACAAAATGGAGGCGAGACAGGTTTTACACCGGGTACTCCAGTTTTCTCTGTCATCCTTCATCCGAGCAACACTCCCCAAATATCATGCCATTTCATCACTCGGTCATTAATCATTGCCCGAGAAGAATGTACTCCTTCATACAACCACCTTGGCTCCCACCAGAAATACGTTGTGTTGCGCTTACCCTATGCCAACTCCATAAAATCCTGCATTCTTCAGTCATTTTGCCTTTCTTCATACTTTAAATAAATGTCATCCTATCACAGTCTCACTATTGTATAATACAATGTAATAATATGCGTATATTCCAGTACCTGGTTAGATGGAAGAGAGGGAATGAAGGCCTGAATCTTTCCAGGTAAAATAAAACATTACTTCCTCTACTACCGGTACTAGAATACATATAGAATACTAGCAATATTGCCCACTTTTTTCGCACGGATATTTCTTATTAATAAATCCATCTTTCTTCTTTGGTATAAAAGAAAAATGGAGGTAGGGGCATAACTAACTGCTGGTTTTTCACCCGGATGGTGGGATTCGATTCCCGGTCTTCACAGCTTAGAAATTTTCACTTAAAAATGGAGTTGTATTTGAATGAAATACAGGAGATATTACCATACCCAATCTGAGCTCAAATATTCCAGTAGTTTAAGCGTGAGGGAATAAGAAACAAACGGGTATCATGTAATTTGTAACCATTATGCGATAGTTTAGGAATAATTTTGCAAATAACATATTTTAATACAATATTTTGGAATAAATGTTATTCATATGACATGTATGAGAAGGATTGCGAAGGAATTTCATGAAATTTAGCACAGGCGCTTTCTACGTGGTGTCGTTTGGGAAGGCAAGCAGACAGGCAGGCAGACAGATAGACATCCTTGCTATGCCTACCCATAAAACTGCCATTTAAGGTAATTTAGTCATAGTAATTGCCTGCCGTGAGTGGAACGTCCTTCCCAAATTCCACTATGACTAGTGACCTGTCGCAGCAATAGCTGCGAAAAGACTAAAAATGAATCACTTTAATAAAGTAGGCTACAGTTCACTGTAAATGATTACATTTGGCTGTCATATTGATTGAATAATTTTAGTATTTCTTTGTAAACTACGTTTTTTTTAAATACCCTTCAGTTTCAGGGAACTGACCCTGATATGGTGTAGTTATAATTTTAATTTCGACATCCCCCAAAACTGAAGCTACTAAATGCCACATATAATTGACTATGGCTGAGGTAAATGCCTATTTTGTCAAAAAATTGATCCTATACATTGTTTTGGGCATTGCAGAAACGAGACGTAACCGGATCTGCGTCCTTTAAAACTGGAAATGCGTGTTATTTTTAGTAGACACGAAATGCCCTAGGTAGATAAACTACTTCATTCTTCGAAGTACCTGCAATGACTTCTAATTTTATAATTTGGTTTTGCATCGCTTATTAGAACCAACATGGAGCAACAACTTAAATTCTGTCCATAACTTAATATCATAGAACTATATATCGGACTAACGAAGACAATTCTGCCTCGATAACAACTTTTAGGGAGCCCTATAGATAGGTCAGCGGAGACGACTTTCATAGAACCATCTACCGGCGAATACAGTTGGCTGCAACGACCTAAGCATCGCATTAATCGAATAAATGTCCGGCTCCATAGCTAAATATTTAGCAAGCTGACCTTTGCTCACAGGGTTCACGGGTTTGATCCCGGCAGAGTCGGGAATTTTAACTTTAATTGGTTAAATCCGCTAGCACGGGAACTGGGTGTATGTGTCAGCATCATCATCATTTCATCCTCATTACGACACGCAGATCGCCTACGGGAGTCAATTTAAAAGACCTGCATCTGGCGAGCCGAACTTGTCTTCGGACACTCTCCGCACTAAAAGCCATACGCCATTTCATTTCATTCGAATAAGCGAATATTTTACGCAAATAAGGGCTCAAATTAAATAATAATATTTTTCTAGTAATTCTGAGATGGAGGCCTTTATTTTGACGTATATTTTTTTTTTGCTAGGGGCTTTACGTCGCACCGACACAGATAGGTCTTATGGCGACGACGGGATAGGAAAGGCCTAGGAGTTGGAAGGAAGCGGCCGTGGCCTTAATTAAGGTAGAGCCCCAGCATTTGCCTGGTGTGAAAATGGGAAACCACGGAAAACCATCTTCAGGGCTGCCGATAGTGGGATTCGAACCTACTATCTCCCGGATGCAAGCTCACAGCCGCGCGCCTCTACGCGCACGGCTTTTGACGTATAACACATAGGCGTTTGCATTGTGGTTTTCTCAAAATATTATTCGTTACGTGTTTTATAACCGTTCATTTTCGCTGTTACTCTGCGATGCAACTGAGTGAATTCGAATAATCATTTTTATGTAGAAGTTCATCTCTTACTTCCATCGTATCGCGTGACTTGCTTTCATTCTTCATCAGATATAGGTCTCATTCTCTTGCGAGTGGTGGTGGGTGGTGGTGGGGAGGGGTTAGTACCACTGTTTCATGTGACCTGCTGTCTCTGACTATATATATCACAACGTTATACAGTATTGTGCCTCAGGCACAATGGGGAAAGGAATGTTTTGCTCCATGGCATCTGCTCTGAAATTTACACTAACAATGGCGGAAGCACAGTATTGCATATTGAAAATAACGCCTGACTAATCGTACACTGGTGCATCAATTTTGATAGCAATTCAATGTGCTTCCTGAATTCGTGCAAGTTAACTTCCAATTAGTGATCAAACATTACGATACAGCTGCTACATCCAGATAACGCCAGTCGGATAGTTCATTCTAGCATCTCCTCATGATGCTAATTAGAACATCGCTCTTACGATTGAATGGTAACTTAGGCGATGGCGTTTCTGCCTTATTGTTGTAGGCTCCGGTTTGCACTCCAGGCTCGTTGAAGCAAGCTTGAGACGGGTTTTTTATAGCTTCGTAAGCTTAAATTAGTTCCTTTCTGGTATGAGCTGTAGCGTATCTACTAAACAAACCAAACAATACGTGCTGTGGTAAAAAAAGACAAAGACACCTTAGTACAGGCCATGAAGGCCCTTGGAGGAGTGGAAGGTAAAGCCTTCCACCATTGTTAACCGCGGCACGTGATGGGGTAGAGTGGTAGGAATTAACCTGGTACTCATTTTTGGTGTAGGCTGAGTGAACCTCAGGGCCATATGATGCTGTGGTAATGCGAATAGTAAATTAATAATAATGACAATATTCTATACCATCAGACTCCATAATCAGTCATTTTGATTCCATCAATTAATCATCAATGATCTGTAATTAGAACTGTCGCCCAGTTGGCAGATTCCCTACCAATTGTTTAGCTAGACTTTTCTAAAACGTTTTCAAATGACTTGGAAATGTATTAAACATTTCTCTTGATAATTTATTCCAATCCCTTACTCCTCGTCCTATAAATGGATATTTGCCCCAATTTGTCCACTTGAATTCCACTTGATATTTTTGTTACGATCTTTGCTACTGTTTGAAGCTCTGCGCAAACTTATTCATCTACTAATTTTATTTCACGCCATATCTCCACTGACAGCTCGAAACATACGACATAGTCGAGAATCTTGTCTCCTTACTCCCAAGTCTTCCAACCCCGAAGTTTGCAGCATTTTCGTAACAGTACTCTTTTGTCGGAAATCAACCAGAAAAAAACGTGCTGCTTTCCTTTGGATCCTTTCCAGTTCTCATAACAAGTAGTACTCGTGCGGGTCCCATACACTGTAACCTTCCTCTAAATGGGGTCTTACCAGAGACCTACATGCCCTCTTCTTTACAGATTTACTACAACTCCTAAATACTCTCGTATTCATGTGAACAACCTCGTTAACGGGATTACCCGAATGAAGATTATTCCTCATATTAACACCTAGATACTTAGAGCAATCCCCAGGAGGTACTATCACCCCAGTATCACAGTAATTAAAACTGAAAGGTTTTCTTCTTGGTGAAACACAACTTCAATTTTCATCCCATTTACGATCCTACCGTTATCCGCTGTCCATCTCACAACATTGTTTAGGTCCCCATTCAGTCGCTCACAATCCTGTAACTTATTTACTGCTCTATACAGTTCAACGTCATCCTCAAGTAGCCATACCTCTATGCATATAAGAAAACATAAGGGCCCAATAATACTTCTTTGTGGGACTCCCCTCACGGATCAGAATGCTGCCCTATACACATTCTTCATTCTCCGACGCATGTCCACCGGTGTTTGTCCTTCGGCAGCCAAGAACAGAATAACGGCACGTTGGTCCTGTTTGGACGCATTTGGTAACAATGTCGTCATAGTTCACGTGGCCCCATTTAACGCACGAGTCACGGCCTTCAGGACCGGATCACACTTAAGTTACTCTAATTATCTCTTCTGTTTTATAGAAAGGTAGCCACCCATTCAGTGCCTCTTTTTTCTATTCTATTCCCTCATTTTGATCAGAAATCCCCCATGTTTCCATCTAGGCTGCACGCGCATTTTATCGAACCTCCTTTTCACGCTACTAAATAGCAAAGTAAACCGAATGTATCTTGGGTTAACTGCAGTTGAGTTTTAATTCATCTTGGCGGATAAACACCAAATGTGTTACCAGAGACTTTTTGCATGCCGACATCTTATGATATAGAGTGTCGAATGGAATTTTTCACGCCCTTCAAAGTCCCGACCACTACTGCCCGGTTTGAACCCGCGACTTTAGGATCTAGCGGCAGACGTTCCACCACAGTTCCACTGCAATATCGATAGGCAAACTACCCAGAGAGCAGCTTTCTTGGCAGGGAAAGTCTCATAATTGGATATATGTGGCGAGATAGGTTAATGCTTTGGGAATACTGTATTCTGTACCTTATCTCTAAAAATTCATAAAATGCCGGGCTGAGTGGCTCAGACGGTTAAGGCGCTGGCCTTCTAACCCCAACTTGGCAGGTTCGATCCTGGCTCAGTCCGGTGGTATTTGAAGGTGCTCAAATACGACAGCCTCGTGTCGGTAGATTTACTGGCACGTAAAAGAACTCCTGCGGGACTAAATTCCGGCACCTCGGCGTCTCCGAAGACAGTAAAAGTAGTTAGTGGGACGTAAAGCAAATAGAATTATTATTATTATTATTATTAAAAATTCATAATAATTAACATCATTCTATTACCTTATGAAACATTAAAGCCCTTCAGTCTGTCGTAAACACTAATTATAATACAGTAACGTAACTGTAATATGCGCACTATTACATTAGGAACGATATGTTTCGTTTTACAAGAACATCCTCAGTTTCTATCAAATCACTTTAAATCAAGCCCATTATGTTCAATATTGTTTACGTTGTATAAACTTGTCAATGATTGATAGCTGGTGATATTTAAAAAAGTATTAACAAATAATGATTGCAGTATTCCTCAACCATCGCCTTATTAATTTATGGAAATATTTTTCTACTTAACAAGCTGCTAATCAAAAGTACGTCACTATCAGTATCTGTTTTTGGCCTGTAGCCAGTGTCTTTGCCCAGTCCCGGTATATAAATAGGGAAGTGTCCGACTCGTTGGCTGAACGGTCAGCGTACTGGCCTTCGGTTCAGAGGGTCCCGGGTTCGATTCCCGGCCGGGTCGGGAATTTTAACCTTAATTGGTTAATTCCTACGGCACGGGGCTGGGTGTATGTGTTGTCTTCATCATCATTTCATCCTCATCACGACGCGCAGGTCGCCTACGGGAGTCAAATAGAAAGACCTGCAACTGACGAGCCGAACCCGTCCTGGGATATCCCGGCAGTAAAAGCCATACGACATTTTTAATAGGGAAGTGAATGAAACATTCTATAGGGAATGAGGTCTGTTATGTGGAGGGAGGGGAGAGGAAATATGGGAGTGTTGCTGGCAATGACTCTGTTCATAGAAGAGGGGAGGGGAATTTGCTTCTTCATGTTGTAATATATAAGGCGTGATCAAAAAGTTTCCATTTGAGGGCGTTACTGCAGCGGATATGCAACGTCGCGTGACTCCGATTCGGGTATATAAGCACGGATATGTAGGCGAAAGGATTAGTGTGGCAGTCGTGTCGTGCCGAGGTGCGTGCGTTAAATTGCGCCCATGTGAATTATGACGATGTTGTTGCGAAATGCGTCCAAACAGGACCAACGTGCAGTTATTCTCTTCTTGGCTGCCGAAGGACAAACACCGATGGACATACGTCGGAGAATAAAGACTGTGTATGAGGCAGCATGTCTGTCGAAAACCACAGTTGTGGAATGGTGCACTAAGTTTCGAGCTGGTCGTGTTTCGACACAAGACGCCGGTCGATCTGGGAGGCCAGCCTCATCCATCACGGAGAACAACAAGCGGGCGGTGGATGAAGCGATAGTTCTGATCTCTCCTCATGCGATTGCGAGGTATCACGCCTTCGGATCCCTCAGAAAGGCATTGAAGGTTCGACGGTTCCTGTTGGACGAGGGGGTGCAGCAGGCAGTTACGTAATTCTTCACGCAACAGGTCACGGTGTTTACCACACGGGGGTCTTCAACCTGGTGTATCGGTGGGATGAGTGCATCAGTGCTTACGGCAATTTTGCTTGATTGGCATCACGATTCAGGACTGTAGAACCGTCGAAGAGAAACTTTTTGTTGGCCCTTTATTTTGTGTGTGTTAGGTAGTAAAATATGGCTTCATTCTAAACAGATCATTGTATTCAGAAAGAGAATTTCCCGCGGTACAGAGGTAAGGACTTCGGCTGTGGTCACTGTAGTGACATTTTCAGCTGTAATGGTTGGTTTTGTGACAGAAACAGTAAAGAGTGCTCGTTTGTTATTACGAGATACAGTATGAATGTTTGCACTAACGTAGATACATTTTCGACGAAACTAGAACTGATAAGCGCCGGGACATATAAAGTATGAAATTTGATCTTAATGGAGGTGCAACTCTGGTATTTTTCGATTTAAAGGGGACGAATGACTCTTCATAAAAGAAGAAGAAAATGAAATATCTACTCTCACTATTAAACAATTAGTTTTATTTAAGGAGAGAATAAGTATGCGGAAGGGTGTTACTGTTAACGTAAAATGTCTTGATTCATCCTCCGGTGCTCACATCTCGGGAGTAGGAAGTCAGTGGTTTAGTCACATGAAAGACAAAAAGCCGCCCGACACACGTCCATCTCACAATTTCATGATCTTACGACAACCAACGGTGCACACAGGTAAAAATCTGTTCTATCATCAAAGAGTTAGGCCCAATGGAACGTGAGGTAACAATTTTTATATCCACGTGATATTGAGAGACAAATTTAGCTAACAATGGGATGCAGCTACATTCGGCTAACCATAAAGGATTGGTAGTGTTTCTGCAACTAGGACGTCATCTTCGAAAACTGCAGGCGATACATTTTTACATACCTGTGTGTAATGTCTACGTTATGTCACTCATTTAAAATTTTAATAACAAACACAGGTATTTGGAGATTCAACTTTCAATTTTCCTGAAAAGTAATTTAACAATTTACACACGATTATTGATTAGAATAGTATTTAGACTGCAATCAGTGACGTATATCACGAGGTATGCGGTAACTGTTACGCATGTACAAATGAAAAGCTGCCAGCTTCTTTACAGAAACAATGAATTATGATAGTGGTTGACTTCTAATTTACATGCGCTCATAATAATTATTGACAAATTGTTGAAAAATTTCCCGAAACATAGAAAACCTAAAAGTTTGCTTGATGGAATCTTGGGAAGCGATCATAATTGTCATATTATTATATGTAAATGATAGATAGATAGATAGAAAGAAAGAAATTATAGTATTGTTATAATAATGTAGTTGTTGTTTGAGTTGTCAGTCCATAGACTGGTTTGATTCAGCTCTCCATGCCACCCAATGATGTGCTAATCTTTTCATTCGTACGTAACTAGTGCATCCTACATCTGCTCTAATCTGCTCGTCATATTTATACCTTGGTCTATCCCTACCGTTCTTACTTCTCATACTTACTTCTCATACTTCCTTCAAAAACCAACCGAACACGTCATGGGTGTCTTAAAATGTGTTCTATCATTCTAACTCTTCTTCTCTCAAATTTAGCCAAATCGATCTCCTCTCTCCAGTTCGGTTCATTATCCCTTAATTCAAGTTTCGATTCCTCTACCTCACCTTCAGATTTCCTCCGTAATACCACATTTCAAAATCTTCTATTCTCTTTCTTTCTGAGCTATTTATCGACTACGTTTCACTTCCATACAGTGCCACGCTCCATAAGAATTTCTCCAAAACATGTCCCTAATTCCTATATCAGTGTTCGAATTGAGAAAATTTCCTTTCTTAATAAACGCCTTCCATGCATGTGCTAGTCTGCATTTTATTTCCTCCTCGTTTCTGCCATCGTTAGTTATTTTACTATCCAAGTAACAATATTCATCTCCTTCCTTTAAGACTTCATTTTCTAGTCTAATGTATCATGCATCACCCGACCTCATTTGATTACACTCCATTATTTTTGTCTTGGTCTTATTTATTGTAGTCTTGTACTCCTTCCCCAAGACATTGTCCATATCATTAATCCATTTCTGTAGATCTTCTAGAGCAATAATTTCAGAGAAATGGAAATCTCCACCTTGTATCTGAGATGTATGAGAAAACTTGTCAAATCATTGGCGCTGCGTGAAGAATCACTATTTATTTAACTCAGGTGGAAAAAAGAAGTGGGAAAACGGATGTATTATGGGAGATACAATAATTTTGAAGAGAATATACCAACATTTAGAGACACGCGACGTTCTAAAACTATTCGAAAATGTTATGGAATTATTTATATTGCTTGCAGTTAATTAACTGATTTAAACATGTACCAATTACTGTGTACTATAGCTTTCAGTTTGATTAATACATTTCAATAAATACGCTGCGAACTGTCGATATCTGCTACGTTCCGTTACAGTGGAATCAATCAGTGACGAGTACTCTAAGGTAATTACCTCTGCCTGAGTTAGTTATCCCCAGGGACGATGCATAGCCGATGACATCATTCATTACACGACTCTACGTGTGCTACACGGTGTGCCTGTTTTGTTTGACATGTGTCTATTTTTCACTTTTATGCCCAGAGTTGGGTAAACATTACAAAAATTTACCTTTGTTTTCACAGATAGGACAAAATTAATATAAATCCTTATGGTAAGTTGATGTTGGATATGTAAGAAGTCAATCAATCAATCAATCAATCAATCAATCAATCAATCAATCAATCAATCAATCAATCAATCAATCAATCAATCAATCAATCAATCAATCAATCAATCAATCAATCAATCAATCAATCAATCAATCAATCAATCAATCAATCAATCAATCAATCAATCAATCAATCAATCAATCAATCAATCAATCAATCAATCAATCAATCAATCAATCAATCAATCAATCAATCAATCAATCAATCAATCAATCAATCAATCGTTCCCGTTATTATTACTATCCCGTTTTTAAAAGAAGTTTTTTACATAATTCGCTGTCAGTTGTGATTCACCGTTTGTACAGCATTTGCGAGAAAGAATAAAATATTCCTCCTCCAGAATAGCTGTACTACAGGGAAATTTCAGTACTGAGAATATATAAGCTCATTTTATCCTATTGGCTGAATACTGCGTTGAATATTTGAATGGCATTAGAATACATTACTATCACTTTAATTCTTTTACCGTACGGTATCCAATATTCCAGAGCAGCTATCCGTAGCGAATTGCCCCTCTCCCATTATGGATAAGACATTAATATTTCATCATATTTAAATCTGAAAATACTGAATATTTGTAAAATCATGTTGAAGATAAAAATGAAGATATATTCTTCTAATTCAATAAATTTCCATGATTCACTATCTTTTCCCGTCAAATTTGGAGTGAAAATGGTTACATTTGTAAATCTCTGACACAAACGCGTGAATGTTTTAGGTTATTATTTTGGTATGTCATCATAATCCTTAAAGTAAAATAAGCATTAACCGACCTGTAACTTAAAATCCTTTCAGCCTTTCGAACACATAGTTTCAATATTAATATTACACTAAAACTTACCTCTAAAATAGCACTATTAAGCAGTGAATAAAATGCACACTATTAAGCGAAGAATGGCACGTATCGTTATTAAAAGAATATCATCAGATTTTGTCATGTTACACTCAGTATGTGGAAACCTTTATGTTTATTTCTGTTCAAAACCTAGGAATTTGGAATTTGGAACTTATTTTAATGAAGTCCTGCTTTGTCTTCAATGCAGCATAAGATGCGAGATGTTTAGAAAGCATTACTCTCTGAAGGGGGCGTTCACCCTGCGTAGATCAGGTGGCATTATTCCCGTGAGCAGCGGGGCCCAATAGATTTCCGTGGATCTAATTGTGTCCAAAATAAGGTACATGCTGTTCAGGTGTGTATCAACATTATGCCTTCCACATTTGCGTGATGCTGCTGACACGGCTCGCAACACATTTAACGCTGTGAAAGTTTAGATATACTGCTGGGAATCTTAAACACACTTGTCCTTTCACAATGTGTTTACTGGTGTGCAAATTGCTAGTGGATTTCATCATCCACCCAAGCAGTGCGTCACTCTTCTCGGAGTTCGGGCAGGCCACGGAAGATGCAAGGATTCACTCTACAAGTGGAACTGCATAACGTCACCGAAATGCGACTGTGGTGCCTCACGACAAACCATCGCCCACATCGTTGGCTGCTGCAAGCTACGTGCTTACTCAGGTAGCTGGCTGATTTCTTGATTCCATTAGAGGCAGTGTTAGAGAGGATCGAAGGGCTGGATAAACTGATATTAAAATATTTTCTTGTTATTGTAATATATTCAATTGTCTATATGTAGATTTCATGCTATACGCTAAATAGATAATATTAATTAAGGCTGCATTTTGGGAACTTACGTTTTAGATTATTTTCATTAATATTACTAGTAGTATTATTAGTATTAGTAGTACAGTGGACGTCCTAAAGCTGCTGAGCAGGTGAATAACGCCGCTTTCGGGTTTTTTATTTCGTCAGTGTCCACGCTGTCTTCCAACCCGTCCCGCACGTGGACAAGAAGCAACTTCTTTCATATCCCTTATAGTTTGCAAAAGCGGATGCCATTGTTAGTGAGTATGCAGAACGCAGACGTACTAATTTAATTATTGGTTATAATTTTTAACACAATTACGATAGGAAGTAGTTTCTTTCAAAAGTTTACTCTAGTGAATAAATGATTGTGCTGTGAAGTGAAATATAAGCATTTTTGGATTATGAGCTAGACATAATATTCCGTTACACTTGCGTGAAAAAGATCTGGCCCATTTTTTAGGAACAGTGATTTAGTTTGGTAAAGATAAATCTAACAACCCCATCTTCTCCAGTGTCCACCTACTTTGCATACTTCAAGCAACATGATTGATAAGTTACTTATCTCCCTCCCGAAAGGTGAATGGAGTGCTACACTCACCCTTACCTATACAAGGAGTGGGCGAGTTGGCCATTCGGTTAATGGCGCGCAGCTGTGAGCTTGCATCCAGGAGATAGTGGGTTCGAACCCCACTGTCGGCAGCCCTGAAGATGATTTTCTGTGGTTTACCATTTTCACACCAGGAAAATGCTGGGGCTGTACCTTAATTAAGGCCATGGCCGCTTCCTTCCCCTTCCTAGGCCGTTCCTATCCCATCGTCGCCAAAGACCTATCTGTGTCGGTGCGTCGTAAAGCAAAAAGCAACAAACAACGTACACAAGGTCGAGTCTCCAATAATACTGTTACTTATAAAACGCACTCTGTTTTATCACTCTACTTTATTTGAGTATCACCTAATAAATGCACACACATGCGTACACACACATAATTCTATTCAACAACTCATTAATTGCTGCCTATTTACAAGTCTCCGCCTCTTAACAAAGTAGGTAGTCCGGCTCGTTAGTATTACCTGAGACGGTTATAATCATACTTGACAGGCTCCCTTTAATTTCACTTTTGCTTGAAAGTACAGTCACCCCGCTCACTAGCTAGAGGTGGACAGATAAGAACGAGGTCTGCTGACCCCCACAACATACGACGACGATTCCTCGGTTCGACACCAGAGAACGTCCTATAATTCACATAGTCAGACAGCGCGAACTACTAAACACTGACTACTAAGCAGCAAATGCTCAACAATGCTAACCCGCAGGACAATACTCCTAACAACAACGACCATGAACATTGTTCTAATTACGCCCACGACAGCTGCTCCATATGTCGACTCAATGACGGTCCTCGTTCCATGGTAGTACACACACAGTGCTGCAAGGCCAGAACTGTGCTCAGTACGCGACTATACTCTGACTCTGACGGAGTACAGGCAACAACCAGCAGTATTTCTGTCAAGCTCCAGTCACTCACTCCACATTCAACACTCCATTCCAATCGGTACTCCAAGGCAGTACGCACACACCGTGCTCCGCTCAGATACTCTGACTTTGGTGGGACAATGGCGGCAGTAAACTCTATTCTCGCCCCAGTCCGACTACTGATTTCCAACACTGATTGGTGGAACATCCACCACACAGTCGAACTGTAGTGTTGTTCGTTATTGGCGGGCTTATATTTATACTTCGATGATGTGTTACTAGAATATTGCCAAGACACTTCTGCCCTACTCCTACTTCTCTTAAACTTAATTTCAAACCAGCCCTCACTGCAAATTCCAGCCATGCCCTCCCGACAAATCCTGGTCCCCTAATCCTGTAACATGCAATCTCGCCTTGCTAAATTCCTCCTCTCAACATCACGCTTCTCAACTACTGCCAACAAACACCTACCTTGCCACTAGCACTAGCCATATTAGATCACTAATAGCTCAGCGAAGAGGGGTTTTCTTTTTCTGACGGGTGAACTTGTTCTCACTTCGACAGAGCCGATTTTTCCCCGCTAGTGTATCGTCCAGGTGCTGATGTGAGCTTTTCACATTCCGCTGATACAGATGAGTAGAGTGGCCTTGTGTTCGCCACGGGACTCGCACCAGAGCTATCAACAACAACAAAAAAAATACTAGAATATTCATGGTTCGGCTAGAAACGGAACATTCCCGTTTCGTGTTCCAGACGAAGCAGGGTAAAACCACAGGAAGAGAAAAATCCAGGGGGAGGGTCGGTCATGTCATCAGGCTGGGAGCTCTCAGTCCGCTCACCAGCCCCTTTCAGGAAGTACCGAATGGGCTTACGACAGCCTGGCATTTATTATTATTATTATTATTATTATTATTATTATTATTATTATTATTATTATTATTATTATTATTATTATTATTATATTTTGACATAGGAGCGTACATGCTTCAGGCGGCAGCGCGCCGACCTCTCACAGCTGGATTCCGTGGTTCAAATCCCGGTCACTCCATGTGAAATTTGTGCCGGACAGAGCGGAGGCGGGACAGGTTTTCCTCCGGGTACTCCGGTTTTCCCTGCCATATTTCATTCCAGCAACACTTTACAAAATCATTTCATTTCGTCTGTCATTCATTAATCACTGTCCCAGAGGAGTGCGACAGGCTTCGGCAGCGGACACAGTACCGATCCTCGCCGCTAGATGGAGGCTTCATTTATTCCATTCCTGACCCGGTAGAATAATCGGAAACAGGCTGTGTGGTTGGGGGTCATCTGAAAATTTGTGTAACGTGACGCGAAAAAATGTGTGACGGGAGTGGAACCATAGCAACCGTGCAGGCTGTGATGTAAGGTATTGTTACCTAGCAACCGTGCAGGCTGTGATGTAAGGTATTGTTACCTAGCAACCGTGCAGGCTGTGATGTAAGTTATTGTTACCTAGCAACCGTGCAGGCTGTGATGTAAGGTATTGTTACCTAGCAATCGTACAGGCTGTGCCTCACAGCTGGTTGCCATCTGAAATTAGCAGCCGTTGATGGATGACCATGACCTGGAGACGTATTTATGATCATTTTATTTTCGCAAAGGGAAGAGTGTTTTAGTTTCTAGTCCCATCTAGCTTCATGGATCCAATCACAGCGAATTTCAGTAAGGGAGGCTATTTCTAATTCGCTTTTCAGTTTAAACCGAACAAAACGTCGCTCTGTGGTTCATACTTGTTCCTGTGGATTTACTTCAACCCAATCATAAAGATGAGCAGTAAGGGCTGGATTTAGTCAAATGTTACTTAGATACATTCAGAAAATATATGAAATGTTTACATACTGTATTTCCATATTATTTTTCAAGTTTAAATAATTTGTAATACTTCATTTCACTGTTTAAAATTATTGTTTAAAGAATGATGAAGTACCTTCAATTAAAGTGTAGTGAAATAAAATCAATGAATTACATTTACTAATGTAAAGGTCAAGCTGACCGGCTAGAAAAAAGAGAGCGCAGGATACTAAGAAAAATCCTAGGTAATAGGTGGGTTGATGGACAGTGGCGAATGAGACCAAATGAGGATTTGTACAGCAAGACAGAACCTCTCACAGCGTCAATTAAGAAGAGACGGCTATTATTTTACGGTCATCTCTTGAGGATGACTGATGATCGGCTAACAAAAAGAATATGGAATTGTATTCAATCTAAGGCAACAAGGCCGAGGTGGTTACAGGAATGCGAAAAAGATTTGAGGCAGATTGATATTCCAGACCAAGAAATTCATGACAGGAACGCATTCAGAAGATTGGTGAACAACTATCAAGGTTTCCAAATGGCATCAACTTCCAGAAGACGGAAAGGACCTTTGTCTGATGAGCATAAACAGGCACTCGTCGCTTGGCTCAGAAGATACTGGCAGGAAGTCAAAGCCGGAACAAGAACAAGACCTAGACACTGACATGAAGTTGGTTGTTACCACGCAGTCCATAGAGGCTCAACTCGATGTATTAAAAAAATGTTAAATTAAAACACGCATGGTGGCCATGATCGCTAAGGTCCTTTCCGTGTCCGTGTACACTCATCCAGAAGCAGGTTTAGATATGCATATAATTCAATAATAACTGAATAGACTTGGGGTTTATACGAAAAACAGAGCAGGGTTTTTCTATTTTCTGTTATACAGTTGATTTTCTGTAGAATCCGCAGATCATATATGAAACTTCTCTTCATTTTAAAGAACTTTTGTTGTTCAAATGCATAATCTTATGCTTCAAAAATATCATACCTTCATTTCGGGTTAATTTGTGGCTAAACGGTAAGTCGTATCACAAAACAGATAGCACAATCGCCATTCAGTTTGGAGATATGTATAACTTCTGTTCTACGACTCTTTGTCGTATAACCATTGTATTTTAGATAGAGCATCATTTCTCGACTTTAGGTTTATTTTGTACGTTTTACGCGTGTTAGTTTGACACACTTATACAAAAAGTTAGAATCATCAAATTCTGCACGCACGATGACACCACCAGCGGACATGCGGTGTTTGATGATGCAATCCGTTTGTCGATATTGACGTACTGTTAAAAGCAATACATCTCGATATGAAGGTCTGCACTTATAAACGTGCCCATACTTATCCACATAAATATATTTCTAAGCGGTCCGCTGTGTGTAATTTCGTTTGATTGAAATTTTTTCAGATTTCTATCCGTTTTAGGTCAATTCGACACCGTATCAATGGTTTTTAGCTTACAATTAACTGGGGGAAATTTCATTTCTCCAATACGTCCACTTGGTATTTGCATATGTATGTGTAACGTTTTGGCCCCGAAATATATCGAAATATGAAGGCAATTTTATTGACTGTGCAGGTCTTTCTTTCGCGTGGTGGTTGAATGCTAAGTTGTATCACAAAACGGATAGCACAATCGTTGCTCAATTTGGTCTTATGAATTTTTGTTGTATATCGATCGCTTACACGTTAGATAAAGCTACATTCCTCGATTATTATCAAATCTCTCCAATACGATTATGCATGGCATTAGGGAAGGGAGCCTGTCTTTGTAATGAAAACTCCCCATCTCGATTGTGAATGGCAGTAGACAGGCTAGCCTACCTTTCAATAAATTAAGAATGATCAGCATTTAGGGCAGTCGCCCAGGTGGCAGCTTCCTATCTCTTTCCTAGTCTCTTTTCAAATGATTGTGAAGAATGTGGAAATTTATTGAATTGGAAATTTATTGAAATCTCTCGTGGTAAATTATTCCTATACCTAACTCCCCTACCTATAAACGAATATTCGTCCTAATTTACTCTCTTGAATTCCAACTTTATCTCCGTACTGTGATACTTCCTACTTTCAAAAACGCCCCCCAAACGTATTCGTCTAATAATATAATTCCACGCTATCTCTCCACTGACAGATCGGAACATACCACTTACTCAAACAGCTCGTATCCTTGCCCCTAAGTCGTCCCAACTCAAAATTTGCAACATTTTCCTATCACTACAAATCGAGCTGCTTTCTTTGGATTTATGCCAGTTCTCGAATCAAGTAATCCCGGCGAGGGTCCCATACACCGGAACCATACTCTAGCTGGGGTCTTACCAGGGACTTACATGCCCTCTCCTTTACATCTTTACTACAACCCCTAAATACCCTCACAATCATGTGACCGGGCGAGTTGGCCGTGTGGTTAGGGGCGTGCGGCAGTGAGGTTGCATACGGGAGATAGTGCTTTCAAATCCCACTGTCGGCAGCACTGAAGGTGGTTTTACGTGGTTTCCCATTTTCACTCCAGGCAAATGCTGGGGATCTACCTTAAAGGCCACGGCCGCTTCCTTCCAAATCCTAAGACTTTCCTATCCCATCGTCGCCAGAAGACCTATCTGTGTCGGTGCGACGTAAAGCCACATAATAATGTGCAGATATCTGTGCCTTTTATTTACAAAACCCATTTGTGTGATTACCCCAATGGAGATCTTAGCTCATGTGTGTATGTTCAGTCGTCAGCCCGAAGGCTGGTTGGATCCTCAATAGCTCCGCCATCAGCTGTCATAGAGGCCTAGGCATCACTGAAGAAGCGTACTAGGGAAATGAAGAGTGAGGTAGTTTCCCTTTGCTTTCCTCACCGAGCCAGAAGTTGCTATTACATATCAGTCTGCCAAGCCCACTGAAATGCATGCATCAACTGACCCTATGCGCAATATTTTTAAACCATTCATAGCAGGGAATGGCTGCATAAGGAATGGCATTACTAGCATCGCTCATACCTCAGTCACTTTCATATTGTCAGAGCCAAGGATAAGACTATAATCGATAGTACACGTTATAATCGACTTGATTTTGTTATCAGTTTGTATACGTTGATCAGTGATGCAAACCATTTAAACTCATTGTTCACTTCAAATAACAGGACTTCATCGGTACAGACATGACGTATTGCGATCATGAGAGGTGGTGTGATTGCGTTTCTAATGTGAAGTATAACTAAATAATCATGCCTGTCTTAATTCCAGCATCCAATATTCGAGAGATAGTAGGTTCAAACCCCACTGTTGGCAGTCCTGAAAATGGTTTTCTGTGGTTTCCCATTTTCACACCAGGCAAATGCTGGGGCTGTACCTTAATTAAAGCCACGGCCGCTTTCTTTCCACTCCTAGGCCTTTCCTCTCCCATCGTCGCCATAAGACCTATCCTTGCCGGTGCGACGTAAAGCCAGTAGTAAAAAAATGTTTCACGTGTCAATAATTAATCATTGCCCCAGAGGAGTGCGACAGGCTTTGTCACCAGGCACAATTCCTATCCTCGCCGTTAGATGGGGCTTCATTCATTACATCCTTGACCCGGTCGAGTGACTGGAAACAGGGTGAGGATTTTCATTTTAATTTACCAGTAGAATGTATTTCAATGTACTACCACAAAAGGTAAAGCGAAGGATTGAAAATAATAAAAGCAAATATTTAATAATCTGTATAAATAAAGATGTATGGGTTTCGCTTTCTGTAATTTCGTTTATTTTGACAATTTTTCAGATATTTATACACTTTAGGTCAACTCAAGACCGTATCAGTGATTCTAGCTTTCATGTCTGTTTGTTTGTTCGCCTGTTCAACATCAAGGAGAAATGGGTGGGTAAATCTTGACCAAATTTCATACTTAGAGTATACTCATCCAGGATCAGGTGTAGATATGCATATGATTTACAAATCACTCAATCGAGTGGGGGTTTATAGGTTTCTCATTTTCTCTTATACTATTGTTTTTTTAAATCCGTAGACTAGAAGTGAAACTTCCCTTCATATTAACAACTTCAGTTATTTACATAAATTCGCTTACGCTTCAAATGACAGAGAAAATGACGGGTTTCACGCTGTGCACTGAGATCGGCAACGAATCTGCCGGTTACCATGCCAACGTCTCTGGCTGTTTGCCAGCAGGGAAGTAACGTAATGCAATTTCCGTCATCATTTATGTAAACTCGAGGTTGGTCTTTGGGTAGAAGCCGAGAGAGACGTCAAGTTGCCATTCTGCGGGATATTTGCGGAATGCCATTGTTGGTTTCAATCGTCTTCGAATAGCATTAATGGTGGCTGTTAATACTTCAGCAGTACCGCGAAGTGTAGCTCATTTTATACACCGTAAGTGGTTTTATGGCATTTGATATTTTTACCGTATTTCTCCCCTACTTCCGTTTTCTGCTTTAATTTATTTCCCCTGCCTTGCCGCTTGGGATTAAGTAATTACACCATACGTCATCTTCTTGTCTAAGAATACCTGTGTTCTAATTTATCCTCTGCTACCGCTTTCTTAAATTAGTAACTCTCATCATCACAATTTAATGCGGGACATTTCATTTTTCCAAATATATCCACTTGGCATGTACATATTTGTCCTATCCGGCTGTTTTCAGTTAATATACTATCTTCAGTTAATAACATTTTTTAACTTCCTCCCTTAATTTCTCCGTATGTATCCCAATGCTAATCCAGAAAACTGGACTCCCTTTCCTTTGAGAAAAAATATCTAATTATGGAGGCAATTTTAATTACGGCACAAACCTTTGATTTAGGGTATTTGGTAGTTAAACGGCAAATCATTTCACAAAAGTGATAGCACAATCGCCGCTCAATTTGGAGAGACCTACAACTTTGATCCTATGACTTTTCGTCGTATCTTGATGCTTTATACTTGATTTAGAGCAGATTTATCGATTATAATCAAGTCTCCCCAACTAGATTGCGACTGGTATTAGGGAAAGAGGATTGCCTTTATAATGGAAACTCCACATCTCAACTGTGAATGGCAGTAGGCAAGTGAGCCTGCCGTTATAGTTGAAACACCCAAACTCTATCAAGAATGGCAGTAGAAAACGTTGCCTGTCATTATCATCAGAACTCCCCAACGAACACCTTACACCAGAAAACACATATGGGTTCTTCCCCGTGGTGTTTCTTGGATACCGCTAAGAGACATGCTATTTAATACAATTTTATTCGCTGGGTGTACAGTCATTTACGTAGAAAAAATGAAATGGCATATATGGCTGTTAGTGCCGGGGTTGTCCGAGGACAGGTTCGGCTCTCCAGGTGCAGGTCCTTTAATTTGACGTCAGTAGGGAACCTGCGCGTCGTGATGAGGATGAAATGATGAAGAAGACACATTACGCCGAAATTGACGTAGAAGCCTGCACACAATGTAGAATACCCAGGCGAAGCACGGGTACATTTGCTACTATTGCGGTATATTGGAATATGATTATTAACGACAGCTTAACACTAACCATAGAGCAACTTCACAAATCAGATGTTTGTAAACCAACGTGAAACAGAAATTCGCAAATCGACATGCGAAATGAATATTATAAACTTTTAATGCCATTTGATTAAACTGTTCATATATTCTAACCAATGGTGAATTGCTTTGACTAACGGACATCAAACGTCCACAGTAGAATTGTTGCCGTGTCCTCAAACTAGTTAGCTTGATACTGAAGCCCCCTGGGAAATGACATGAGCTCGGAAGTTTCTTCCACACTTTCGGCTTTCCCACGTTGCTAACTCAGGTTTCTGCACGCCTAACGGCGATGGGCTCCAGTAACCTGTTTTGGTCAAGAAAAGTAATGATTGAAACTTAACAGCTGCATAGACTCTGGCATGAGGATTGACACAGTAATTTGTTACTGTGTATCTGAGTTTGTGCCACCGAGCTCGATAGCTGCAGTCGCTTAAGTGCGGGCAGTATCCAGTAATCGGGAGATAGTGGATAAGAGCCCCACTGTCGGCAGCCCTGAAGATGGTTTTCCATGGTTTCCCATTTTCACACCAGGCAAATGCCGGGGCTGTACTATAATTAAGGCCACGGCCGCTTCCTTCCACTTCCTAGACCTTTCCTATCCCATCGTCGCCAAAAGAAATGTCAGTGTCGGTGCGACGTAAAGCAAATAACAAAAAAAAAAAAAAAAAAAAAAAAAAGTTTGTGCCTTGCTATATTAATATGGTTGCTTGAAGAGAAGCTACTTTTATTTTTCCCTATTTCATTTTAATTTTATACAACATGACGTTTTGCTATAGAAGCAATATGGTAGCAACATAGTTTTTGATGTTATTTAGTTTCATAATAATTGCTCAAAGGAGAGTAGACATGTTAAGCCCCTAATAAATGCCAGTCAATTTTTACTTCATAGCGTATGGAAACCTTTGAAGTAATTATATGGGCCGATGACCTTCGATGTTAGGCCCCTTAAAACAACAAGCAAGTAATTATATATTTTCCTGGTACACGATGATTACGAAGCATGTTTCGCGCATTTTATACAAACGCCGCGTTCAATATTTATGTACCGTATGTCGTCATATGTAATAATATATACATATATTGTAAGGAGCCCGGTCTCGAAAGCCAGGAATAACGACCGAGCTCGATAGCTGCAGTCGCTTAAGTGCGGCCAGTATCCAGTATTCGGGAGATAGTAGGTTCGAAACCCACTGTCGGCAGCCCTGAAAATGGTTTTCCGTGGTTTCCCATTTTCACACCTGGCAAATGCTGGGGCTGTACCTTAATTAAGGCCACGGCCGCTTCCTTCCAACTCCTAGCCTTTTCCTGTCCCATCGTCGCCGTAAGACCTATCTGTGTCGGTGCGACGTAAAACAACTAGCAAGAATAACGGCCGATACTATTCGTCGTGCTGACCACACGACACCTCGTAATCTGCAGGCCTTCGGGCTGAGCAGCGGTTGCTTGGTAGGCCAAGACCCTTCAGGGGCTGTAGTGCCATGGGTTTTTTTTTTTTTTTATTGTAAGGAGCACCGTAGTTCTGAACGTGTAATGTTCACCCCTCTAGGCTCGCACTATCCGATACCGTCATGAACTAGCGCTCGTTACAGCTTTTTCTTGTGCACACAGATCGGCCAGTCAGCTCATGACCTTATCATGCGTACTGTATTCCAATGGGTTTTGCTTCACTTTCAACTAGCAACGTGTAGTCGTTAATTTCGACATGTCTTATCATTACACGGTTAAAAACCAAGCCTAAGCATTGTCACCTTCATCTCCCTCTAATTCTCTTACCTCCCATGGCCAAGTCCATTATTGTCCACGATAATCAATATTCCCACATTCGCTTCACACGATCTCATCACCCAAATCGTTTTATACATACAGTTCGTCCATCGATATTTTCCTAACCCAGTTTATCATCAGTCAGTACTGATCTGCATTTAGGGCAGTCGAGCAGGTGGCAGATTCCCTATATGTTGTTCTCCTAGCCTTTTTCTTAAAAGACTGCAAGGAAATTGGAAATTTATTGAACATTTTCCATGGTAAGTTGTTCCAATCCCTAACTCCCCTTCCTATAAACCAATATTTGCCCCAATTTGTCCTCTAGAATTCCAACTTTATCTTCATATTGTGATCTTTCGTACTTTTAAAGACACCACCCAAACTTATTCGTCTACTGATGTCATTCGAAGCCATCTCTCCACTGACAGCTCGAAACATACCGCTTAGTCGAGCAGCTCGTCTCCCTTCTCCAAAGTAGTCCCAGCCCAAAATTTGCAACTTTTTGTCAGAAATCACCCAGAACAAATCGAGCTGCATTTCTTTGGATTTTTTCCAGTTGTTGAATCAAGTAATCCTGGTGAGGATCCCATACACTGGAACCATACTCTAGTTGGGATCTTACCATAAGCTTATATGCCTTCTCTTTTGCATTATTACTACAACCCCTAAATACCCTCATAACCATATGCAGAGATCTGTACCTGTTTTTAAAAATCACATTTATGTGATTACCCCAATGAAGATCCTTCCTTATGTTAAGACCTAGGTACTTACAATGATCCCCAGAAGGAACTTTCACCCCATCACCGCAGTAATTAGAACATAAAGGACTGATCCCATTTGTGAAACTCACACCTGTCTTTTAACTCAGTTTATCATCATACCATTGCCTACTGTCCATCTCACAGCATTGTCGAGGTCATTTTGCAGTTGCTCACAATCTTGTAACATTTATTACTCTGTACAGAATGATATCATCTTCAAAAAAGCCTTACCTCTTATTTCACTTCTTAACACATATCATATATATACATACATAGATTAAAGCTTCACCTACTCTAATTCTCTGAGTTATATTTTCTAGAAACATAGCCACCCATTCAGTCACTCTTTTGTCAAGTCCGCATGCACTCATTTTTGCCAGTAGTCTCCAATGATCTACCTTATCAAATGCCCTTGATAGGTGAATCGCGATACAGTCCATTTGACCTCCTGAATCCAGGATATCTGCTATATCATTCTGGAATCCTACCAGTTGAGATACAGTGGAATATCCTTTCGTAAACCCGAACTGCCTTCTAGCAAACCAGTCATTAATTTCGCAAACATGTGTAATATAATAAGGAAGAATGATTTACCCTGAATAGAGCAATATAGATACATCCGGGAAATCACTTCTTTCGTACAAAATACTGTTGAATGAAACTGTGAGCTTTCAGCATTATCTTTGTTGCACCTCCATTCAATTTCTTTTCTCATATAAGGCGTGATCAAAAAGTTTCAGTTTCAATCAATCAATACTGATCTGCATTTAGGGCAGTCGCCCAGGTGGCAGATTCCCTATCTGTTACTTTCCTAGCCTTTTCCTAAATGATTTCAAAGAAATTGGAAATTTATTGAACGTCTCCCTTGGTAAGTTATTTCAATCCCTAACTCCCCTTCCTATAAATGAATATTTGCACCAGTTTGTCCTCTAATTCCAACTTTATCTTCATATTGTGATCTTTCCTACTTTTATAAACGCCATTCAAACTTATTCGTCTACTAATGTCATTCCACGCCAACTCTCCGCTGACAGCTCGGAACATACCACTTAGTCGAGCAGCTCTCCTTCTTTCTCTGAATTCTTCCCAACCCAAACATTGCAACATTTTTGTAACGCTACTGTTTTTGTCGGAAATCACCCAGAACAAATCGAGCTGCTTTTCTTTGGATTTTATCCAGTTCTTGAATCAGGTAATCCTGGTGAGGGTCCCATACACTGGAACCATACTCTAGTTGGGATCTTACCATACACTTATATGCCCTCTCTTTTGCATTATTACTACAACCCCTAAATACCCTCATAACCATATGCAGAGATCTGTACCTGTTTTTAAAAATCACATTTATGTGATTACCCCAATGAAGATCATCCTTATATTAACACCTAGATACTTACAATGATCCCCAAAAGGAACTTTCACCCCATCAACGCAGTAATTAAAACTGAGAGGACTTTTCCTATTTGTGAAACTCACAACCTGACTTTTAACCCCGTTTATCATCATACCATTGCCTGCTGTCCATCTCACAACATTATCGAGGTCATTTTGCAGCTGCTCACAATCTTGTAACTTATTTCTTACTCTATACAGAATAACATCATCCTCAAAAAGCCTTACCTCCGATTCCACTCCTTTACTCATATTATTTATATATATAAGAAAACATAAAGGTCCGATAATACTGCCTTGAGGAATTCCCCTCTTAATTATTACAGGGTCAGATAAAGCTTCACCTACCCTAATTCTCCGAGATCTATTTTCTAGAAATATAGCAACCCATTCAGTCACTCTTTTGTCTAGTCCAATTGCACTCATTTTTGCCAGTAGTCTCCCATGATCCACCCTATCAAATGCTTTAGACAGTTTGACGGCGTTGCTGCAGCGGTAATGGAACGTAGCGTGACTCCGATGCTGGTATATAAGCAGGGACGTGTAGGCTGCTGAGGGACAAACACCGGTGGACATCAGTCCGAGAATGTGTCTGAGGCAGCATGTCTGTCTAAAACCACCTTTGAGTAATTGTGCACCAACGTCAGTGCGGGTCGTGATTCGACACAAGGCGCCGTTCGATCTGGGCGGCCAGCCTCATCTATTACGGACAATAACATGCGAGCACCAGCCCTGTAGTTCTGATCTCTCCCCATACGATTCTCACGCCTTCAGTTCCTCTCAAAAAGTTTACGCTTCCTATCATACTAGGATGTGCAGCAGACGATTACGGACTTCTTCACGCAACAGTGTTTTACCACACGAGAATCTTCAACGCGGTGCGTTGGTGGGATGAGTGTCTCAATGCTCACGACGACTTTGCCTGATTGGCATCCCGATTCAGGAACGTACGCAGTCCAACGGAAGCATTTTGATCGCCCGTTATACCACCATACTGGGAGAATACACATCCCAAATATTTCAGTTTCGTATTTGTTACCTGACATTCAATTGCCTTGTGTTCCTTTGCAACTGACATTACTTCACTCTTGGTGTCGCTGATTTTCATGTCATACTCGCTGCACCTCCTTTCAAGTTCCAGTATTAACTCCGGCTGTCAGTCCTGCAGTCTGCAGTTAACAGTCAGCATAGGTCAAACTGCTTACTGTATGCTCTCACCCAAATGTACCCCTCCATACCATGCTATACCTTTCAGTAAATAGTCTTCTTCTTGCTTCCGAATTTGGCCAACTGTGGACCGCGTGAAACTTAATGCTTTCTGGTCAGCCTTCTTCTTTCCTCTTCCCAGAACTTCTTCATTCGTTCACTCCTTATTTTTCTCTGCTCCTCAGATATTACAAATTTTGGCCTGTTCTTCCGCTGCTCTTCATGGAATTTGTGGTCATCTACTCGAGTTCTGAACTTCTTTCTGTTGAGGATCAATTCTGATGTTATTTTAATTTCTTCTACGTCCTTCTGAACCTCCTCCACCCATTTCGTTGTCCTCCTCAATCCAATTATATATTTAAATATCCTTTTAGTCAGGCGGTTGTCATTCATTCTGACGAGATGTCCGTAAAATTTCAGTAAACGGTCTATATATATTACGTTGCACTAAACGTGCAATATTACAGCCTTATCTAACCCCTATAACTACAGTAACGTTTGTGAACATTTTGAAACTGTGAAAGGATGGCTCAAATGAATATAAACTCGGAGGATGTGTAGAACAGTGGGTCAGCAATAAGTGAGTAGGATTTCAAAGATATAGGGCACACGAAGACGCAGCAGGGTCGTGTCTTCTGCGACCGACAAGCTCAGTGTTACGCCAAGTGTAGACAGTGAAGAAATGTCAAACAAGGTATAAAATAAGTGCCAGTATGCACAGTCGACGTCAGAAAATGCACATTAACAGCATGTGAGTGATTTCGGAACGGGAGAGCGTGATCGTTCTGCGGGAAGTGGGTTTATCATACCGTGATACTTCGGCTAGTACAGGGCATGTTACAACTGCAGAAATGTGTATGTATAAGATAGAAGGGGATCTTAGGCCAGTAATGGACCTAGCAATATGGCCACAATACTACATGACCACCATCTTCTATGCATGGCCACAACGGACCGTGCAACCTCCTCAGCAGTGTTGGCTAGACGGTGAAGCACTGCAACAGGCCATTCCATGCGCTTCCATTGTCTAGAAACCACAAAAGCCGCAGGCTGCAATGGGCGCTTGGAAGCCATCAATGGCGTGCTGAGTGGGAAATTATACTGTTTTCAGTCTAATCCAGCTTTAACCTTTTCTACAGTGATGGCTGAATACGTCTTTTAAGCTGTCGACGTGAGCGCAATCTTGCAGCCAGCATTGTTGAACGGCATAGTGTATAAACACCAAGTGTGATGGTTTGGGGAACCATTGGGTACAACAACCGAACTCACCTCCTACGTACTGAAGGCAAACTGAAAAGCATTCGGTACATGAGCGAGGGAAATTTTAAAGCCCGAAGTACTTCCCTCCCTTTCAGACACGTCCCCATGCCATATTTTAGCAGGACAATGCCCAGCCACATGTGGTGATGAATGTGCAAGCCTTCTTCGAAGAACGGCGGTACCAATTCTTCCCTAGCCTGCACGATCGCCTGACACGCCGCCCAGCGAATATGTCTAGGATATGGTTGATCGGCAACTTTTCCACTACGGTTCTTCAGTACAGTGCTGCACTGAAACTATATTGGTTTCCGTCCAATTTACTTCCCTACATTGATGGAACCCTCCCGTTCGAAACGTCCGTGAACACTGTAACCGTCCAGGCTTCGCCAACCCTACTAATTTAATATAATATCATTTTACGCGATATCATTTGATATCAAGTTTATCCGCCATCGGCGATTATTTGTAATGACATATTTATTCAACGTCAATCATTTGTAATCAAGGCTTTTTGGAAGCATATTGCATATATGATAACATCGTTTTATTATTTAAATTATTATATTATGTAGTATAAGAATTCATTATGTTGTAAATACGGTCAATATGTTGAGACATAGTTGTTTTCATTTCATCTCATGTTTGTTATTCTTGAAGCTTGGGATTTTGCGTGAGTCATGGGTTTATTATATGACCAAGGCTAGTAAACAGCGACCCGGGCGCGAGGCTTGTAAGCTGGTCAGCTATATCATCGCCACGCCTTCTGGACTTGTCGAGGAAGAACAGGAGGGGAGTTGATGCTTCGATCTATCGAATCAGATACTTCGTTGTATATGAGTTTTGAGATTGAACTGAACTGTTACCAAGAGTGGGGGTGAGCCCGGATATATACTGATTCTCAACCCGAGAACGACACCTTACGACCTTACAACCTAACGAGATATTCCATCACTACTACTTCTACTGTGAACATCTACTTTGAACGACGTGATTTGATTTTTGAAACAGTGTGTGGTCGCTCTGCGACATAGTTATTTTTGTACAATGTGTTGTCGCTTCGGTTATGTTATCGGACCTACGAGAAACGAAACAAGCTTATGGCTTGTGTGATATTCAGTAAATGTTGTGGACAAAGAACTATGTTTAGTTCAAGTCTACGGAATTTTGGTACAAGTCTGTACCGTATAAATAGTATAGCTCAGTTGGATTGAGATTTCTACTAATATGGAAAAATTCATATCTCTGAATTTTCTCCTCTTACGATCAACGCTGATCAGTTTTTACAAGTATAGGGCCAATGTCTATTTTAAAGACTAGGCAAGGAGGGAGTGCTAGTCCAGATAGCCCGTACCATATCAGAGAAGGAAGGAAGGATGTCCATGGAGCAAAGTCTACATCGAGAAGAAGAGAACGAGTAACCACGGAAACCAGATGACTTCAACGGAAGCTGCAATTGGTGAGCTTCAATTAGATAAAGCAAGCAATAAGTAAATTCAGTAAATTAAATTCTAAATTCCTCCACGCTTTAAGGAAACTTTTCCGATTCATCTCATTTTTTTGTATAATAAATTCATTTGTATTTTATATTGCGTTAATTTTCTTTCTTAAGCGATACTTAATGGTTAATTATTTAAAATCCTACCCCTGTGATTTAAGTATAAGTCTCTATGCTAGTAAATATAAATTTCGGTTTACAGTTTTGTTTAAAACTCTAATCCTGGCGCCCAAACATTACATAGAGAAATGGGGAACCATGGAATGTTAATTGTTTCTATTTGCGTGGCAATTTGCGGGCAAGCCACAAATAGTTTATTTAATATTAATGTGTCCCAAGATAATAACTTTCATCTCCACAAGTGTTATGACGAGAGGGAACAGTTACAACACCAACCTGATGTACTGATCAGTGAAATTCGTCTGTATTTGTTGTAATCCAACCTTTCGCCTTGCCTGTGCGTACATAGGTGAAATTACTATTTTTGTCCAATCAGAAGGTATCTTACTCACATTCCACGTTAATCCCAATTTTCTTCGACACCATTTTGTCCTTGTCTTCACATTACATTTCACCGTTTTAGATCTAAATATATCTAAACGTGCTAGGCCAAACATTATATGTCCGTAATCACAATGTGAGGTTAAGGGATAGAAAATAAGTACTTTTTACAAATTTTCACGACGTTAATTATTCGAAAAATATATTTTATAAAATGTTGAACTGTTAGTGATATATCTCAGTAAAACTGTTAAGTCAAGTCAGTCACTACTGATCTGCATTTAGGGCAGTCGCCCAGACGGCAGACTCCCTATTTTTCAAGCCTTTTCTTAAATTATTACAAAGAAATTGAAAGTTTATTGAACATCTCCCTTGGTAAGTTATTCCAATTCCTAACTCCCCTTCCTATAAACGAATATTTGATCCAATTTTTTCTCTTGAATTAGAACTTTATCTTCATATTTTCCTACTTTGAAAGACACCACTCAAACTTATCAGCCTACTGATGTCGTTCCAGGCCATCTCTGCACTGACAGCTTGAAACATACCGCTTAGTCGAGCAGCTCGTCTCCTTTCTCCCAAGTCTTCCCAGCCCAAACTTTCCAACACTTTTGTAACGTTATCTTTTTGTCTTTGGATTTGTTCGTGATATTTTTCTCGTCGCAAAGTGCAAATCGTCGCTGCCGGGACAAAACCTCCTATGTGAAATATTTTAGCTTAGAACTTTGGCCGGTAAGGTTCTGTCATCTAAGGTGCAATGTTGTGTGAATATTTTCAACGCATTCTCGCCCTTCATAATGTATGTGCTGTGGGTCAGTATATCTCCAAATATATTCTCACAGGAGGTTTTGTCCCGGCAACGACGAACTATTAAATTCCTCTAATAATTTGGCTATACCAATTGTAGTTTTCTATCGAGAACTCTTGAGGATATTGGTGAGAGAGTATGTTATTCGGTGACACGATACACTTGCCAATATTCCAGGCCTCGCAAATATAGTTACTATTCACTACAATCACCACAATCACACACGTTTCGATACATCCAAATACATGGGGGCGACGTCTCTGAAACCATTCAGCATTAACATTACGATGTACACTGACTGACCCCTGCTAGGCGGATGTATGCTCTACCTCCTGCTAGCCCATACATCCTAAACAGTTTGATAATGCTGCAATTGTATATACATTAACCCTTCAGCGACGAGTAGAAGAGGTAAATTACTGTGCTTTCCTTCACAGAATTAAAATTACATCATATGGTATGAGACAAGGAAGTCTGAAAAAATGTACTGTGCTTTCAAACTTAGGTTTTATTATTAGTAACATGTCATGCGAATACATTTCTCTTCAGCTGTTAAAACGAATTTGGACTGCGAAGAACTTAATGGTTTTTAAGTGATATTGAGAATCAATGACGTGACCTACAGAGCACCACTGGAATTTATGGGATTATTAAAAATTCCTCTGGAACGCTAGGTACGGTCGTCGTGACGGAATGCAGAGCAATTTAAGAGCACTCATTCAGTGCTGAACAGAACATTGAAGTATTGGAAGACTTCCTCGCTGCAGTTCTACAGCATACAAAATACTCTGCGACTTGATGGATTCTTCGTCCGTTCGCAATATTGACACACATCTTTCTGTCTACAGCAGAACACATGCATATTGATATTTGGGTATGCGTGGAGTTGGTACTTAACCTACGTTCAACGAATATCAAGAGATCTTGCAAAAAGAACCCGTTTGATGTCATTCTGCTGCTCATATTGTACGAGAATGTTGATATAAGTTGGAACTATGCTTCATTCTATACCGTACTGTAGGAATGTATGGTATATATGTTAGTATGACGTATTTACACACTCGAATAATATAAAGCAAAGTACATTTTTCTTTAGAAAATAGCTCAGGAATATTAACACAAGGAAAATTGTTCTGATGGACTGGATATCCGCATGTGACTGGGAGGCGTAATAAAACTTAAGGAAAATGATGGATAGGAAGAGCATTGTCAGATATGCGGCATTGTTTCTTCAGCGAAGATACACTAATTCTACTGTAAGGATCCCTACACTATACGGAAAATGAGCCAATACTTATAAATGAGGTATAAATCGGAAGAATTTCTCACTCAAATTTGAGGAATTTATATTTGTGTCGCAACAAACATTTAAACTAAAATATCAAATACAATGTCCGACTCGTTGGCTGAGGTTCAGAGGGTCCCGGTTTCGATTCCCGGCCGGGTCGGGGATTTTAACCTTAATTGGTTAATTCCAATGGCACGGAGGCTGGGTGTATGTGTTATCTTCATCATCATTTCATCCTCATCATGACGCGCAGGTCGCCTACAGGTGTCAAATGGAAAGACCTGCACCTGGCGAGCCGGACCCGTTCTGGGATATCCCGGCACTAAAAGCCATACGACATTTCATTTCATCAAATACAATGAAATGATCCAAAAATACTGTAGTCCAGCTTCATTTTATTGGATACACTTTTCCGGGCGCTAATTTCAAACCGATTTTTAACGAAATGATCAGAGTTCGCGATATAACCAAAATGGATGCTTTGAAGCCAAAGAGAGATTGTGGCCTTAATGTTTATAGACAAGTCCTTTTATGTGATAATACTGTGAAGTTCGATGAAGGATTTACACAAGCAAAAGAGGTTGATGATGAAAGAATTAGACATTACGATGCGTGATTTAAACATCCAGAGGATAAATACAACTTACCGTTCCGAAATCGGCAGGTGATTGGACTACTTTTCGATGCTCGGTGAGAGGTGGGCTATCCGAATTCTGCATGGAATTCTTTAAAATTGTTGACATTCATGTTTTCCAACTAGAGAAATTATCGCCCATATTCTTAGGGACATTCTCAGAACTGGCAAGCACCATTCGTATAACACGACAAATTATTGCAATACGGTGATAGCTGCCTTCTTAGGGGAATATTGAAATGAAAGAATAAATTAGTAAGATACATTTTAATTCCGAATATTATCTTTGTTTGAAAACTTATATGCCTTTCAGTATTCAGTCTGTAAGCCTTTGTGAACTTACTAGCGCCGCCACAATCCTGTATTTGTAACTAGTTCTGTGGCCTCATTTAATTCTATACATCTTACCTTTAAATCATTAGAAACTGAGTCTAACCATCGTCGTCTTGGTCTCCGTCTATTTCTATTACCTTCCATAACAGAGTCCATTATGATCGTAGGTAGCCTATCCCCCTCCATTCGCCTCACACGAGTGCACCACCGAAGTCGGTTCATGCATACAGCTTCATCCATCGAGTTCATTCTTAACTTAGCCTTTATTTCCTCATTCCCAGTACCCACCTATAATTTTTCCCACCTGTTTGTACCAACAATTATTCTCGCTGCTTTATTGTCTGTTAATTCTAACTTATGAATAAGATGTCCTCCGTCTACCCACCTTTCACTCCCATACAACAAAATTGGTCCGTAAACAGACCAGTGTAAAGATAGTTTTGTCCGTAAACAGACCAGTGTAAAGATAGTTTTGTCTGGGAGCTAACTTCCTTTTTACAAAACGCTGTAGATTGCAGCTGTGAACACACTGCATTAGCTCTACTGCACCGAGATTCATTCTCACTTACTATACATGTACTACCATACTGGGAGAACATACATCCTAAATATCTTTTTTTTTCTAGGGGCTTTACGTCGCACCGACACAGATAGGTCTTATGGCGACGATGGGATAGGAAAGGTCTAGGAGTTGGAAGGAAGCGGCCGTGGCCTTAATTAAGGTACAGTCCCAGCATTTGCCTGGTGTGAAAATGGGAAACCACGTAAAACCATCTTCAGGGCTGCCGATAGTGGGATTCGAACCTACTATCTCCCGGATGCAAGCTCACAGCCGCGCGCCTCTACGCGCACGGCCAACTCGCCCGGTCTAAATATCTTAAACGGTCTGCCTGTTCCATCTTAGAATTCCAGCCTGACCTTTTATTCTATTAGTATTCCGACCTACTGGCATAAATTTAGTTTGAAAAGGCTATTTTTCATCTAATTGGGCCTATTTTCAAGTTGCATGATATTAGACTGCAGGAATTTGGTAGTGCCATTCAGCCCTAGGCGACGGCAAAGGCCAAACAGCTTACTACATTTTTACCTAGCTGAATCCCACCCTGCCACTTTATACCTTTCATCAGACAATTTGGCCTCAGTTACAAATTGTAGGCTGTCTAATGCGATACTATTTAGTTGGCCTCTGCACCAGTTTAGACATGCTGATTGCACAGCCGTCTATCAGCGAGAGTGTAACACTATTGCAAAGTATTTAATGATGATACAATTAAGTAGCGCGGTATACTCACTATTCTAATGAACCGCAGTGTTAAACTAGTACTATTAAAACAACCAGAGGGAATTACAGTTAATACAAATTGCTGTTCGGGTGATTGTAACGATCTGTAGATACATGCACAGATTATGTTAGGCGAAAATTTCCCATTTTATCGCACGTGGTTAACATTGATTACCTAGAAGACATTACCTGTTCATAGAAAGAGATGAATTACCAAATGATCTCTCATCTACAGTCCATACTGACAATTACAATGAAATACACCTGTGTCCGAGTTAGGAATGCGTACATTGTACGTGTCAAGCGAGTACTGTGTAGAGATGATAAGAATGCAAGAATGGGGAATGCGGCCTGCAAGCACGAACTTCCTCTTCTGCCCAGACAAATCGGTTCTTATCTGCTACACGAAAACATTGATTCACACTTTAGAGTTTGCTGGATTACAACTGACAAGAGCGAAGAGCTGTCAGTAGAAGATAATAAACATTCGCCTGGATAGTAGCGAAGTTGCTATGGTAACCATTGAGTCACTGGCTCTACTGGTGAGAACCCCTTCGCCCCGTGCTTCGCCGGGCATGTGCATTCTTCTGATCTCCCAACAGTACAACGAATGTTATGTGTTCCATTTGCGTTTAATGTTGTTTGCTTGCACAAAAGTATCTCAAACGCAGAAGCAAGACACCGGAAAAAAGGTATTATTAGAAGTGTGAGCCATAGATTTAAGTAGAGTGTACACACTGGATTCCCCGACGAAACATTCGACACACTTTCGACCTGCTGGATGGGTGTGATAGAGGTCGCACAACCGGTCTAAGAGCGGCAGGTAGGACATTTATACTTATTACTAGCCATTTTAACCCTCCTGACTGCACTGCGTGTCGGTGTTCGTCGCAATGGGAACTTGAGGTTACGCACATGCCACCAGAAGACTCTCGTCGATCCCAGCGGTCGAGAGGATTTATCGTGCGACAGAGTGTGAGCACTCCACGGGCGTTGCTGACCGCCTTTAAGAAACAAGTCAGGTAAGGATACGTATCCAGGTGGTTAGCAGAACAGAGCAGGATCTGCTGTTGTATCGTCTATTACGACGACTACCATTACGATCATAGCACCGCCGAACACTCTTGAAATTATGCCAGGAACGGGAATATGAGTAGAGTTCAGCGATGAATCATGGCTCCGTCTGGATAGAGAGGACCACCGAATTTAAGTGAAGATATGTCCCAGTCAGGGTAGCGAACAAGCGTCTCTGCAGAGGTGCACACAGCCCCAAGACAGGCGTCATGACGGTGAATGCCAGTTCTTACGATTCCTGCTCCTCACTGGTGGTTTCTGAAGGAACCTTGATGGCGCGGTGATACGTCAGGTAATTCTGTGACTGTGTTTGTTCTTTTCTTGGCGCAGCACGACAATTCCATTTCTAGCAGAACAACACCCAGCCTCACACAGCACACGCACCTCTAACCTGGCTTCGTGATGTCAACTTGGGTCCTGAGCAAGCAAGCTCAGTAGACCAATCTCCCATTACGGACGTCTGGAAGCAGACTCGACGGCAAATTTGGCGAGCCAAAACTATACTAAATTTGTAGGGTTTGTTGTGCCAATTGTGGCGAAAACTTCCTCGGGAGAACATCCAACGCCTTTAAGTCTCATTGCCCAAGAGCGTTACCTCCGATCTCCGTGCTATGAGCCAACACCTTACAAGTGTTTCTTACCTTGCAATAACTTTCAAGTTTTCTTTATACTATCGTGTTCTGCACCCATATTCACGTGAGTACCCTGCAATGTCTCCTTCATGGTGCGCAAAATTTGTTACAAATGAGATTACATTAAGGGAAGCTTGAATGCTCTCTTTGTACGTTAGAATTTTCCATTTATATTCAGGCATCTTTGAAATTTCCTGAGCTATAATTTTGAAAGTCGGCCCCATGGTGTAGGAGTAGCGTGCCTGCCTCTCACCCGGAGGCCCCGGGTTCGATTCCTGGCCAGGTCAGGGATTTTTACCTGGGCCTGAGGCTGTTTCGAGGTCCACTCAGCCTACATGATTAGAATTGAGGAGCTATCTGACGGTGAGATAGCGGCCCCGGTCTAGAAAGCCAAGAATAACGGCCGAGAGGATTCGTCGTGCTGACTACACGACACTTCGTAATCTGCAGGCCTTCGGTCTGAGCAGCGGTCGCTTGGTAGGCCAAGGCCCTTCAAGGGCTGTAGTGACATGAGGTTTTTTTTTATAATTTTGAAATATTTATATCGGCCCTTGACAACTAGCATAAGATTACTGAACCAAAATGAGGGATATTTGTGATCTTAAATAATGCATAAGCTTTTATTCGTAATTAAATACATTTTTGAGGCGAACAATTATTACGAAAGTGTGTTTTAGGAATTGATACAGCTTTGGTTGTGAGATTCATCCTAGCCGTTTTAAAACGTTGATAGACATTTGTATATTTGAGGGATATAGGCACATAATCTGTTAAAAGTACCAAAATTACTAATATCTTCATTCTATTGATGCATCTTGCTTACCTATACAAGGAAGCACTGAATTGTGTATTGTGTCCGTTCGCATCTCGTAGACCATTTACAAAATGGCGGCGTAGGAAGGTATGGCCCATGCGATATATTAAGGCAATGAACTTCTTGTTAATACAGCATATAGGAGACCACGCACGTCACGGAACGGACTGATTTGGAAGACACTGCAGGACAGTAGAGGCTCATTTTGAATTGTTTTGAAAAATATATAGCAGCGGAGTGATTGTTTAAAACTATACTCTAAAAATTTCAACTGCAGTAGTAAGACGCAAATACAAGCGAAGCTTTTCATCTGAAGATTATCCTAAACTCTTGAGGAAGATATTGACTGTTTACAATCGGCGATAACATCCGATAAAATAATTCACCTACGTATGTTATAAAGAGACGAGATATAGAAATAAATAATTTGTGGTGAGATACGTCTGACTTGGGTCCGGTGAGCAACCACTCTGCGATTGAAGAATAAGGGCTCACCATATTGCAGAACCGACAATTTCGTATGAGAAGAAAGTTACCCCTGTGGTTATAAACTTAATATCTATATACGGAGAACTTATTCCAACCGAAGAAAACTTCGTCGTTTAGAATAGCAGTAGAACTATGGAATATATCATGACTGATTGCTCCGCAAAAGGAATTTTCTACGCTGTCTGCAGATTTGGAATGATGACTGTTTGCTAAATCTACATGATGGACTGAACTGGGGATATGCACCGGCGAGCCAGAGGACCAGCTGATGATGATTGGACCGGCCAGCCAGAAGACAGGATGATGAGGATTGGACCGGCGAGCCATGTGACCAGCTGATGACCAGGAAGACGTTATCCAACCAGAGATCCAGATCCTAACAGATCCTAACCACAACCAAGGAATGGAGCGACAACCAAACCAAACGTAGCATCTGACGAGCTAAGTCCATACATTTTTTTTAGTAGAGTAGTTTCTTGCAATCTACACCCTCAATCTAACTTCGGCATGTGCTGAATAATTGGTGATGTTTATGAATTAATTAAGAACGTGTGTGAAACATAAAGTGAAGTGTGAGATATTTAAGGCTATAAGATAAGATGGCAGTGTAGAATTAGAATTCTATTATATCATATACAGGCTACCGCACTTGCATACATACAGTAGAAACTAGCATGAGTAAATGAAAGAAGTGTTACTTGTGGAGACCTAATAGCAATGAGTCTATATAACTAGTGAAATTTCGATTAATCTCGTTTACTTGTGCAAAGATTACGTCACGAATTTACCTGTGCGACACAGATGAATATATTTAAGTTACGTATTCCTTTCTTCATAGAAAGAGGGCATTGAACTCAAACTGCTGTTTTTAAGATAAAAGGTTATTAAAATGCGTTTATTACAAGGCAATTCTAAAATGTTTGGCATATAGTTTTGGGTGTATTCGGCTATATGCGTAAGGCAATATGTATGCCGGTGGTATGATAATGTATATTTGAATGGTGTTGAAATGTGGTTATTTCTTGGAGCACGTTAAGGAATACTTGAAATATAGATGTTTGTTTATATTCTGCGGTAAGAGAAAGAATTGCTATTCGCCGAGGAAACGTTGTGTTAGATTTACATGAGGTGAGTTTCTGTGTCAAATGGAAAGAATATGTCAAAGTGTGAATATCGCGCAGATGACCATTTTAAGGTAAGATTGACATGTATTATGGTAGAATTCTGAATCGTGACAGTTTTTATCTGACATTGGTAAATGGCATGTACCGAGTATAAGAGAGTTCTTTAATATACGGTTTACTAGGCTCATGACTAAGTATACATGTGATATTCTTTGGTGTGGTGATGTTTCAATATAATACGTATTAATTTCATTCTGTACTGTCCACACGAGTTGAGTAGCCCGTACACATAAGAGATATTGAGTAAGAGCAGTTAGCTAAAGCACATTGAGCCGTTGATGGAGGAGTGTGTGGATCGGAAACTACTTGAACAGTTAGATAGATGTTCATTTCTTTTCACGCAGATATGATTTCAGTTGAAGTGTTTTAAATATAAAGAATAGGATAATGGTCAGTTAGGAGCCATATGTCGTAGGCTCTAGGGAGGTATTGTCTTAGCCCGTAAGTTGTTATTTATGCGTATTCAAGATAAGTGACCAAATAATCAGAGTTCAGATTTATGAATGGAAAATTTGGAGAGCAGTTTTACGATTTCACACTCACGCAAGAGTTTGTTTGGGAAATACATACGTAAAGATATGATCAGATTTACATTCGCAATCTGACTTTATCCCATTTAATTTTTATTACGTTTCAATTTAGCAAACCATCCATTTTCATCACAGTGAGATGACTTAAATGTGGTGAGAATAATTTATATAATTAGCGTGACAGTATTCACAACGAGTATTTATATGGAGACCGTGATTGCTCAGTGATCTCTTGAATATAATTGGAGAAAATCAATTACATTTCGGAACATGGCTACGAATATAGAAGTAAATAACTAATATGAATTTGAACATTAAATGAGAAAGAATGTAAATAATTTAAAGCTTAATTATTTTACTTTTATTTGAGCCACCGCTGACTCTAATCCTTTATGCTTAAATATTATTAAGATAATACTACCCAGAATTCACATTAACTTACAGTGAACATGATTATTCAATAAATTTTCTTATATTTTTCTTTTAGAAAGTGCCTGTGTTTTGAATTCCTTTTGGGTAACGGATAGTTTGTAAGTTAGCTAATAAGTTTTGTAGATATAAGTAATTGATGAGTTTGACAAAAAGAAACAGATTATTTTTGAGGTTATCGGCCACAGGTCCTTACTTGAGCGTATAGGTATTCCCGTGATGTGCATCTCAACAGACCGAGTCTCTTGCGAAACCACGTAAAAAAAAACTAACCATATAAAATCACAGATTTTATGAGCGATAGATGGAATACCCTGAGAAGAAATTGAGTTACCGGGAGAACTTGGCACTGACCGCTCGATAGGCGGGTGCAGTATGAAGCAACTTACTCTTGGTATTCACATATATATGGTAATGCTATGAACGTAAATAATGGAGCAACCTAAATGGTATATTAGTGGATAACAAAGTTTTTCAGTCACTCGGTTTATGAAATGCTAAAGTATTAATGGAGTATAATGAAAAATAATTTGTTTAAGTTTGTAAACTTCAAATACATGTTTTGGATCGAGTTTCTTAATAAAAGATACACTAATTCATGTGAGAAGAAAATGTCATCATTTTCTAATTTGAGTGTTCCAACTCCCCTTCGACGACTTTTATTACAGTAAATAGGGTTTGTTTATGGGCATGATAATGACGTAATCCGAGTTCGTTTTCTAAATCCCGCACGACATCAGTTGTCCATTAAGTGATTACTGGGAAGTAATTTAGTGATATCAATAAATGTAGTAATACATTTAGTAACGGTAAAGTATTCATCCGTGCATGAAGTGATCACAACAAATTTCAGTTGTATATCAAATGAATATAATCCTCTTAAACCTGCATCAAGAGACTAAAACAAAATTCAGTTGTGCATCAACTGGACACAAGTCATTCACGAGATCACAAAAATAAATTGTGCATGTAACGGTAACAAAAATTTCATGACATAAGGAATTCAACTGTGGCTCATGTAACCTGAACAGTGTCTCTTTCATCCTGTAGGAATTTAAAGTGTATCAATCAGCCATTAGAAATCCCAAGGCGTGTACAGCTATTTTATTGATTTCAATAGTTCATCTAGCGAATATAATTTAATCATGCACCTAGCTATCACAAAAAATAAACTGTGTATCTAGTGACTTTGCGAATTTTTTTCCCAGAATCCTGTAACCATAAGTAAATCAGACGTATACCTTTCGTCGAATAAGAATTCGCTTGTTCATCAAGTGGCACAAGGAATTCACCCATGCACACAGCAATCGTAATTAATTAAAATAAGTTTTATTGATCAAAAGGAATTTACTTGTGCAATTAGTGGCCACAAGTACGTTAACCGTGCATCACATGACCTGACGGATTTCATTCGTTCATAAATTAAGCACAAGGAATTCACTCCTACACTCAGGAACAAAAGGAGTTCCACTTTGTTTTTATATACCCCTAGGAATTCATTTAAGCATCCGGAGACACTAGGATTTCAACTCTGAGTCTAGCGATTACATGGAATTCAACTTTGTTGCTTTCTACCCAGAACTTCAAGTAACTGAACTCTGGTATTTTAGCTGTGCATTTAGAGAATATAAGTGTTTATTGGCAAATTCAGCGACAGCTCTAGGGAGCATAATGAATCCAAGCATGTATTTAGTGACCATAAGAAATTAAAATGCATATCAGGCGACAACGAGTAACTGAACCGTACATCTAGCGGCCTACAAGGTTTAAGTTGTACATTTAGGGAACACAAAATATTCAGACATGCATCTAATGACCATCAAACCCTAACGATAGCAGGCATGGCAATTCAGACCCGTGCAATTTTAGTTATATTCTTAAGTAAGTGCCTGAACTAGTTGAGGAGTAATTTGACAGCTCACTCGAGATAATGTCTCACTCAGTTGTTAGTCACTAATGTGCTGAAGCGGAGGTTCTTTCTAATGTTCTGTGCTGAATATATTGAGTATATCCACATCTGAAGTGACCTGCCTATTTGTTTTAACTCCGCAATCACGCTGATAATCTCAAAGACGACTGGGGGGAAATACTTTGTGTCTAGTTGCATTACTGTGAGTGAGAGAGGATCCAAAGGTGGTAATGTCGATGTTACGCCGCCTATGCGAGATAGCACTTCAAAAGTCTTTTATGGTTACTGCTACCGGATACATAGAAGCTATAGCCATTTTCTAAGTTGAGTATGCTTTAAAGATAAGAATAACGCCCGCCACTGGAAAGGGGGGCGTGGAACTCTAAACATGGGAAAAGGTGACTTAAAGAGTACCGGGGGTGTTAACTTAGCTTTCTCCCAAATGGTCGAAAAATATTTAAAATTCATTTTCTGAGCAATGACTTCACCATTGTATCTGAAATTTTGTCCACATACCATATGCATATGGCTGATAATAGATAATAAAATCTATTCTGAGTATTACAAGGCTACCAACTTACAGCTCCTAAATTTTACCACTTTTATCTCTGATATAGTGTCACCTTAGGTACATTTGTAGAAAAAGTATTGGAATGAGAACACCTGAACTTCTCAGGCATAAAGAGGTATCCCTCTGGCATGATCTAACGAAGTGAAATTGTTATAATTCATCAATTTTCAGAATTATGTTTTTATAACCGTTTTTAAAAATACTTATAATGTTAGATTTTAAGAACTTTATCTCCGCCCCGAAGAAAGATATTAGAATTCTGGTTCGTCAAATTATGTTCATGAGGGATGTAACGCATCCCTAAAATTTTTATCCAATTTCCTTGGCTAGATTTTGAGAAAATGTACCTTATGTGGACAAAGAAAAGCATGCACAATTCTTCTGAGGTTCCAAATAACAATTCTAAAACATTCCATATACATAATCCTGTGCTCCAGTCTTCTTTTCCTCTTCCTCCTTCTTCTTTTTCTGCTTGCTCTTCCTTTTCCTCTTCTTCTTCAGGTCTTCCGAGCACTTATATTCACTGTTTTTCATTCCAGCAATATCGATACTTTCCATTGTTGCAGTGCACCAGGACCCTCCTTCCAATCCCATTCCTTCTAATACCAATTTTGTTGCTTGATGCCATTGTTAAACATAGAAATGGCATCTAACATACCAATAGTGATGGAATCCCTACCAAAAACTTAGTTTTTGGGTATCTGTTCCAGATAACAGGATGAGTGACTAATTAGAATTATGGGCATTTCCATGGAGGCACTCTTTCAAGAGTTATGGATGGGCAATTTCTCTGTAGATGGGCTTAATTGCATCAATAATAGGTGCCTGGAGATAATAATCATGTTTATAATTAATGCTAGGATCAACAGTTGTTATAACCACACCAACTATCAGGTCCTGGGGGACAGAGGGAACGTTGTGGGGCCTGGTCTGTAAAAGTCTTGTGAAGGAATGTTGTTCACACTGCCTGCCTCGTACGTTCAAGGTCTCCAGCATTGCTCCTTATGGCTATACCTTAATAATAATAATACTGAAGGGAGTCAATTTCAGAATCAGAAACCCTGCCTTTACCTCCCTTAAAACAACTCTTTCATGGATATAAAGTAAAATTTCATTCTTGTGCCGAAAAACTAAGTTAACGGCCCCTTAAAGTGGACCTAACATCTTGCACGTTGGGACACCCACAGATCATTGGTCGAGTCTAGCATAGCTTCCACTTAGTTGGGCAAGACTACTCACCTCCATATTTTCTATCTGACCTTCTTCGGTTAACTCTTGTTCTTTTGAAACACCGAACATATTAGGTTTGCGAAGCGTTGGTAGTCATTTTGATGCCCTTCGTGGCCCTCCATTTACCTTTACCAGTATCGTCAGTGTTCGAACTGTGGAACAGTTTCCAATTTTCCTCTCCTTAGTGTCGAGCAGAATTGAATAAACTACCCCCATCGCCTACTTCCGAAGATTAGTGTTAACTAGGGATGGCTGCCTTTTTCTTTGCTTTCGATTAAAACAACAATAATCAGAAAACTACCACTACTCACCACTTCACCCCCCAGTGTGAGGAAGAAGCAGAATACCAGGTGTATGCATGCATAAGTCTTTTCCGGCTTTACTGAGGGATGGCGCCAGCGAACAGTACGCAGCGTATGATTTTGACGCATACGTCAGTTTGTTCGTCTGACAAGAACCTACTAACACACACAAGTTGAGTCCGGCAAACACTAGCGTCTGTGTTGTATCGTTCAGTTATCATGTCGACGTTTGTGCCTGAAAAAGAACATTTGCGGCATGGATTGCTTTTCTTATTTAACCAAAAGGAAAAGACTATGGAAAGTCATGGTTTGCTGGTAGCAAGATATGGTGAACACGCTCCATTGATGAGAACATGTGAGACATAGTTTTGACAATTTAAACGTGGTGATTTCAATGTGTAAGGTAGTGCGCTCTGTTAGACCACAAAAGTGCGAAGACGAGCAATTGCAGGCGTTACTGGAGGTTGACCCAACTCAAACTGAAAAGCAACTGGCACAAGCATTAAATATGCCGCAAGGAACAATCAGAAGACGTTTATGAGTAAAGCCCGGATTTTTAAGCAGTAACAGGTTAGATTGCAAACTAATTTGGTTAGTGGGAAATGTCGGCCACCCGCTCTTCCATTATATAGCACGAATAGCATAAACTTTAGGGGTTCTGATGGGCCGTGCCCTTAATGTTTATGCAAACCCCGTAGCACAGTAGTTGTGAAGGTAGACTATACTTGCTACTCGCTTCAGTAAGTTTGCATTCTAACCTATTAATGCATAAAAATCCGGGCTCTATTTATGAGCAATGGAAAAGATCAGTAAACTCGGTAAATGGGTCCCACCAAATTTGAATGAACGGCAAATGGATATTCACAAAGTCACATGTGAAATGCTGCTTCAACACAACCGAATTGTGACGTGACGAAAAAAATGATTTATTTTTAAAACCCGAAGCGGAGAAAATCGTGGCTGTCACCTGGAGAAGCCGCTTCTTCAACACCAAGGCCAAATCTCTTCGATGAGAATGTTCTGTGTTTTTATGCTAGTGGCTTTACGTCGCACCGACACAGATAGGTCTTATGGCGACGAATGCTTTGTGTTTGCTTGGTGGGACCAGAGCGGACTCTTGAAGCCCGGCGAAGCTGTTAATGCACAACACTATCGCCAACACATGATTAATTTAAATCACTCATTGATCGGGCCAGAGGACATGGCAAAGTGATTTTGTCACACGACACAGAAAAGCAAGTCAAATACACCTTGAAATCGTTTGGATGGGACATCCTTCCGCACCAGCCGTACTGCCCCGACCATGCGCCATCTGACTATCACCTCTTCGCATCAATGGGGCACGCGCCCCCAGAGCAATACTTCAGCAATTTCGAGAAAGTTAGAAAATGGTTCGACGACTAGTTTGCGCAAAAGACAAGCTGTTTTTCTGGCATAGTATTCATAACATACCTGAAAAATGGTTGCAGTGCGTAGAAGCCGACGGCCAAAATTTTGAATATACAAAAAAATTAATTTCCCTTTCAAATTATCGGCAAAAAATTATGTATAAACCCCCTGATACTCCATCTGTCGTAAGAGGTGAGTAAAACTGGGGTCATAGGTTGGTGATCATGGTTATCTTAGCTGAGTCCTGGTGTTGCATCCACTTACTTGTGCGAGACTCCAAACTCTTATCCTATCCTATCCGATCTCCCTTGGTCAACTCGTCTTCTCTTCCGACCCCAACGGTATTCGTTTAGCGAGGCCTAGTGAGTCTTCAATTTTCAAGCTCTTCGTGGCCTTTTCGTTTCATTCGCCGATACCTACATTTTTCGAAGTATCACACTACTTCCAACTTTCCCCTAAGTAGTGGTGTGCGAGGAGATGGTAGCCCAGTTGTAACCTTACTAGAACAATAATCACCACCAAAACCACCACCACCATTTTCATAGATTGAAATACCTTACAATACATTTTCATATTCATCACTTTCAGTATTTCGGGAAAATGATCTTCAGAAATAAAAATAATAGAAAATTTCAGATAGAAATTAAGATTTATGAACTTTTGTCCGGGAAATGATTTTTCAGGAACTGGATTTTCGGTAATGTGATTTCAGAACAATGTACATAAATCTATTGAAGCGCCATGTGAATCCACTAACTTGGAAACACGCAAAATCTACAAACAATTTGTGCCTCTCACGTCAACATAGGCATAAAAATGGGAATGTTCCTGGAATTTATGGTATTATGAGGGAACTCGAAAATCAGAATATGCACCATTCCCATCCTTAGCAATGTATATATGATGAGACGAGGAAGATATTCTGTAGGTTTAGGAGCACAATCTCCAGATTCACAGCACATGCACTACGAGTGTACGCATATTGTAGGGAGTTCTAGAACCAAGATAGATTTAGGCGTAATCCTCCCTTGTTATTGGTCGTAGTTTATAACCTGTTCTAGTTATTTTTAGTAAAAGGGGTAAATTCACTTTTATGTATCTTCGTCCTCTATGAACTTGTTGAAGGTATAAAGCTTACCGACTAGTCCCACTTCATCAAGCACATGCCACATACGTTTCACCTCCTGAAGAAGTTGTTAACGGATAATTATTTTAAGGTACACCAACACAATAGTACGATGAATCAAATCTCGCTCGAAGACCGTCTGTCATTGCAAGAGGGCCATCAGGACAAGCCCAAAACCACTTCCAGCTGAATATGCAACACATTGTTCGTTTTTCTTGTCTGGTCTTCATTTATTTTGCACTTCCTGCTTCTTCTTGTGTCCTTTAGATATATCCCTCGTAGCCCCCACATACCCTACAATTCCTGGTGGTCCAGGGGAAGTTCAATGGGAAACGACGACATAGCAGGATGCCAATCAACTGAGCTGGCCTCGTAGAAATCCTGCCCGATACCTACCCGGAGTAGGTTACTTGGTTGGATGAACAGCGCAGCCGATGGTGAGGAGCAGTATGAGATGCATTCTATACTAGACTTAACTAAAGTTGGCGTCTGACAGGTAAGGTTGGAGGGAGGAGCATTGCACGTGCCATTTAACGATGTTGCCACATTCAAGCATTCTTTTCTACATGCTCTTACCCCTCGCTTCCAGCTCACTTGTTCCCTCTTTCATTCTGACTGCTGTGATCTGCTGTAGACTACCTGGCCAGGTGGTGTCGTCCCATTTGCGATCACTCTTATACAAACAATCAGGTTCTTATCAGTGACAATGACAGGTTTGGCAACTGCCAGCAAGGCGAGCTGCCCTGAAGTTTTATCTCCATGGCAACCGCAGTCGCCCCTCCCTCGTTTCCATGGCAATCACACAGTCACTCCCTTTATCCCGCCTCGGCAGGCAGTAAACGGACCTCCCTCTAAGAAATGTCACGCGCCAACTCTTATTATTAGCAGTATAGTGAACGTATCACAGTAGCCACGACATCTGTAATAATGCGGCGATCCTTGGCTCCAGCCATGTCGACCAGGTTTTGCGAATCCATGCCCCTTGAGTTTCGTAAAAATATCAGTAAGTGATGAGCAAATTTATACCCGGTTTATCTAATGCAGTGAAATGATTTTGATAAGCCTAGAAGAAACATTGACTTTCAGAGGTTATCGAAGACTTCTTAGGGGTTAAACTTCCAGTGCTGACTAATGTAAAAAATACCCATCTGTATTCGTCAAACACGATTTACAATAGAACATCTCGTATTTCTTCCATTATTCTCGCTAAGTGCAAAATGAAACTATTAAGACTATTATTGTGCGCTACCTTTCAAAGGTAGGTATATGGTCCTCCGGACTTCATTGTACCGGGCGAGTTGACCGTGCGGTTATGGGCGCGATGCTGTGAGCTTGCATCTGGGAGATAGTGGGTTCGAACCACACTGTCGGCAGCTCTGAAGATGTTCTTCCGTGGTTTTCCATTTTCACACCAGGGGCTACCTCAATTAAGGCCACGGCCGCTTCCTTCCAACTCCTGGGCCTTTCCTATCCCATCGTCGCCATGAAGACACTAGCAAAAAAAGTACCTTTTTGTAGATCATTTTTAGCTCTTCAATTCTTACATCTGTGTTTTATGAAATATATTAACGGTTTATGCAGCGTAAACCTAGATTTCTTACATATTTTTCGAGTTGTTTCCCAGATAACATTGTTGTTAGGATTTCTTTCCCTACAGTTAAATTTTTTATGCACAGAAATATTTTTCTCGTGGTCCTTTAGAAACAGGGGAAACCGTACAAAACTTTCTCCAGCGATTTTCGAGCTACGTTTAATTTTCTACGTATGAGTGGCATAGTCACTAGCTTTACAGCAAGAAGGCTGCAATTCAAATCCCTACCTAAGTGTATGGGATTTTCGAAATGAATCGTCCCACAGGTTCATATTCCACGTAAAACTTGAAGTTCCGCGGCTACGATCACGATATCAACTGTCACATGAAACTACAAGTATGCGTTCTTCTTTATTCGTATGTGAGGTACCGTACGCATGCCCCTCATCGTATATTTGAAATATGACGAGTAGGCTAATTAAATTAGAATCTCATGGCATTCTGAAGGCAAGTTCATAAACTCCACATTGTGTTCGTGACATTCTTGAACCACCGTCTTCCCGCCAGGTAAATGGCTGCCAGTTTCTCTCTAATAAAGTGGATGTCGCTCGTGGTGTAAGAAGGGTTGCCTGCACAATTACGTGTTAGGGGCTCGTCACTTGGCTTCCTGACGAGACCTGTCACTTACGAGGGTTACAGCTTTGGCCCAACGTGACAATTTGCCTTCGTTAGCTTGACGAGCTGGGTCCTTTGTTCTGACAGGATGCGCTTCTCCAGCGCCTGCCCCTTTCATTCCTCATCCAACGACCGTAGTTCAAGTCAAATACTTCATTTTCTCAAAATTTATCTCAGGCCTTGTAATTTCTACCTGTCTCTGGAGTAATAAATTCACTTTTTTCATTAATTCCTATCTGTAAACGGCGGGGATGAAGGTACGAAGTCTGTTATTATGTCAAGCCATATAATTCTACAATACATCCACATAAACTGAATATATTGTGCACTATAATGATTTACATTTAATATGCCTTTGCTGGCAGGACCTAGTGTTTACTGTGCACTAAGTCTTCTGGTATGGGCTAGAGAAATTTTGTTACTTTCATTGATCAGTCTCTGCCTTAACCTTGGCTTTGACAATATGAAAGTGACTGAGGTATGAGCGATGCTAGTAATGCCATTCCTTCTGCAGCCAGTCCCTGCTATGAATGGTATGAAAATGTTGCCCATAGGGTCGGTTGGTGCATGCATTTCATTGGGCTTGATAGACTGATGTGTAATAGCAACTTCCTCATTTCCCTAGTACGCCTCTTCAGTGATGCCTAGGCCATTTATGACAGCTGATGGCAGAGCTGTTGAGGATACAACCAGCCTTAGGGCTGAAGACTGAACATACATACAGAAAAATTACATTTAATTTTAAGATAACATAAAATGTAATTTAACTTAAATTTAATTAGACATAGAAACTAACTTTGTAATTATTATATAAATATGCTTATACAAATTCGTGTGGCCATTGCTAGTCTTCTGCAGCCCTTGTAAGGCAGACCCTCCGATGAGGGTGGGTGGTATCTGACGCGTATTGTAAACTGTTTGTTGTTATATTGGAGGATAGTGTTGCTAATGCGTGAGACCTACGGATATGTTGAATACAGTACAAACAAGCCAGGGCAATTGAGGCATTGACATGCGAGAGGTAGTAAGTCATAAAATTTTAATTTTACAGAAGAAGAAAATATATTCTTGCCAGCATCGTGAAGCAGACGTTATTGAAAAAATATGCTGTATAATGAAGTTTTACACATTAAGTTTCGTTAATTATGTTTGAGGCACAAATTATGCGATAAAATACGTTAGTCAGTTGACTTGTATGTTTCGTGCAAAACCATTTCACGGTGAAACGCATGATATTTTCATCGAAAAAATCCAGCATGGCCAATAAGTCCTTCTCTTCGGTTCGCAGATGGGTTTTCTCCTTCCAAGAGGTCATAAGGACTGTATATTTTTGGTCACGTGATAGTACCGCTCTCTTTTGAGAACATTGTGCTCCTTCAACAGTTGTGACGCTTTCACTAATTGCCTTATCTTGGTTGAAGGAAGTTCAGCTCTGAGAATCCTTATCTAGCTCAGAATTCTAGTCTTAAGGTGTTGAGTATTTAAACATTTTCCACATTCCAAGGCAAATTGAAAAAAACCCCAGCCGTCATCATGATTACAAGGATAATGGTTGAAAATATTTAGCCGTTCTGATCATTTCCGCAACTTCGTCTGGGACCATTGTTTGGCACACGTAATACCTATTAATAAAAAACAAAGAACTAGTATGCACGCCATGTCAAGATGCACGCAATATGTTACTGAGGCATTCTGGCAACTGAAATATAACTATTGCGAACTATATTAGCTATCAACAAGGTTTACACGCAATTCACAGTCAAAGTTTATACCTAATTCCATTAGAGGCATAAAGCTGACTTACAACTTCCGCCATACCGAACCTCGCGGACTTAATACAGGTTCCATTCTGCGTCAATCATAGAAGCAAAGCCACACTACCAGTTGATTTTCTACCCTTTCCATGCCATTGGCATGAGCATTTACTACTTTATCCGTAAAAAAACGAATTTTCGAATGTTTTTGCTTACTACCTTTCCCACGTCAACGAATAAATTAACCATTTAAAGTTAAAATACCCGACCCGACCGTGAATCAAACACGGGGCCCTCTGAACTGAAGGCGACTACAATGACCATTCAACCAAGTAGCCGGACATTAAAAGAATATGGTTACTATGATTAAAATACTACATCTTGATAAATTTCAACTGTAATGTTACCAATCTGATATTTACATTATATTTATATCTAACTTTTGAAGATGTGTCCTAACTGTGTCAGAATTAGGAATATTTCAGATTTTGTTAATTTTTAATTGCTGAACATTTTTGTTGTTAAGACGTTCTGAAGAGTCAGTTAATGAAAACTCGAATTCACAAATACTATTTCGAGACTTGATTGAATAGAAACATGATTTTACATAGGCTAATTTAAAATCTGCTTCATAGTTAGCATCAAATTCCTATTCTTATTGGTCTTTACATTTTAATGAACAAAAAACTGCATGTTAGTAGGCTGTGATTGATTCTCTCTGTGGAGCTTTTCATGAATAGCAGAGGCATAAGAATGAGGAAATTAAGAGACTGGCAGTTGAAGCTTTGTCATGCCACTTTAAAGCCTTTGTCAAAGGCAGAGTTGGTGGAACGAAGTACAAAATACCTCTGTTTCATAACAAAATATACTAGGGCCTACATAAATACAACACTGCATTCTAGATGATAGCAAAATCCACTGTAACGTCCACCAAGTTTCATTAAATCGAGAAACACACCAATATTTTCAATTCAAAGGCTTGCTTTAAAATAGTAATAAAATTCTTTATGGGAAAACATAAGTAATGAAATTTTTTAGAGGTGACAATGTAGAAGGAAATAATGTACGCTTGCTTCATTTGAGGAAAAAAGTCATAAGTAGGCGTACGTATCTTATCGAATATCTACGATGAGAAATCAATCATTTCAAACAGACGAGCAATTCATATAATAGACAAATACAGATCTCGTTCATTCTCTGAAATTTTAGGATTGTAATTACACTGGATGCTCCACATATTCCTAATGTATACTTTGTTAGCCATGTCATAATATTTTCGTCTGGCTATTTCTAGCCGATTGCAGCCCTTGTAAGGCAGACCCTCCGATGAGGGTGGGAGGCATCTGCCATGTGTAGGTAACAGCGTGTTATTATGGTGGAGGATAGTGTTATGTGTGGTGTGTGAGTTGCAGGGATGTTGGGGACAGCACAAACATCCATGCCCCGAGCAACTGGAATTAACCAGTGGAAGTTAAAATCCCCGACCCGGCCGGGAATCGAACCCGTGACCCTCTGAACCTAAGGCCAGTACCTTGACCATTCAGCCAACGTGTCGGACTTGAAGATGAAATGAATTATGGTGAACGATACTGGGCAAGGAAGATGAAGGAATCGGCTGCGGCCTGTGAATTAGAAATGTCCCGGGATGTGCTTGGAAACGAAAATGGGCAAACCCAGAAAACAATTCTCAGGAGAGTCGACGGTGGGGATCGAACTCACTTGCCTCCCCAGTGCAGAGATATAGCCGTAGCAGGTCAACACACGCGGCGACTCTGCTCGACTTAATTAAGCAGTGCATTTTCCTGTTGATTATTTTAACTCCCTTCATCCTTCAGACATGGCCCTCACCAGGATTACTTGATTCAAGAATTGGAAAGCATCCAAAACATAGCAGCTCGATTTGTTCTGGGTAATTTCCGACAAAGGAGTAGCGTTAGAAAAATCTTGCAAAGTTTGGGTTGGGAAGAATTCGGATAAAGGAGACGAGCTGCTCGACTAAGTGTTATGTTCCAGGCTGTTATTGGAGAGATCGCGTGGAATGACATCAGTAGACATCAGCCATGTCAGGGGATTTTTACAAGGATCTGAAGGCTGGTTCGAGATCTACTCAGCCTACGTGATTACAACTGAGGAGCTATCTGACGGTGAGATAGCGTCCCCGTCCAGAAAGCAAAGAATAACGGCCGAGGGGATTCGTCGTGCTGACCACACGATGCCTCGTAATCTGCAGGCCTTCGGGCTGAGCAGCTGTCGCTTGGTAGGCCATGGCCCTTCAGGCTGTTTCGCCATGGATTTTATATTACAACTGATCATAGAAGGTAAGAGAGGTGCGGATAAGTTTTTCCTGGGTGTGGATTCTCCGACAATGGTTCGAAATTCAAGATACGGCAATTCGGAAAAGGTAAATTCACAACAGAAATATTATTTATTTTATTTATTTAGCGTTTGGCTGTACATATCAATATTAGTCAGGAAAAAATATACATATTTACATTATTTACAGTTTGACTTTCAAGTTATTAATAAAGTCTATTACAGCTAGACCTGCTTCCACAAAGTCACTGAAGTTGTCGCTATAGGAATACGTCGGGCAGTCATTCACTATGTGCCGTACGGTCTGTCTGGGAGCACCACAACTGCATTCTGGCGAAGGTATATGTCCCCACGTGTAGAGAAGATCTGCACATCTGCCATGGTTTGTTCTTATCCTGTTCAGTGTTGACCATGTTTTCCGGGGTAGGTGAAAGCCACTTGGTGGTGTTGTGATGTCTTGCAGCTGACATGGAATGTTTTTTACTAATTCATCCTTCCAGGTTTGTAAGAGTTACAACAGAAATAATATTACTCTATGACTGTCGCCAATGGTTTGTAATGACACGGCACCAGAAGGTGAAGAAGAAAGAAGCGTATTTGAATACTGAGAGTATATATCCCTTTTCGTATATTGACATGGTTTTAGCAGTTTAATCCACTTCTTGAAGCTCGATAGAGAGTTCCGTGTAGCTTCCCAACGATTTTGAATAAATCATCGCCTTCCTTTAGCTTGGCATTGACATTTTGATGAATAGTACATTCGAAACTGGTTTCTGTTTGAAATTCCTCGGTCGCTTACGTACATTGGAAGACTCTGGAGATTGCAAAGCAGCTGAAACCCTCAGAGACTGAAGAGCAAGGAACAATAAATCCTCTCAACTCCCGCCGGTGGTGTTGGGAGTGATGAATTGTTCTGATTCAGAGCCTCCTACAACATCGAGACTAATCACACCATACCATCAGTCTGCTCGATTTTAAGAAGCAGTGTGTTTGAATATCTGCTGTCTTACATCACTTGCCGCTATAATTCTTGTCAAATCTTCTCTCAATTAACGTTGCATGAAACAAGAGAATGAAGTATGGGTTGTCTTGGGTGCTCAGGAAAAGCATATACTGAAGTGTACAAAATAATCTTCGATCTTCACACACCAGGTTAACAGTATATAGTACTTTCTACGGTTAATTTATTGTTTGATGTTGAAGGAGTGTTGTCATATTCTCCGACATCTCAAGACATATTCTAAAAAATTTCTCATTTCGTAGATACAAATTACTAGGCGAATGTACGATCAAAGTGTAGTAACAATGATCTTCCTGTCCAATTCGATCGTGTTTGAAGTGTCATGCTTACAAATTCAACCACCCATGTTCGGAAATTGAGCGTGACGAAATTTTCGTGTCAGTGACAGTTACTAAGTACTATATTTAATGTAAATTTACTATTGCTTATTTCTTCCCAGATAATCTTATCATACTGATGTCATCGGACTGCGGAGAGAAGCTGCGCTGCGAACCTCTGATTTCGATTGGTTCAGTACGTTTCCAACCGCAACGGTGAGTGAATGGATCATCTGATTGGGGCGATTCTGGTGTCAACTTGTGCGTAAACAAACAGACTAATACAGTAACGAAGAAACCTCGCAAGTCGCCTACAAGCGACAAAATGAAGACCTCCACCCAATATCTCCAGCGGCCACAACATACCACATCACTAAGAAACATAAAACAAACAAACATAATGGTGTTATAGCCAAAATAACTTTTCATGGCCGTCGACATCGTCACACAGGAAACCCCCTACGCCCTGTAGACGACACAGCCCAGTCCGGTTTTTATTATTCTTATTCTTATTCTTATTCTTATTCTTATTCTTATTCTTATTCTTATTCTTATTCTTATTCTTATTCTTATTCTTATTATTATTATTATTCTTATTCTTATTCTTATTCTTATTCATATTCTTATTCTTATTCTCATTCGTATACTTATTCTTATTCTTATTCTTATTCTTATTCTTATTCTTATTCTTATTCTTATTCTTATTCTTATTCTTATTCTTATTCTTATTCTTATTCTTATCCTTATTCTTATTCTTATTCTTATTCTTATTCTTATTCTTATTCTTATTCTTATTCTTATTCTTATTCTTTATTCTTATTATTCTTATTTTTATTCTTATTCTTATTCTTATTCTTTTTTTTGCTAGGGGCTTTACGTCGCGCCGACACAGATAGGTCTTATGGCGACGATGGGATAGGAAAGGCCTAGGAGTTGGAAGGAAGCGGCCGTGGCCTTAATTAAGGTACAGCCCCAGCATTTGCCTGGTGTGAAAATGGGAAACCACGGAAAACCATTTTCAGGGCTGCCGATAGTGGGATTCGAACCTACTATCTCCCGGATTCTTATTCTTATTCTTATTCTTATTCTTATTCTTATTCTTATTCTTATTCTTATTCTTATTCTTATTCTTATTCTTATTCTTATTCTTATTCTTATTCTTATTCTTATTCTTATTCTTATTCTTATTCTTATTCTTATTCTTATTCTTATTCTTATTCTTATTCTTATTCTTATTCTTATTCTTATTCTTATTCTTATTCTTATTCTTATTCTTATTCTTATTCTTATTCTTATTCTTATTCTTATTCTTATTCTTATTCTTATTCTTATTCTTATTCTTATTCTTTAATATGTCCGCCTTTTTTGATGTAGTGAAGAGTGTGATTAGGTGCAACCCCCGAAGGCCCGGGTTCGATTCCCGATTCTGCCACGAAATTTGATAAGTGAAAAGAAGTTTGGAACGAGGTACACTCAGCCTTGAGAGGTGAAGCTGAGTAGAGAGGACTCGAATCCCATCCAAGTCATCCTAGAAGTGGTTTTTCGTGGTTTGACTCTTTTTCTCCAGGCAAATGCAAAGATGGCGACTAACTCAAGGACAAGGCCGCTTCCTTCTCTCTTTCTCGCCCATCCCTTACAATATTTCCATCACCCCACAAGACCTCTATTCAGCTGGTACTGAACCTTCTTTCCAGGTGTAACCCCGACCAAAATTTTCACGCACCACAACACTGCCTTTGTGGCGGTGGAGGTGGGATCACTCGCTGAGTCCTGAGGAAAAACAAAACTCGTGTGTAAAACGATAAAGTAAATAAACAAATACATTCAATATCAAGGTTTAAATTTTATGGCAGCTACTCGTGTATGCGTCGTTTCCATAATCAGATCTGTTTGTACTGAGAAATCGGAACAACACACGCTAACATACAACATATTTTACAGACCGATTTGAGGTGTTGCTATTCTCGTCACCGAGTGAATTGGATGTGCGATTAGGGCCGCGCAGCTGCGAGCTTAGATTCGAGAGAGAGTGGGTTTGAACCTCACTGTCGGCAGCCCCGAAGGTGCTTTTCCGTGGTTTCCCATTTTTACACCAGGGAAATGCTTTAAAAGCCCAGGGCCAATTTCTTACCACATATAGGCCTTTCCTATAACATCGTCGCCATAAGACCTATCTGTGTCAGTGCGACGTAAAGCATATTGTAGAAAAAAGCTCGTCTCAAATTCTCAAATTTAATTTGTGATTTAACTCACCTTGTTTCTTACGTAGTTTGTTTCATTTCCTACAATTTTGATTTCCTTTTACTTTGATTCGGGTTGCGTTTTATATATTTTTTCAGTCGTTCATGATCTGTCTTGCTTTTCGTCCCTCTTGTTTTATTTTCTGTCTTCTATTCTTGTTTTTATAAACTTGTCATTAGTAGCCCTAAAATGCTGAATATACGCCGTTTTCGTCGCTCCAGAAACTTACGCCTCCAACAGTGTTGCATGCAGCAATATTGAACTACAGCCCACACCGCTATAACTGTTGCTTCTACTACTACTACCATTTCACGAGATATTTTACGAAATAAATTTTTCACAGTAGTAGTCCTGAGGAAATCGTGCCAAATTTTAATCCATTGCATATATAAATGGAAATGGTGTACATGATTCCTTGTAATAAAGCACAGAGCACCCTGAATCCGATGGGACTATCCCCACTCCTCCTTCTTCTCCTTTTTTTGCTATTTGCTTTACGTCGCACCGACACAGATAGGTCTTATAGCGACGATGGGGTAGGATATGCCTAGGAATTGGAAGGAAGCGGCCGTGGCCTTAATTAAGGTACAGCCCCGTCATTTGCCTGGTTTGAAAATGGGAAACCACGGAAAACCATCTTCAGGGCTGCCGACAGTGGGGCTCGAACCCACTATCTCCCGATTACTGGATACTGGACGCACTTAAGCGACTGCAGTTATCGAGCTCGGTACTCCTTCTTATTTTCCTCCTCCTGTTCTAATTCTTCTTCCCCTGCTTCTCCTCCTCCTGGCTTTTCTTTTTATTCTTCTTATTATCTTTATTATTGTTATAATAAATCCTTTATTGATACTGTTAGAACAGTAGTGGAAATCAGCTGTGGTCCCCTGTATAGTTATCCTTATCCCGATCCCCGTTTTGTAATGCTTTTCGCCCACAGTCATAACACAAAAACTGAAAATTTCGTCAGTGTGATAAATTTTTGGAATTGGACAGTAAATTTTGAATAACAGTAGGTTAATTTCTATTATAATTATTATTGTTATTCACTGTATTTTAATTTATTCGTTGTTATTATGTTACCTTACATAGGAAGCAAAATGTTCATTCATGTTGTGTGTTATAACAGACGTTTCGTGTACAGTAAGATAGCATAGTAATTTTTTCAGTTTATTTTTATTTATTTATTTATGTATTCACTGGTTAAGTCTAAGGCAGGGACAGGTGTCCCAAACTTTACCAATTAAAAGAACCAAATCTACAATCAGTCAATTTTTGAATAAATACATTATTATTTTAACTAGTATATACACTGACTGACAGAGCAAATGCAACACCAAGAAGGAGTGGTCAGAAATTTATGCCAATTGCAGGGTAGACTGACGTCACTGAGGTATGCCCATGATGTGAAATGCGCCGCTGTGCTGCGCACGTAGCGAACGATAAATGGGACACGGCGTTGGCGAATGGCCCACTTCGTACCGTGATTTCTCAGCCGACAGTCATTGTAGAACGTGTTGTCGTGTGCGACAGGACACATGTATAGCTAAGAATGCCAGGCCGCCGTCAACGGAGGCATTTCCAGCAGACAGACGACTTTACGAGGGGTATGATGATCGGGCTGAGAAGAGCAGGTTGGTCGCTTCGTCAAATCGCAGCCGATACCCATAGGGATGTGTCCACGGTGCAGCACCTGTGGCGAAGATGGTTGGCGCAGGGACATGTGGCACGTGCGAGGGGTCCAGGCGCAGCCCGAGTGACGTCAGCACGCGAGGATCGGCGCATCCGCCGCCAAGCGGTGGCAGCCCCGCACGCCACGTCAACTGCCATTCTTCAGCATGTGCAAGACACCCTGGCTGTTCCAATATCGACCAGAACAATTTCCCGTCGATTGGTTGAAGGAGGCCTGCACTCCCGGCGTCCGCTCAGAAGACTACCATTGACTCCACAGCATAGACGTGCACGCCTGGCATGGTGCCGGGCTAGAGTGACTTGGATGAGGGAATGGCGGAACGTCGTGTTCTCCGATGAGTCACGCTTCTGTTCTGTCAGTGATAGTCACCGCAGACGAGTGTGGCGTCGGCGTGGAGAAAGGTCAATTCCGGCAGTAACTGTGGAGCGCCCTACCGCTAGACAACGCTGCATCATGGTTTGGGGCGCTATTGCGTATGATTCCACGTCACCTCTAGTGCGTATTCAAGGCACGTTAAATGCCCACCGCTACGTGCAGCATGTGCTGCGGCCGGTGGCACTCCCGTACCTTCAGGGGCTGCCCAATGCTCTGTTTCAGCAGGATAATGCCCGTCCACACACTGCTCGCATCTCCCAACAGGCTCTACGAGGTGTACAGATGCTTCCGTGGCCAGCGTACTCTCCGGATCTCTCACCAATCGAACACGTGTGGGATCTCATTGGACGCCGTTTGCAAACTCTGCCCCAGCCTCGTACGGACGACCAACTGTGGCAAATGGTTGACAGAGAATGGAGAACCATCCCTCAGGACACCATCCGCACTCTTATTGACTCTGTACCTCGACGTGTTTCTGCGTGCATCGCCGCTCGCGGTGGTCCTACATCCTACTGAGTCGATGCCGTGCGCATTGTGTAACCTGCGTATCGGTTTGAAATAAACATCAATTATTCGTCCGTGCCGTCTCTGTTTTTTCCCCACCTTTCATCCCTTTCGAACCACTCCTCCTTGGTGTTGCATTGTCACTGTCAGTCAGTGTATATATAGGTAACTGAGAATTCCTAGTATTATTAATTTGGACCTGTACATCTCAATATTAAACCACGCATCCTTTAGTAATTTAAGCAAATATAGGGATTTCGCTTTCAGTGTTATTGCAGTCTTGCCAACAGTTTGTGTGAAAGCAAGGCTGTGTTTACACAATGTAGTGCATCCATTAAGAAAGATCCGAGCAAACATAAGGACTTTGATTTCAATCTAATTGCAGCCTTGCCAGCAGTTTGTGTCAAAGTGTGTCTTATGTTTGCATTTGTTGTGCATCCATGAGGAACAGTCCAAGACTCTCAAGAGGCAATGTTGGGATTTTCATTCCATTACGTGAAGGGGAACATACAGGTTATTAGATATTTATACCTAGTTTGCTACTACATACTGTAACGTGGTTAAATAAATAAGGACAGAACCTGGTAGCGATATACTTTCAATATTTATTCACTAATTACTAAAACAACATATTTACAAACACAGGATTGCCGAGCTCACAACTTATACTCGTAGTACAGTTCACGCTCTCTCTCACTTAGTTCTCATTGTTTATTTACACTGACACACACAGAGTCAACGGTCACTTACACTTACACTGTCGCAGCCCACGGTTCGCAGCCCGCGCACCACAGTCTCGCAATGTGATGTTCGCTTTCCACACTCCGATAGAACTCCGATCGAAGAACGGTGCAGTCTCTATAGCTGGAATGATGGTATTTGGGGTAGTCTCAAAGCAGGAAAAGAAGAAAAGAAAAGAAAAGAAAGAAGAAAGAAAGGAAGAAAGAAAAAAAGAAAGAAAGAAAGAAAGAAACTATTGGATTCCGATGGCGGCAACATTTAAATACCTGTGTTGTAACATTAACGATGACTGGGACGTTGCTCCTGAGATCCCTTGCAGAACTGAGCAGACCAGAGGTTCTTTTCAGAAACACAAAGAACTTTTGACAAGCTGTTTATTTTCCATTACACTACGCACACAACTACCCCGGTGCTACGTTTTCAGCATCCTACTGTATGAGGCTGAGGCAAGCGTTTGAAATGTGCAAGTACAGAAGGATGCAGAACATACCTGGGATAACTAAAATGATCATTGCAGAATTTTTGCACCGTAAGAAAATAGAACCACAATTTTTCACTACCATCAAGAGAATGAAGCTAGAATACTTTCGGTATATGATGTAGAACAGTAAAAACCACCTTCTACAAGTAATACTCCAAGGGAAAATTAATGGTAAACGTCGTTCGGGACGAAGTAGAACATCGTGGACATGACACTTGAAGGACAATAATAATAAGAAGAAGAATGACGCGGGCGCAGACAACGATTAACACTGCTCTGCCGTTTTCCGTTAAGCGTACACAACCCCCATTCTTGTACATATATGTTCATTCCTCAGCCCTAATGCTGCTTGGATCCTGAACAGCTCCACCATCAGATGCCATAGAGGGGTCTAGGCATCACCGAAGAGTCATACGAAGGAAATGAGGAGTGAGCTAGTTTCCCCTTGCTTTCCTCACCGAGCCAGAAATTGCTATTACATACCAGTCTGCCAAGTCCACTGAAATGCATGCATAAATACACCTTATGAGCAACACTTTCACTCCATTCATAGCAAGGACTGCGTAAGGAATGGTATTACTAGCATAGCACATACCTCAGTCACTTTTGTACTGTCAAAGCTAAGACTGTGAAAGGTAAATGAAAGTAACGAAATTGCTCTAGCCTATACCAGAAGATGTATTGTACTGTAAACACTAGGTCAATTTTGCCATACCGACGTCGTACTCCTATTAATGCGTATGTTGCTCCTTCCATTTTAAAATGAAATATTGAACATTGTCGTTGCATGTGTTATTTAGCTGTTGAAGGTTACTCTTCGTTTCTAAACAACTTATAAAATCCGAGGTATCGTCATATACTCTGAGTAGTAACAATGCTTAATAGTACAGGAAGTATTACATCAGAATTTTATCACACACGTAATCGTGTGGTTTGAATTCACTTGTCGTGAACAGATCATAATATAGATGAAAACAAATAAAATTATATGACCATGATTGATGACTGTATTTTTATATGTGGAGTGATTGCCGATTTTTCCACCTCAATTAGTTAATGGAATTGCCAATTGATACTGATTGTGTTTCAACATATTACATCCCTTAAGCGCTTTGTTCTGTTGTCAACCGATTAATCACTTCATATTAATTTAATTCAAAAGCTTCATAAATAATACTGTGTTGCTACTATCGAGAGAAAAATAAACTGATTTATATGATACGTAGTCCAAACGAATACATTGCTATGGAATGGTACAGTTGAATGTAGAAGCCAAATACCGCGGACAAGACTGCGCGAGTCCAGTACAGAATGCAGTGCATGGAGACAGATGGCCACAGGCAGTTCGAGTAATATCTGGAGTAACCCAAGGTTCCGTGATGGGACCTCTTCTTATAACCACCTATAATGCTGATCTTAAATGTACGTATTTAGCGTATTACAATTGATATCCCAAGTTAATTATCATCAACAAGGACCGAAAAATATAACGACCCCAATCCATAGAGGTGTATCAGAGGAGTCAAGTATGGCCTTGTTCCAGAGGAGAATTTTAAAATTAATTTCTCGATTTGCTGATCTGTAAATAGCTTAAATATGAAAGTCGTTGGATATAGAATACATGACAAAGGAATATGTCTAGAAAAGTCCTAAATAATTATTAAAAAATTGTCACTCTCTAATACACTAGCTTAATATTTCTAGATCTATCAGTAATACTCATGATCATAAAAACCAGAACACCTTTAATGTATAGAGATAGGAAGTTCATATTCATAGGATATGTGCATAAGGATATTGTGAAGAAATGATTAGCATTTGAACCATGTCGGACCTCAAGTTTCAGGTCCATATCAATATCTCTGCACACTACCACCGACTGGTAAAACATGTGCCTACGGCTATAAAACGAAGGTGAGGGATCAGTGTGACTTGAACTCACGCGCAGGATTCATCGCAGATGTATGTGAGATCCGTACCGCCAAATGAGTGAGTTTGAAAAAAGGCGCATTAATCACATGAGAGAACGTGATGCATCCATCCGGTAAATTGCTGCTCGTGTGGGACAAAGTATGTCCGCAAAGCAACGGATATGCACAGAATGGTTCACGGAAGGCCGTAGAACACGACGAGATGGATCTGGTCGAACCTCCCAGACCCCCCGACAAGATCGACAGCTCAAGGGAATGGTATTGCGGGAGAGGTCTGCGTCCTCGTCGGCTCTGGCGCAACATTGTAACACATTGTACACTATCAGGAGTGACAGTCCGTCGCCGTTTATTACGGTCTGGGTTACCGGCGCGTCGTCCACTTCTCCGCCTACCTTTGACTAATGTGCATAAATATGCTAGACTGCAATGGTGTATGAAACGACGTCACTGGGTTCAGGAATGGCAGAAGATAGAGTTTTCGGACGAATCCAGGTTCTGTTTGTTTGAAAATGGTGGCCACATGTTGGTTCGCCGCGGACAGGGGAGAGGCGTAACATTGACTGCATTCGTACAAGACATACAGCGCCTACTTAAGGCATTATGGTGTGGGGTGCTATGGGGTACAACCACAAATCACAGTTGGTGCGTGTCGAGGGCACTGTGATCAGTTTGACCTACGTGAATGACATCCTGCGATCCGCAGCCATACCGTTTCTGCACGACACCCCAGACGCCATATTTCAGCAGGACAATGCGCGACCACATGTTGCTGTACGAACACGTGCCTTTTTGTTATCACAGGACTGCTGCCCTTGCTCGCCCGATCACCGGACTTGTCGCCAATCGAAGATGTGTGGGTTATATCACTATAACGACGGGTGCAGTTCTGTGACACAATACCAACCACCAAATGTGAAGTGTGGAATCGAGTGAACGCAGAATGGATGGCTATACCCCAGGACGCCATTCGCGTCTTATACGCATCGATGCAATCACGCATGGAACAAATTATCAGTGCCCATGAAGTACCCAGTTCCTACAATTCAGCAGAACACGTGCAGAACCTAGGTGACTGAAATGCTAATCGTTTCTGCAGAACGTACTAATGAACATGTCCTGTGCATATTAACTTTCTATCTCTAGTCTTTCAAGGGGTTCTTTTCTTTATGAAAATGAGTGTAATTTAAATGTAATGTACAATGTGAAGAGGCAGGTTTCACCGCAAAGTAAATACTGGGATTACTCTGTAGGAATATAGTATACTTCAATCGAAGTGAAGGGCAATGTCTAATCATTGTTGCTCACTGTGTCAAATTATATGTTGTTAAATGAACCGACTCCAATATTTTAAATTTGAATGTTTCCCAGAATGTTGAGGATCATATCAAAACAGGTTACGCCAATGTGCCGCGAAGTCACATAATCCCTAACCCTCACATAATGCAGAGGAAAAATGTGAACGTTGGTGCGAAATATTTAGCGTAAAAGAAGGAATAAATTCTCCTTCATATTTCTCCAACCCAACCTTTCCGAAGGAGCAGGCGCCGCTACGGGCAGTGTCTCAAATGTGACATACAATGGAATATTACAATCTAATCTAACGTATACCTGCTTGACATCACAGCGAAGCAGAGAACAGGGCACTGTGCTTTGTATGATCTACGTGAATGCCATCCTGTAACCCCTAGCCATACCCTTTCTGCACGACACCCCAGACGCCATTTTTCAGCAGGACTATGCGCGACCACATGTTGTTTCACGAGCACGTGCCCTCTTGTTATCACAGGATGTCAGACTGCTGCCCTTGAGGAAAAAATATCTGTGTGTAAATGTAAATTTTACGCTGACTGACAGAGCAAATGCAACACCAAGAAGGAGTGGTCAGAACTTTATGCCAATTGCAGGGTAGACTGACGTCACTGTGGTATGCTCATGATGTGAAATGCGCCGCTGTGCTGCGCACGTAGCGAACGATAAATGGGACACGGGGTTGGCGAATGGCCCACTTCGTACCGTGATTTCTCAGCCGACAGTCATTGTAGAACGTTTTGTCGTGTGCCACAGGACACGTGTATAGCTAAGAATGCCAGGCCGCCGTCAACGGAGGCATTTCCAGCAGACAGACGACTTTACGAGGGGTATGGTGATCGGGCTGAGAAGGGCAGGTTGCTCGCTTCGTCAAATCGCAGCCGATACCCATAGGGATGTGTCCACGGTGCAGCGCCTGTGGCGAAGATGGTTGGCGCAGGGACATGTGGCACGTGCGAGGGGTCCAGGCGCAGCCCGAGTGACGTCAGCACGCGAGGATCGGCGCATCCGCCGCCAAGCGGTGGCAGCCCCGCACGCCACGTCAACCGCCATTCTTCAGCATGTGCAAGACACCCTGGCTGTTCCAATATCGACCAGAACAATTTCCCGTCGATTGGTTGAAGGAGGCCTGCACTCCCAGCGTCCGCTCAGAAGACTACCATTGACTCCACAGCATAGACGTGCACGCCTGGCATGGTGCCGGGCTAGAGCGACTTGGATGAGGGAATGGCGGAACGTCGTGTTCTCCGATGAGTCGCGCTTCTGTTCTGTCAGTGATAGTCACCGCAGACGAGTGTGGCGTCGGCGTGGAGAAAGGTCAAATCCGGCAGTAACTGTGGAGCGCCCTACCGCTAGACAACGCGGCATCATGGTTTGGGGCGCTATTGCGTATGATTCCACGTCACCTCTAGTGCGTATTCAAGGCACGTTAAATGCCCACCGCTACGTGCAGCATGTGCTGCGGCCGGTGGCACTCCCGTACCTTCAGGGGCTGCCCAATGCTCTGTTTCAGCAGGATAATGCCCGCCCACACACTGCTCGCATCTCCCAACAGGCTCTACGAGGTGTACAGATGCTTCCGTAGCCAGCGTACTCTCCGGATCTCTCACCAATCGAACACGTGTGGGATCTCATTGGACGCCGTTTGCAAACTCTGCCCCAGCCTCGTACGGACGACCAACTGTGGCAAATGGTTGACAGAGAATGGAGAACCATCCCTCAGGACACCATCCGCACTCTTATTGACTCTGTACCTCGACGTGTTTCTGCGTGCATCGCCGCTCGCGGTGGTCCTACATCCTACTGTGTCGATGCCGTGCGCATTGTGTAACCTGCATATCGGTTTGAAATAAACATCAATTATTCTTCCGTGCCGACTCTGTTTTTTCCCCAACTTTCATCCCTTTCGAATCACTCCTCCTTGGTGTTGCATTGTCACTGTCAGTCAGTGTACATAGAGGATCCAAGTTGTTTGATGCATGTATTCAGACAAAGGACGAATGGCAGACTGGTCCAGTGATTTGAGTGAAAGTATATAACTATTTCAATTACTGCTTGTCGGGACGACTGGAAATCAGAAATGGATTCATGATGCAATAAATACTGAAAGTAAAATGCGATCCGTAAAACTGAATTGCCTGCCCTAAAAAATTCTATTCATAAAGACTGCTTTCGACTGAGACACTGAAAAAATAAGACAGCCGCTCAACCTCTGTCCAGAAATCACCTCTCCATCTGTGTAAATCTTGATCCCTTCCAATGCTTATCATACGCATACCGTTGAAATGGGAGAGGACGAGTGACTATCCCTGAATTGAACCTTGGCTTTCAAGGAGCTTTCTATGGGCGCTCCATAAATTCACGACACCGGTACTCTCTTTGTGGTGATGCGAAAAAATTATCTTTTTGTAAATGCAAATTATACATGGAGGATCCACGTTATTTGATGCATGTATTCAGACAAAGGACGAATGGCTGACTGGCCCAGTGATTTGAGTGAAAGAATATAATTATTTCAATTACTGCTTGGCTGGACGACTGGAAATCAGAGATGGATTCATGATGCCATAAATGGTTGATTAATATCCTGAATGTGCATTGAAAAATCATATACGGTGCGTGCGTAGAGGATGTAACGAAAGGAATCAAACGTGGTAGGGTGCAGAGTATACAGACTCTAGAGTTAACTACGTGAAACACCTCTCGAGTAACGAGAGGTGATAAGCAGCTTGAAATTTTACTGTCCATTAATTTATACATTTAAATGTTCATTTGCAGATTTTTTATCAATTAACAAAATTTGATCGAACAACATGAGAAGTCCTACAGCGCATGGAATGTGATATTAAATGGTCCAGCTCCATGGCTAAATGGTTACAGGAGTCCCGAGTTCGATTCCGGTCAGGGTCGGGATTTATAACCATAATTGGTTAATTACACTGGCACGGGGAGTGGGTGTATTGCCATCTTCATAATCATTCCATCATCATTACGACGTGCAGGTCAAATCAAAAGATCTGCACCTGACCTCTCCGGAGGCCACACGACATTTCATTTCAATGTAACTCTAAATCTTTTCAGTCCGGCGAACACTAAATATAACACCTATAAGACTAAGCTGTAAAAATAACGCTCTATTAAATAAAGAAGAAAAAGCATTCAGTCAAAGGCGGAAACATTGAACAACCCTCAGCTCAGGCAGGTAAAGGTGCACAGTGTGTGCTACAGACTAGCAGCTGCTTGCACGGCTCTCCGTTACAACTACTGAAGAGGCGCGTATCTAAACAGATTTTGCCTCTAACCGTTCTATTGTGTCTAATATCCCGTTATATTCAGTGTATTAGACTATGGTGAGGAAGGGAAATAAGTTATTTTGTGGAAATGACATGTTCATTAGGTCATACGTTCGAAACAAAAGTACTTTTTTTGACATGTGATAAATAAATACAGACCTGCAATCACGGAAGTACAGTTGTGTAGCTTGTGTAGGCATACAGCATAAACAATGAACGACAAAGAAACTGCACGATTCTATAACGAAAACATAACGTACAAAGCCAGGTACATTGCTGTGGGTTCGCTTGCTCTTTGACTCAGCATATCGCCATCTAGTCTTTACAGCACAAACTACTAGAAGTCAGCTGTTCTCGGCTCTTCCCGCACTCATGCCCTTTGCTCAGGGAGCGGGGATATCTCATTGGTCACCTATGCTTTAAAATCACATTAGTGAGTCGATACTGAAAAGAATGGTTACCCTTTTAAAAATAATGAAATATTGAAGTGCGAAAGCATACCTTAATTTGGCGGCCACTTTAAAATGACGCCAATCGCATTACATCAGCTGCCATAATTACGTATTTTGTATTCATCCCTTTACTTTATAGTAATATATAAACCATTCCCGTAGATTCAATATGTTTTCAGGTATAATATTTTGAATGCTTTCATGGAAATCCTCTCGTCGATTGTTTGATCGAGACACCCAACCCCAATTAAAATATGTTACACGTCTAAAAGTGGGCAAAATTCAGGTGTGGATTCGTCAAAAATCCACAGAACAAAAATGGTAATTTCAAAGCCGGTTCTGAAATGCTTGCTTGCCGCGGAATGGGTTACAATTACTGAAGAGTATATTCGTTTGCACAACTGGGATGAATGCGTAAGCATTAAAATAATCAAACCGATATACTTGAAGCTACACACGGTATTAAACATTATAAAAAACATGTAACACATGTCTCGTAACTCTTTTTTTTCATAAATCAAAGTTTCAGAAGTACTTACAAATTTACTATTTACAAACCCCAATAACGTGGTAACCAAGGATCTCTCGACCCATTTTATAAAAATCATTTTGTATTATTTACGTATGAAGAATCCATACTTGAATAAATGGGCGCGGTATCCAACTGATGAGCCCATGCCGCACTGGGGCGAAACATTGGCAAATTTGACGATCGAGTTTCCTGAAATTTATTTAGCTATCTCAATCGGATGCCATATATTTTGGTCAATCAATACTTATGTTCCGTTTATTTTATCCAATAGGCCTACACCCTGCATATTCGCAAATTCATATTTATTTATTTTATAGATCATATTAAATTATTAATTATATCTACTTAACTGCACTCTGGGCGGGAACTTTTCTGCTATGGATTTCGCACTTTCTTCAGTAGGGTAAAGTTATTTTTTTCTCCAAAGTGTCTTTAAATAATAATATTGATTTCAATACTAATAAAACGGTATTCCTCATTCGCTTAGGAAATGTAATACCTATCTGTTCTTTTCAGCCCACAGGTTGGCGGGCTTGAAGTTTCCTTATTTTTATTGTCAGTCCCTTCTTTTCGCCGTACTCTTGCCCGTGAATTCCTGCCTTGGTTTCCCTCTCGAATTATGTCCTTCCATTTTTCCCCCAGCAAGATCGTGAAACAACTTGAATGTTTCAGTAGGTGACCTACCACACCATTCCATTCCTTTTATTTGCAATTCTTTCCAGCAGATTCCTCCTCTCGCGTACTCGGCCTAACACTTCCTCCTTAATCACTGTCTCTGGCCATAATACCTTCAGCACTTTCCTCCAGCAATGGATCTCGAAAGCCTCAGTTTGTTTCTGTTATTTGTAAACCTCAAGTCTCAGAGATGTAAGTTGGTCAGGTTCGAATTCCTCTTTCTCTATCTTTAACAAATCGCTTCCTAGTTTCGTGTGACATATTTCTGGATGTTAACATAATTCTTTCCTTTGAAAATGATTTGGATATTCTGCACTTTATGTCAACAGTGGAGAATAGCCAAATTATTTTCAGTCCGACGTTATACATTTCCCCATTTATTTGAATGAAGCAACCTGAATTATCCGTTCTCCTTCAAGCCATACCTCCTCCATCTATCAAGCACTCCATTATCTTCGTTATTTCCTGTGTATCCTAATGTTGAACATAATCTCTAATCCCTATGATGCAGGATAAAATAAGAACTGGATCCGTATATAGAAATTACTCCCACAATCGACGCTGCAACACGTTATAAATATTTGTGTCCAACAGATTCAGAACTCATTGGCGTATTATGCGTTATCGGTGTTGCTTTAAGGCGTTGAAGATTGGGCACTAAGGGAATCATCAGTGAGCTGACTGAAGGTATTTGAAATGCATCTCAGAATATTCGAGGTTTTATTGGTAGCTGACGTCACCACGAGGACGTACTCCATCGTGCAGTTAGATCAAGAGTAATCCTAACCTGGCAACTTGTAGTCTATTCGAGTGGGTGCTCAACATTTCCCTCTTTCATACTCACGCTATCTCTATTTCACGAAAAAAAATGAAATGGCGTATGGCTTTTAGTGCCGGGAGTGTCCGAGGACAAGTTCGGCTCGCCAGATGCAGGTCTTTCGATTCGACACCCGTAGACGACCTGCGTGTTGTGATGAGGATGAAATGATGATAAAGAAGACACCTACAACCTATACCCGTGCCAGCGAAATTAACCAATTATGGTTAAAATTCCCGAACCTGCAGGGAATCGAACCCGGGACCCCTGTGACCAAAGACCAGTACGCTAACCATTTAGCCATGGAGCCGGACTCTTTCACGAACACAAGTACGAACATAAACGAAATAGCAGACTTACCCTTCCACCAGCCATTGGCACTCCCCATCCAAAGGTTTAGACCAAATAGGGCCTTAAGGGACTTTTTGTTAGCAAATTTATTCATTACTGGAAACGAAAGGGACGAATGCGCAGGCAAGTAGCGGGGCGGCAAAGTGGGTGAGATACCTTTCGCTCAATTGGCCTGATCTAGCAAGTGCAAGAAATGTGGGGGTGAGTGATCAAATAGAGTGTCATGGAAGTTGGTTGCTCCCTGACGTTAGCCAGTGGTGGGGAAAGTTCTTCGGACTGTGTAGAGAGTTCTTATATCAGCCATTGCATCGTATAAAAACGCATGAGCTGAACCTATTGCATACCCTCTGCTCCCTGCTAGTAATTTTGATTCCATAAATTCAAAAGAATGATCACACGACCCCGATATATTGATTCTACCAGGAAACAGCATACTCGTGAGAGGGGACAATAGCAGTGCATATTGAAAACATAGTTTAAATGATCGGAAACTTGCATTTCATTGAAGGTTCTTGACTTAAAAATAAATGCCATGCATGTTACCCTATTTGGGTGTTCACTTGCGAGTTCGAGGAACAAGTTGGCCGTGCAGTTACGGTCGCGTAGCTGTGAGCTTGTACTCGGGAGATGGTGGGTCCGAATTCCACCATCGGCTGTCCTGAAGATACTTTTCCGTGGTTTCCCATTTTCATACCAGACAAATGCTGGGGATATATCTTAATTAACGTCAATTCCACTACCTTCTCATTCCTTCCCAACCCTTGTGTCGCCGAAAACATTCGTACATGAATAATTACACCATGATGGTTGCCAATATCCTGCAAAAGTAAGGCAAAATACGAAGGATAATAATAATAATAATAATAATAATAATAATAATAATAATAATAATAATAATAATAATAATAATAATAATAATAATAAAATTTTGAAACAATAAGAAACTCGTCCATTCATCTCTGAGTAATTATGTTACTATATCAGCAGATCCCGTATGGTCTTCATCTTCTTCAAGGTCTTCCTTTTTCTTGAAAAACATTTTTACACTAATCGCCCATACGTATTTTTCCTCACACAATCTAATAGTATGACATAGTTATGGAACAAATTTCTGTTTCACGAAATGGATCTGGAAATCTATTACGTTCAATAAATGTTTTACATGTATTATGTTTTCATTTATATAGAACGGTGTTATGATACGTTAATATAACTATATTACTGAGACCTGTGTAGAATCTCTGTGATGTGGAAAGTTGTTGTAGAATATTTTATTTGTACATATTTTTAGGAATATTCACCGTTATGGAATGTTTTGGTATCTACTTAAGTAACTACTAGATTATAAATTATTTTTGTCCTATAATAGCTGGAACAGCCCAGAAAAGGTTGTGACGCGAACTTTTAGAACAGAGTGTGTTGGCTCCGGTCGGTTGTGGATTCTAGAAATATGTCCTTACTAATTCTGTAGAATGGAAAGTTCACGATTAGTGTCTGTATATGTTCGGGAATAGTGTATGAACATCGCGACTTGATAAAGAGTTGTGATTGGTGAATCTGGGTAGCGATGGGCAAACTCCTGTGTTCTGATTGGTAACTCGGTAATCGCACTAAGGCCAGTCTTCTCTTTCTAAGTGAGCGAGGAAGGATTTCGTGGTCTTTCGTTCTCTCATCAGTCCAAAGTTTTGACGCACGTTGGCAACACCTCGCTTCCGGCTTGGGCTACCTTGGGGTAAGCACTCTCGATTGCAGTTCCACGTAAATTATATTTAATGTTCGCTTGCATTTTCATATAGGAGTTTGCCCTACTCGCCCCAGACTCGCCTCTCAATTACTTCAGATGCCTTAGATTTTCAGCTTGGCCTACCTGTTTGCTTTCGAGGCATTCCCCTTTCCTTGCTTTCCTAAACATGCAAATTGTAGGTTATTTCCCTCGGGGTTTGCCTCTAAAAGGTCTGTGTCACTTGATTGACGCTAGTTTTTTCCGCTGCCCCGCATCAGAAGTGTTTTTGGTGTGGGACCAGGTTGAATGGCCTCTGCGCCAAGTTTAGATATTTCTGATTTTCCCCAATTTCAATTACGTTTCTGAGATGTTTTAGAAAGCAAGTTTACTTTCATTCTAGATTGTATTTGTATCTTGTGTGCCTTCTTACCTTCAGAATAGTATTGTAGAACTTAGATTATGCTAAGATGTTTTCGGTTAACTTCTTGGCCTAATAGCTCTTGTCAAACAACATATAACCTTGTATTCGTAAATTATGTGACGGGATCGTTTGGATAGATGAAATTTGTTCGAAACTTACCTTGTAATGTTCATTTTGAAAATAATATTTTGAAAACAAGAGATCACCGTTGATTTTCTGGAAACCCGTAACATTCGCATCTCTATGGCCTTTGGTAGGTTCCTCAGCCCCCGTTCCACGTTCCTTGTTTATAGTCGTCAAGTTGCCCAACCTCATTTTTTTTTCGCCGCAGTTCATGTGATGTTCGTTGCGTGTCTAGGGTTTAAAGTACGGTGTAATTTGATTTATTTTCCTCCCTTTTAACTGTGTATCGTGTAACCGCTGAAAAACAGTTACAATTATAATTATTCTTATCATCATTATCATCATTATTATCTGAGTTGCAATATTTCGTGGATTTGCTAGCTCTGTTACATATACATCATGTTTGTTTACTCGCTAACATTTCAGGTAGTGGTCAGAATGCACCGTGAAAAGGGGAAGCATAAGAACTGCGCACTCCTCAGAAATGTAATAACTTTAACTTCTCTCGCACAAGAGCTTACATCAAAGGGGGCTTGCAAGAAGAGATCAAAGGCAGAAGACCGGGATATAATATAGTGTAATATCAGACGTACTTTGGGTCCGTATGGTCACCATTCAGGTCTCATCTTTCTCGGCTCAACCATGGAACTGTATTTTTAAAACATATGGCGTCGGGAAAACGATATTCTTTTAGGCAAACGAATGATGTCATACTAGTTACATAGCAATGTTTGCAACAGGATATTTTTTTATTTGCATGAATAACTATTCTCCGGACCACCTTTTGAGCAGACTAAAGCGGAAGTGAGTGTATAGACCAGGGGATGGCGCGGGCGACAGGGGTAGCGCCTACGGTGTTGTCACACGGTAGGTGAGGGGGCAAGAGGGGTGCGCTACTCAGAGCGAGTTTTGGCAATGGTGCAGTCAATGCGGAGCTGCCATACTTAATCACTCGGTGGATGTCCGGGTACAGTTCCAATCACAGTGTGTTTAAAACAGCAGTGAGATAATTTTATCAGTGTGCTTCGCTTTTACAAAAACAGTGTATGTGCGTATTGTGTGCTAATTCATAATTATTGTTATGTCTTGTACGTTTGTAGGTTTCTTCTTACTCGTTATTGGATATTATTGTGCAATAGATCCGAACAAAACTTCACCAGACTGTTATCAGTTGAAGAAGAAACGCAAGATTTTTACGTCCGGCGAGAGAAATATGATTCTGTCTATTTATAAGCATTTCCGAGCGAATAGTATTGACGGCGGGATTAGATTACCTCGTGTGCTGAACCCGGCTCTGATTCCGACTTGGGTGTGCAGCTACTCGATAGTGACACAGATTAATTACTATGGCACAAGGTAAGCTAACGCTGAAATCTCCTGCATAATAATAATAATAATAATAATAATAATAATAATAATAATAATAATAATAATAATAATAATAATAATAATAATAATAATATGTAATAATATATTTTTACAAAAATATATTTGCATTAATTAATTAATTTATTGAAATTGTGCTGGACAAAGCGGAGGTGGGACAAGTTTTCACCTGGATGCCCAACTTCATCTGTCAGTTTCAAGTTAATTCCAGTACGAGTACATAATCCTCACTTCTCTCGCTTATTCATAAATCGCCCGTGAGTAGCAGCTCATTTCAATCAGGAATCAGGCAATATGTTTAGACAATAATAGTGAATAATAAATAATAAAATTTTATATATATACATATTGATAATAATAGTAATAATTTAATGAATGTAATGCTTACTGTTTATGTCAAATAATTCGTTCGCAATGCTTTAAGCGTGATATTGTAGTTAGTACATTAAAACTGTTTTCCCTGTTATCTTTCATTCCAACATCACTCTTCAGTATCATTTAATTTCATTTGTCAGTTATTAATCATTGCCCCAGAGGAGTGAGACAGGCTTCGGCAGCCGGCTCAATTCCTATCCTCGCCGCAAAATGGGGCTTCATTTATTCCATCCCTGACCCGGTCATTGACTGGAAAAGAGATTGTAGGTTTTCACATTTAAAATGTAATTCAGTAAATTAATTGTTTAAAGGTGTAAGCCGTTAAAAAAAACTGTATGGGATTCTAACAAGCATACGTTAATGTATTAATTATTTTAAATTCATTCGAGGTTCAATCCGTGAGCTGTGCTGTATTATAGTGGTGGAGTACCGCTTTGAATCGCGCGCCGGCTCATTTGGCAACCACGGCGAGTGTGACGAGGCAATGACGTCACTTCCGCTTTAGTCTGCTCAAAAGGTGGTCCGAAGAATAGCAAATTTTTTCCGTACTTTGCAATGGTATACTATATTGTATATGGATATCAACGTAAACTACTCTACACACAGTGAATACAATTTCTTTTTAACTACGTGCCTCTTAGCATTATCCGAGGAACATCATAGGGACGTCCCCATACGTTGTTTCCAATGCAATGCAGGACCACTTGCCTACTGCCATTCACAATCGAATTAGGAAGTTTTCATTATAATGGCAGGCCCCCTTGTCTACTACCCATCACAATCAATTTGGGGAGTTTTCGTTACAATGGCAGGCTCCTTTGCTACTTCGAGACACATTCGAGTTGACGAGTTTTCATTATAATGGGAGGCATCTTCCCTACTACCAGTTATCATTACAATGACAGGCCACTATCCTAATGCCAGTCATATTACTGCCAGTCACACTGGAGTTTGTGAGTATGTTATAACAGCAAGCCGCTTTGTCTAATGCCAGTTTTTTTTAGATGGGTAAATTTGTTTATAATGTCGGACACCCTTGACTACTGCCAGATACAGTCGTTTAGAGGAGTTTTGAACAAAATTGCATGCCTCTGCTAGTCAAGGAAATTATTAATTACAATGATAGGCCCTCCTTACTAATGCCAGCTCTACACAGGAGTTGGAAAGAGCGGCCAATCCTATTGCCAAACTCCGTGCGGTGAGAATGGATTGCAATTGCAGATGCCACTCTTACATACTGTACAATCACCATCGATTTGAAAAGTATTGATTATAATGGCAGACAGCCCCTTTCTAGATCGCCACACATCGAATTCAATTAACATATAGATCGATATACGAAAGTATATGTACGTTTACAATATTGCAAACCTACATTTACAGAATAACTGCTGCTGAATGGTACGTATATCGACAAACGGACTGCATAGTAAGACGCCCCTTTTAGCGGCCCCATGTGGTTGATCCTATGCCATTTTCTCGTATCTCGTCTATTTATGGGTTAGATTGAGTTAAAAACGTTTAATGGGACGAAAATTGGGCGAAGTTTTAACACAGAGCTTTAATCTTAGGATACTTATGTGACAGCTAGAAAAATTAAGTATGGCTCACATACGGCCACTGAGTGGACAAATGTTCGTGCCGAATTTGATAATACTTTTACTATAAGTGTGTCAAACTATGAAATATACGTTTAAAAAGTACAAAATTTACGTAAACTCGAGAAATACAGCCCTAACGTAGAAGGGATAGAGATACGGCAAAAAATCATAAGACCAACATTGTAGATCATTCCAAGTTGAACGAATATTGTGTCATTCGTTTTGTGAAACAACGTTTAGCAACCAAATACCTCGAAACGAAGAAGTGCACCGTCATTAAAATTGACTTCATATTCCGATATTTCTTTTGGTGATAAAAAGTGAAAAAATGTAATATCTTGGAATTTTTTCCGCCGGTTACAGGCTAAAAGCTTTAATTTTGCCAAATTTCAATTTTGTAGCTCGTCTTGAAGACTGTGCTGCCATTTTGATTTGAGGGGAAGGGTGATAAAAATTAGGACTTTCAGGAAGCTTTTAAGCCCATGAAACTTACTGATTAGCGTTTTGATTAAATATATCGCACTGCATTCTTATGCTGAGCCCAAAATTTGAAACTCCCCAGGGTGGCTCCCTAAGAAAATTTTGATATTTTTATATTTTGCTAGGGATTCTGAGATCATCAGCTTATCTGGTACCAAGTTTTAAGTTTCTAGGATGCCTGAAAGTTCCTTATTAATTCAGGTCTATTTTCATTTTTATATCTTTATATTTATATAGATCGCTCCAAACCGACTTGCTTTTATTATAGAGGGGTAGCTCTGTACATTTGTCCATTAATAAAAATATCTGCTTTAGTGATCAACTTGTTTGTGAACGACAATCAATCTTACCTTATAGGTAGACAGAACATCGTCGTTTGGACTTAATCAGAACCATTGAGTCAAGTTGAAGGGCATCATACCTGAAATGAATGGAGAAAAATCATTAACATTGTTTTCTTACCTTCACATTATCAATTTGTTGTTATATACTTGCGAAACTTTAGCTTAAATTTTGTGACTATTTTCGAGAAGTGTAATGATACATTGGAATAGGTACGTACTCTGATGACAATTTCATATCGAGGAAGAGACTTAATTCAAATGTTGTTGTTTGAGTCATCAGTCTTCTTTGATGCAGTTTTCCATAACACCCTATATTGTGCTAACTTTTCGATTTCTACATAACTACTACACCCTACATCTGCTCTGATCTGCTTGTCATATTCTTACCTTGATCTAACCGTACCGTTCTTACCGCCTACACTTCCCACAAAAACCAGCTGTACAAGTCCTGGGTGTTTTACGATGTGTCCTATTATTCTATCCCTTCTTATCTTCAAATTTAGTCAAATAATAACCCTAAATAATATTATAAACAAAAACCATAAATTAATGTCGCGTGCTGACTGTGCATTCATAATCACATCATCATCATCATCATCATCATCATCATCATCATCATCATCGTAATCATATTCCAAAAGCTAAGCCTTGTCGTCCCAGCCCGTCTTTTCGTCTCAGCGTAGGTCTTACTGTTCATCCTCAGGAAGCAGGTTCTTGAAATAAGACACTCTGGGTCGTCCTTTACCACTTTTCCTGGCAATTCTTCCTTCAATTACATTATAAAGGAACTCCTCACACAGCTTAATGTGACCAATAAATTTAATTTTAGGTTTTTCTCCTATCTCTTTAAGGACTTCGGTAATTCTTTTGATTTCAGTCCAACTTATCCTCTACATTCTAATCCAGATCAGCATAAGATCATAAAATGCTCGAAATATCCACCTTCATCAGTAACCTACAAAACGTAACGTCCGCATTAGAAAAGGTAATGGTTGCAGGCTTTTGAGATTCTCAATGATTGTTGCTAAACCATTATCAGAATTGAGAAAGACCTATTAATGCGACTTCAAACAGTTAATTTTTTAATGTTTCTGGTAGTAAAATGAAAATATCGTATAGGTGACAGATGTACAAAAGACAGTACCAGAATTCAAATGGCTTTGAGATTGATGAGAATGAGACAACGTCATGTATCATCAGCCAGTCCCTGTTATGAATGGAATGAAGATGTCGCTTATAGCGTCGGTTGGATCATGCATTTCAGTGGCCTTGGCAGACTGGTATATAATAGCAAATTCTCGTTTGGTGAGGAAAGCAACGGGAAACGCCCTCACTCCTCATTTCCCCAGTATGCACCTTCAATGATGCCTAGGATATATCTATGATACCTGTTGGCAGATATGTTGAGGATCAAAATAGCCTTCAGCCTGAATACCAATGTTCAACAACGGCAAATACACAGACATATTTTCAATCTATGGAGAATCTAGCCATAATGCAGCCAGAGCTCGCAGAAGGTATGCGCAGGAGTTTTCAAATAACCACTTGCCTTCTATACACGTATTTCGCCGAACAGAGTTGCAATAAAGAGCTACTCGTTCAAAGCACACGCAACATAAAAACAATCTTTTGGTACAGTGGAATTTCTGTACGAGTATACATTAATTACTTATTTAAACTTATTTTTCTGCATCTTTGGCGTGTTTATAAATGTACTCTGTTTTTGAACGTATGTAGTAAAATGACTGCTATTTGTTTCACACCCAAATATGGCACGTTGTTGCGCTCCTTCGTAAACCAGCGATTAGGCATCCCGTACATCATTATTGCATCCGGTGTTTTGCTGGATTCCAGCACGCGTGTGGCCTGTAATCAAACGGAATGGTGATGATGTAGCTTTGCCAACGGTGTAGAAGGCCGGACGTGTCATCCCAGGGAGGCCGACTCGTTTTATTTTCCTCACCAGGGCGGGACGGCACGGCCGGTCAGTAAGGTAGTTATAAGGGTGGCGCACACATGTGGATAGGTTTTCCGCCCATGTGAGCGTTCACACAGTAGACTTAGTTAATTTTTTTTTTGTATTCTTCCTTTGTAACGAGAACATGCATTTGGGCCGCAAGCCTGTAATGCTCTTCATCAATAAACTTATTGTATGCGGGACACTTAAAAGTAGAAATTACGGGGTTGGGGCACCACCTGGTATATTCATGTTAGTGGCACACTCAAAATAAGATCTCTTCATAGCTGAACAACTGAACAAGTAGCTTAATTTTACAAGACATGAATGACATGGCTCAAAATTGTGGCTCGTATTCTTTCTCCCACCGCCTGCAGGGTTCGGTCCGCGAAGCATTTTCTTCGGAAATAGCGATAGGCCATTCGAATCAAGAGGCATGGAATGGCCAGTGCAGGTGTTGTGCTGTTCCATGGCAATGCTCGCCCACATACGGCTGGGCGCTTAGCTACTGTTCTGTAGACGTTCGGCTGGGAGGCCTTTGAACCCACCCTACAGTCCTTAACTTGCTCCCAGTGATTTTCATTTTTCCTGTGCCTCAAGAATTTCCTGTCCTCCTGTCAACATTTTCACTCGGACCAAAATCTGAAGACGAATGTCACACGTAGGTTACATTCCTTGGTGGTAAACTTCTACGACTCCGGCGTACAGAAGTTGATCCTACGATATGATAAATGCTGTATCGGGTGCCAGTGAAGTTTTACATACAGTCAGGTTGCCTTCATTTTAATATGAAGATTTAGTTTATGGTTGAACCCCGTTATTTGCTTTGACGCTTTCTAACGTTAGCTGCAAAAATATTAGAAGGGTCTCTTATTCTGAGCAGTGACCTGTACTTATAAAATTATTTGTGCAGGAGACTTTGATCCATAATTAGTCGTGTTACCTAATGGTACTCCGATGAATCAGGACAGTCTCTTTTCGTTATTTATGGTTATCCGATAACACACCATAAGCATTTTACATAAGTGTAGTTTGTTACGTCATCTTCGCAACTGCTGTTCGATTGTATAAGGTAAATTTCGCGCATTGCAGAACGAAACAACAAGCCTTGATATACTGAACACGATGCCATTTTGTGTGTTAGTACGCTAGCAGCTTTTATTTACGGTGACCTTCATTAAACTGTCTGACTTAGTTAAATATTAACTCGGAACTCAGTCGATGTACCTAAACGAGATGAATAATTCAAAGTGTACTGAAAGCACGTTTTAAACAAAATGAAGCTCGAAAATTATAATTTTATAAATACAAATCCTGTGCTTGTAGAACATCTCTTATAAGAATGACAGAGTATTCGTTTAAACGAAGTTAGATTCTATATGAGAACTAGTTGACACGGTTATGGGCCTTAATTCCTCAAGGATAGTTATTCTACAAGCACAGGATTTGTATTCTATCTTTCTTTCTTTCTTTCTTTCTTTCTTTCTTTCTTTCTTTCTTTCTTTACTTCTGTCTTTCTTAATCTGTATACCGTCCAGCATTGGCTTTTCTTTCGGATTCAGCGAGGGATCTGGGTTCGATTTCCCGCTCTGCCACAAAATTTGAAAAGTGATTCGAGGACTGGAACGGGATTCATTCAGCCTCGGGAGGTTAACTGAGTAGAGGGGCTTCGATTCCCACCTCAGCCATCCTCGAAGTGAATTTCCCAATTTTTCTTTAGGCAATTTCGGTGATGGCACCTAACTTAAGGACACGGCCGCTTCCAGCCCTTTTCCCTGTCTATCCCTTCCTATTTTCCCACCCCCGCAAGGACGTCCTATTCTTCATAGACGTTGAGGCCACCTGGGCGAGGTACTTGTCCCCCTCTCCGGGTGTCTCCCCGACGAAATATCTCACGTTCCAGGGCACTGACTTCGAGGCGGTAGAGGTGGGATCCCTAGCTGAGTCCGAAGAAAGAGCGAATCCTGGACGGTATACAGATTATGAAAGAAGGGAAGAAAGAAAGAAAGAAAGAAAGAAAGAAAGAAAGAAAGAAAGAAAGAAAGAAAGAAACAAAGAAACAAAGAAACAAAGAAACAAAGAAATACAAATCCTGTGCTTGTAGAATAACTATTCTCAGAATGACGGAGCATTCGCTTAACCGAAGTTAGATTCCATATAAGAACTAGTTGACACTAGTTCCTCAAGAACTATACAAATTTCAACACTTGTTATTACGTCATTTATTTTCCTATCGATCTATGTACCGAGCTGACCGCCAGAATCTTTTTTGGATTTACGCAACCTAACGAATCTAACGAACTCATATATGATATCCAACCTAAAAACATTGGTATCTGATCCTGTATTGCCTAAGTTCCACTATACCGTTGAGTTCATGCTCAATATTATAGATGAAATCACTATCGTCAATGTCATTTCAATTAATTAAACGATCACAATTTCTAATTACACTAGCTTACTTCTGGACAGGAAGTTTCCTCTTTAGACTAGGAACAGATTCCATATACGCCCATCGTACGCCACGGCTCTCCGTAACTAAGGAGGCTAAATCACGCATCCCTCATCTTGCTAAGCCTAGCTGCCAAGGAACAAATTCAAATTCAAGGCTAGTACACTATTTTTCTCCTTATGCCTTTTACAGTGGATGTTATATGGCCAATTATATCTGTTCCAAAAGTGAAATTTTATCGCATATTACGCTGGACTACGACACGATGGTATGTACTGTACTTAGGAAGTAGGATACTCTGCATATTTAACGCATAAAGTGCTCGAAATGCTGACCACCTTCATTCGTAGAGTTTTCATCACGACGTTCTTTAGGCATTCTCGCTCGCTGTAACATGTCAGCTGTAACAACTAGGCCTACCTGCGTGACCGATTACTGATGGTGAGCAGAATTTTATTTATTTATTTATTTATTTATTTATTTATTTATTTATTTATTTATTTATTTATTTATTTATTTATTTATTTATTTATTTATTTATTTATTTATGACTTACATTTGTGGCGAAGTTACAGCTCACGGCCCTCTCTTACACTTAACCACTATAAACAATAAAATTTAAAAATGTAAACATAAAAGTAAGACATATAAATTCTAAAAAGAAATAATACTACCGACAGATAATTCTAAGACTAAGTTAGGCCTAGATATCAGTACAGCAATTAATGTGACGATACTACTACTACTGCTACTACTACTACTACTACTACTACTACTACTACTACTACTACTAATAATAATAATAATAATAATAATAAATGAAGAAAACTCATTCACACAACATACACACAATGACTCGCACAACTCAGTTTTATGTTCCCAGGAAAACTTTCGGCAGGCAGATTTGAATTTATGAGAGGAAGTAAGGTGCCGAATGTCCATGGGGAGTGTATTCCAGAGTCTCGATGCAGTAACTAAAAAGGAATGATTGTAAGAATTCGTTCGACTTAGTGGAATTTCAAGTAGGGAACCAGAACGGGTACTCATTTCATGGAATGAGGAAAGGGAACGAAAATTAGAAGAGAGGTAAGTAGGAGTGTTCGTCGAGAGCACTTGGTAAACAAGTGTTATTAGGTGAAAATTCCTTTGTTCATTTATGCGTAACGGTCCCGTTTTCAGGCCCTGTTCATACACTACCAGCTTTATGAGACCCCACAGGAAGAATTCAGGTGGCGCAATATCGGGTGAACTGGTGGGTCATGGAACTGCTCCACCTCTAGCCTTCTATTTATTAAGAAATGAAGCACGAAGAAGGTTCTGGATGCCTATTGATCCGTGAGGTGGGTCTCAGTCCTTTTGAAACCACATTTGTAATCGGCCGAGCAGTCGCACGTTCTCCAGTAACTGTGTGATTTCATTCTGATGGAAAAGAGTACCGTTGTCTCGTCACGTGTTCGTCGAAGAAATATAGTAAGATTGCATTTTCGTCCGAGATCCAATACAAGAAATATACCGATATGCAATATTCTCATAACACATGACCAGCAGATGTTGGTATGCCATGCGAGCACCCGTGTACTAACGTGAGGATTATTCTGGATACCAGACGTTTTACCAACATCTCTAATTGGAGGTACCGTTCCAAACGTCCCAGTCGACTGCAAGCATCGTTCAAAATTTTGGAATGAACTGGTGGTCGGTAATCTTCTATCTTGATACAGGCGTTACAATTTTAATGCGTTCCGCCTTGTTTCTCCATATATTAGCAATATACCGAGTAGGAAAAAGGAAAATTTGCCAGAAAAATATTTATAATAGTACTGACGTGGGATTTTCCCTTGTTAATGATCGTCAAAAAAAGATGCTTGAAGTGGCCTCATCTGAAGAAATGATAAACCGAGGATCCACAAGTCCTGACTCTACTCCACTCAGAATCCACCGGCAGAATTCAACACACGATGGTTCTTCGGAGAACTTTATCACATGCACAATAGTAAATTTGTTAAGATACAGATGGAGATCCGTTTTGATTACGTTCCAACACGTCGATCTCTTAATTTCCCCTTGCACACATAAAAGGCGTTGAGATTTCGTCGGACTTCATTCTTGGCTTTCCTTCGCTCGAGCAATGTTTCTGGTGCTCCAACTCTTTTCGGATAGTTACGACATTTATTCACTACAGAGCCCGTTTCACGCCATTTTGCCACTAATATTTACATTACAGACTTTGCTGGAAGGGTTTTCCAAAATACTCCCATTCCTAAACTCTTGCACAAATAATGCCACGCAGGTTTGCCAAGAATTGTGCTACAGCAAAACACTCGACAAGGAACACGCCCTGTTTTATCGCGAGCACCATTATGTTTGCATTCAAGTGGTCACTAAACACGTCTGCTTCTCTCACTCACTCACACGTAATGACGCAGTGGCATACTCGGGAAATGAGGGAGGTGAGAACGCGCGTACATGTGACAGCAACCCATTGGTGCATCGAAATCATGGTTTCTAGCATTTCCTGTGATGGAATATATATTCGAGCCAGTATTATTTTCTCCACGCAGTATAAACCGACTCCTCCCTGGAATACATCGTGATTGAATGAAAAAGTACTGCGATGTGACCTGGTGGGTATGGATAAATATTGCGTTCCCGTTACAATTAATTGGGCACGATTTGTCGTTCTTAAAAAAGAAGAAGGTGAAGTTTGAATCAGTTGATCTTGGTATTATTACTGCCAAACCGTATGGAACCTGCAGCCCTTCAAATTGTAATGAGCCTGCTTGTAATGGAAAGTCTTAAGCACGAGATTGGATCATCGCTCCAAATTTACTATTGCAGCATTTAGAATAGAATAATTCCATTCCCAAGTTCCGGTTCACCTGAAACTGGGGAGAGAGCATTCGCTTATTTCAATTCATTAAATTTGATGCATGCATTATATTCTCCTTCTTACTATTATTTGACTATCACTACACTCAACATCATTTTCTCCTACACGTTAACAATGTTATATAGTCTAGGAAAACATTTTTCTCCTTAGCTATTTTACTGCTCACATTTGTGTCACAATACTTATAGAGTTATCCTACAATTACAAGATAGATTATGATTGAATTGAATGATTGAATGACTGCATGGATTAGCGAATGCATGATATCATGATTGAATTGTGGTCGTGCATGAATTAATAACACACTTCTTGCCTGGTCACGGATAGCCACTAACTGGCGAGAGAGAATTCATTGATGAAAGAGTTATCGATTGAGTGAGTGACTTTATGGACTGAGTTGAATATTCCATTATGAATGAATGAAGTACTGACTGCTTAATGAAAGAATTAATGGATGAATGAATGAGTGCATTAATATAATAATAATATAATGGCGCATGGTCTCCGGAGAAGCCTGGTTCGGGTCTTTACCTCATAGACGGCCTATTAGGCGGACTGTATGAATGCGAAGATGAGGGCCCTACCCAGGATAATTTGTAATGCTGAACACGCCACACACACCCAGCTTCCAAGCCATTTAAGGTTAAAATCCTCGACCCGGCCTGGAATCGAAATTGGGACCCGCCGGACCAAATGCCAGCACTCTAACCATTTAGCCATGGCACCGGACAGTGGATAAGTGAATGGGCTGGATTCCAAATACTCTCTCCCAGTCACAAGTTGCCACCAACTGGATAGAGAGTTCCATGAATTATGAACTAATGAGTGGATGATTCATGTTTAAATTGTGTTCATGCTCTTCTATCCCAGTCACGGAAAGCCAATAACTGGGTAGAGAATATTAATTAATTAATGAGGGCTTGAATGTGAATGATGAATTGATGAAATGACATGAACATTCCATTAAGGATGAATGAAATACTGACTGCCTGGATAAATGAATGAACGGATGTATAGCTGAGTATTATAGCATTTAGCTGTAGGGGAAATTAGAATATCCAACGTATCACCTATGGTTTGTCAGAAACAGCGAGACGGATCCTGTAACTTAAAAATACACAGAAAAAATTGATTTTTTTATTATACCAAATGAAGAACGTTCTTATTAACAAGATAATGCACGAAGTACAATTAATTCCACTAGTATCGACAATAAATAGAGAAAATTTGGTCACGCACTAATACAATTATTGGCGATTACAGAGCAATCTCTGTGCTTCGTGAAACATTTAGGTCAGCAACCCCACGAGTTTAGCGTGCCTGGGGACAATCTCATATTGATTGTGGCTGTTCTGTTTATTACATCTGTAATTACTAGCTATTATGGTCGTGGTGTTACAGAAGAATGCTGAAGGTGAGATGGATAGATCGAATCACGAATGGAGAGATACTGAATCGAATTGGTGAGAGGAGATCGATTTGTCTAAATTTGACGAGAAGAAGAGATAGAATGATAGGACACATATTAAGACACCCAGGACGTGTTCAGTTGGTTTTTGAAGGAAGTGTAGGTGGTAAGAACGGTAGGGGTAGACCAAGATTTGAATATGACAAGAAAATTAGATGTAGGATGCAGTAGTTACGTAGAAATGAAAAGGTTAGCACAGGATAGGGTGACATGGACAGCTGCATCAAATCAGTGTATGGACTGATGACTCAAACAACAACAATGGTCGTGGGTAAACTTTTATACATTATGTATAATACATGCATTTGCCTAAAATTGAAGTCAGAAACTACGGTAACCGATTGTATATACAAGGCGGCCCTCGAGCGCCGTACTTTCTACTAACAAATGTCCCACATGCAGTATTGATGCATGGGATGCCTAGTCATTTGTTTTCGAAGGAGCGACAACGTGCTGTATTTCGGATGTTGTGAAACAAATAGCAGTCATATTACTGCACACGGTCCTTAGCAGGCTGCATTTGTAAATACGCCTAAAATGCAGAAAAGTTAATAATTTGCACACGTGCAGACATTTCACTCTATGAAAGAGTTGTTCGTAGGAAACAAAAACTAACACAAAATATTACAGCGTCAAACCTCAGAAAATTAAAATGTCGCATTTGGATCTACCAGAAAGTTTCCTCCTACAACTATGCATAATAGACATGCTCAAAAAGATGTCCCTGATGGTGCAGGCAGGGCTGAAGAAAAATACTAGCTGCAATGTCTGCATGGACACGACTCAACATTTCAGGTGTCACTATTGCACAGGCATCTCGAATTTTCTGTTGTGATTATTCAACATTTTCTGGCTCAGTTTCGCACACTTTCGATTTAATATATTCCCACAGAAATAAGTACAGTGGGGGTGATATCAGGCGATCGTGGTGGCCAGTGCCACAGTCCACGATGACCTATCCATCTTTTAGGATATCGTGTATCAAAATGTTCCATAATGACTCAAAAGTAGTGAGGTGGTGCATCATCAAGCTGGAACCAACGTTGCAGTACTAGCTGCACTGAAATATCTTCTAGAAGGTTTTCTAGAGGCTGGTCGGTCTCAAAAATTTCCAGACAACACCTACCGGCGAGTGGCTATAACGGCAGGTCCAATGATGTATTCTCTCAGAATACCGCAACACACATTCACACCCCACTGGAACTGCATGTGCTGTGCTCGATTCCAGTAGGGGTTTGCTGGAGCCCAATAGTGAAGATAGTGAGTGTTCAAGATGGAATCATTCCAAAAGTAACATTCATCGCACTACAGGATATTCCTGTACGAATTTGGATCTTGCTCTAATGCGCGGACATTTTCGTCAATATTATACCATGCGATCAAAATCATCCCCATAGATTTGATGTACGTGCACCTTACATGGGTGCCATTTTCTCTCCTTCAGGATCCTTTGTATTGAAGTTCGAGATACTCCTAGCTCATCCGTAGCTTGCCTTTGCGCTAAGTAACATAAAACATGTACACGTTGTAACAACGATGGATTGTTTATGATTACTTTATCATCACATGAACGCGCAGTTCAACTTACCGTGTGAAGGATCGCGTTCATTGCGGTACATTCTGCACAACACAACGTCAGTACTGTCGCAGACGGGTCTCTCGCTGCTCATACGGTCCTTGAAAGATCCATCACCTCTTAATTGCAGCGCTGTTTGGTGAAATATATGTTTAGAAGGCAGACGTTTGTTTGGAAACTCCTGGGCATACCGTCTGCGAGCTTCGGCTGCATTCCGACCAGATTCTATATAGTTTAAAATTATGTCTGTATATTCGTCGTTACTGAGCACAACAGCCACTGCAGATATGCAGAAAGAAAATGTAGTGCATATGTACCATATATCTGTCTAATACTATGCGCTCGGAAACGAGGCTTACTAATGCAAGGGGTTGCTTTAGACGGATAGCGCTGAGGAACATGCCGCGAGTGACCGTCCAGTTGTTGTTTCTTCATATTCTGACTTAACCTGCCCCCTGGCAGTAGTATCCCTGTGAAAATAAATCAATCAATCAATATCAATCAATCATCAATCAATACTGATCTGCATTTAGGGCAGTCGCCCAGGTGGCAGATTCCATATCTGTTGCTTTCCTAGCCTTTTCCGAAATGATTTCAAAGAAATTGGAAATTTATTGAACATCTCCCTTGGTAAGTTATTCCAATCCCTAACTCCCCTTCCTATAAATGAATATTTGCCCCAGTTTGTCCTCTTGAATTCCAACTTTATCTTCATATCGTGATCTTTCCTACTTTTATAAACCCCATTCAAACCTATTCGTCTACTAATGTCATTCCACGCCATCTCTCCGCTGACAGCTCGGAACATACCACTTAGTCTAGCAGCTCTTCTTCTTTCTCTCAATTCTTCCCAACCCAAACATTGCAACATTTTTGTGACGCTACTCTTTTGTCGGAAATCACCCAGAACAAATCGAGCTGCTTTTCTGTGGATTTTTTCCAGTTCTTGAATCAGGTAATCCTGGTGAGGGTCCTATACACTGGAACCATACTCTAGTTGGGGTATTACCAGAGACTTATACGCACTCTCCTTTACATCCTTACTACAACCCCTAAACACCCTCATAACCATGTGTAGAGATCGGTACCCTTTATTTACAATCCCATTTACGTGATTACCCCAGTGAAGATCTTTCCTTATATTAACACCTAGATACTTACAATGATCCCTAAAAGGAACTTTCACCCCATCAACACAGTAATTAAAACTGAGAGGACTTTTCCTATTTGTGAAACTCACAACCTGACTTTTAGCCCCGTTTATCAACATACCATTGCCTGCTGTCCATCTCACAACATTTTCGAGGTCACGTTGCAGTTGTTCACAATCTTGTAACTTATTTATCACTCTATAGAGAATAACATCATCCGCAAAAAGCCTTACCTCCGATTCCACTCCTTTACTCATATCATTTATATATATAAGAAAACATAAAGGTCCGATAACACTGCCCTGAAGAACTCCCCTCTCAACTATTACAGGGTCAGACAAAGCTTCACCTACTCTAACTCTCTGAGACCTATTTTCTAGAAATATAGCAACCCATTCAGTCACTCTTTTGTCTAGTCCAATTGCACTCATTTTTGCCAGTAGTCTCCCATGATCCACCCTATCAAATGCTTTAGACATGCCAATCGCGATACAGTCCATTTGACCTCCAGAATCCAAGATATCTGCTATATCTTGCTGGAATCCTACAAGTTGAGCTTCAGTGGAATAACCTTTCCTAAAACCGAATTGCCTTCTATCGAACCAGTTATTCATTTCACAAACATGTCTAATATAATCAGAAAGAATGCCTTCCCAAAGCTTACATACAATGCATGTCAAACTTACTGGCCTGTAATTTTCAGCTTTATGTCTATCACCCTTTCCTTTATACACAGGGGCTACTATAGCAACTCTCCATTCATCTGGTATAGCTCCTTCGACCAAACAATAATCAAATAAGTACTTCAGATATGGTACTACATTCCAACCCATTGTCTTTAGTATATCCCCAGAAATCTAATCAATTCCAGCCGCTTTTCTAGTTTTCAACTTTTGTATCTTATTGTAAATGTCATTGTTATCATATGTAAATTTTATCACTTCTTTGGCCTTAGTCTCTTCCTCTATCTCGACATTATCCTTGTAACCAACAATCTTTACATACTGCTGACTGAATACTTCTGCCTTTTGAAGATCCTCACATACACACTCCCCTTGTTCATTAATTATTCCTGGAATGTCTTTCTTGGAACCTGTTTCTGCCTTAAAATACCTATACATACCCTCACATTTTTCACTAAAATTTGTATGACTGCCAATTATGCTTGTCATCATGTTATCCTTAGCTGCCTTCTTTGCTAGATTCAATTTTCTAGTAAGTTCCTTCAATTTCTCCTTACTTCCACAGCCATTTCTAACTCTATTTCTTTCCAGTCTGCACCTCCTTATTAGTCTGTTTATTTCTCTATTATAATAAGGTGGGTCTTTACCATTCCTTACCACCCTTAAAGGTACAAACCTGTTTTCGCATTCCTCAACAATTTCTTTAAACCCATCCCAGAGTCTGTTTACATTTTTATTTACCATTTTCCACCAATCATAGTTACTTTTTAGAAACTGCCTCATGCCTGCTTTATCAGCCACATGGTAGTGCCTAACAGTCCTACTTTTAAGACCTTCCTTTCTATCGCATTTATTTTTAACTACCACAAAAACAGCTTCATGATCACTAATACCATCTATTACTTCAGTTTCCCTATAGAGCTCATCTGGTTTTATCAGCACCACATCCAGGATATTTTTCCCTCTGGTTGGTTCCATCACTTTCTGAATCAGCTGTCCTTCCCATATTAACTTATTTGCCATTTGTTGGTCATGCTTCAAGTCGTAGATATCTCATTCATCACTAGTACATGCTGGACATTTATAAATAGAAAGTATGGTGCTGTCGGGCCGCCTGGTATACTGGCATATATTGTATTTCCTTCTTCCATAGCTGACGCAAATTCTGTGAGCGCAAACACGCAGTTCTAAACTTCAATTCAACCTTATTATTAACTAGTCACTCACCCCAATTTCACAAAGGAGCAGTTATGAATTTAAGATGATAGGTTACTTTTTCCTTGTATATGACATTAGTCATTTTTCCTTCAGAAAAAGAGTTTCTTATGATATTACACGTGAAAGGGGCACGTAAAACTACCCATGAACAAATTTCGCTCCACTGAGATCAGTTCCAGCCACGCTAAGTGCTTTTTACTGACATGCTAAAACAGACTCTTACCATGAATTGAATTTGTTTGAAATCAAAAGGCAAATGTGAAGGAACCAAAGGTATTATGACCGATTCTTCCAACTTGGATAAGTCTTTGGCTTAGCTTGTTAATCAACAGCTTGCATTCGTCTTACATATCACTTTCAGAATCTTGAAGTATAGGACATACTTCCAGTCTGTATCATAGGCTACTGTGAGATCAATAAAAGCCACCAATGTATTAAGCATTCTCTGGTAGCCTGCTTCTAATTTGTAAGACACATTATTTGGCCCGTAGTGCTTCTGTGCGGTCTGAATCATGCCTGCACGTTGGTACATTCTAGAGTACCTCTGAGCCAATTCCAGTGAGGAGGAGTCTTTCTAATAATCTATGTCACACTAACTAGGTTTATCGCTAGCTTTGACTTCCTTGAAGATGGCTAGGATTTTTGAATAACTTTGACAATCGCCCACTCTGTACGATGTTCGTGAAGATGGTGGACAGCCATAGTTTAACTCTAGGTGAACACCATACACACCTAGTGCTTTGCATGGCTTGATATCAGAAATTGCAGAATTTATGTCGTTATCTCATTCTTAGTAAAAGTTCAGGAGTACTCTGATGTATCTGGGACACTACCTTTCAGAATTTTCAGATTCATGAATACTTTATCCCTGCTACTTCTGGAAGTCGTGACTATATGTGACGCAATTTTTGGGTGAATTTCTGACATCAGTGTTGCTCATGTCAGTAGGTCTATCTGTAGAGTACTCTACACCTAACCCCCGGGTTGCGCTAAGCGAGCAACAGGGAACACGCGGTCAGATATATTTCTTTCATGGTCAAGGTACAATAGTAGAGGTGTTATTTGCTATGGAATACTGTGTTGTTGTTTCGGTTATAAGTCCATCGACTGGTTTGATGCAGCCCTCCAAGCCAACCTATCCTGTGCTAACATTTTCACGTACCAGCTATATCCTCCATCTATTCTAATTTGTTTTTGTCTTCATATTGCCGTTTTTAACACCTACACTCCCATCAAAAACTAACTGAACAAATCTTCAGTGTCTTAGGATGTGTTTTATCATTCTGTTTCTTCATGTGATCAAATTTTACAAAATAGTTCTCCTTGCATCAGTTCGATTCAGTATCTCTTCATTTGTGATTCGATCTAACTATCTTACCATCAGCATTCTTCTGTAACACCACATCTTAAAAGCTTCAATTTTCCTTCCTTCTGAGCTAGTCATTGTCCAAATTTCACTTTCATACGATGCGACGCTTATAAGTTCCAATTTCCCTTCTTTCTGAGCTAGTCATTATCCAAATTTCACTTCCATACGACGCCACGCTACAAACGGAAGTCTTTAAATACGTCTTTCTAATTCCTATTTCAATATTCGAATTGAGAATATTTCTTTCCTTAAGAAAGCTCTTTCTTACTTCTGCCATCATCAGTTATTACAGTATAAAAAAAATATATTCATCTACTTCCTTTAAGACTTAGTTTCATAATCTAAAAATTCGTGCATCTCCTGACTTCATTCGACCATTACTTTTGTTTTGGATTTATTTATCTCCATCTTTTACTCCTTTTCCAATACTGCGTCGATACCATTCAACAGTTTTTCCACATGTTCTACGGACTCAGATAAAATAACAATACCTTCGATAAATCTCAGAGTTTTGATTTCCTCTCCTTAGAATGTGATTCCACTGGGCGAGTTGGCTGTGCGGAGCTGTGAGCTTGCATCCCGGAGATAGTGGGTTCGAGCCCCACTGTCTGCAGCCCTGAAGATGGTTTTCCGTGGTTTCACACTAGGCAAATGCTGGGGCTGTACCTAAATCAAGGCCATGGCCGGTTCCTTCCACTCCTAGGCCTTTCCTATCCCATCGTCCCCATAGGACCTGTCTGTGTCAGCTCGACGTAAAGCTAGTTTAAAAAAAGTGATTCCATTTCCAAAATCCTCTTTGATTTCCTTTACTGTCTCTTCTATAGAATTAATGAAAAATATTGGGGTCAAAATAGAGCCTTCCCTCACTCCTTTATGGATTGCTGATTCTTTTTCATAGCCTTCGATACTTATCTCTCCAGAATGATTTTTGTACTACTATGTTGAATTTGTGAATTTATAATGAAGATTGCTTACATTTAAGTGGAAATTTTTGCTCTCATATTTGGCAGCCAGTCAGAGTGAGAGAAGGAGACTGAGGATAGAGAACAGTATGTTTGTTCACTGTTGAATGCAACAGGCCATAAAAACATTTTTGTCATTCTATGGTCTGCCGCATTTTCATTACAACTCACCAATCGTTGGGAATTAAAACACGCCCAGCGACTGGAACGTCCTCTTATTCACGGAGCATGCTACTGGCAGAGGTTTGCACTCTCCAACGCTATGTGCAATAAACAAAGATAAAAAAGTCTCACTTGGGAGATTATAAACTCTTCAGGTGTAGTACAACAAATAGAGCACACGAAAACCTGCAGAAGGGTACATTTTTAACCACGATGAAACATACTTTAAATTATTACTGTTATTACTATTGTTTTTATAGACTGTATTATACACACAACAGTTTTACATCAATCCTGCGTGTCATTCAACTGTGTTACTATCTTCACTCTCTTGTTCTATGCAGGCAGGTAAGACGAAACTTACGATATTTTTAAACAAACAAATGCACGTACCCTAACCTACAGGCAAACCGCCACTCTCAAATGAGAGTATTTGAGTTCAATCAATCAATCAATCAATCAATCAATCAATCAATCAATCAATCAATCAATCAATCAATCAATCAATCAATCAATCAATCAATCAATCAATCAATCAATCAAGCAATCAATCAATCAATCAATCAATCAATCAATCAATCTGTATTTAGGCCTGTCGCCCATATGGCAGATTCCTTATGAATTGTTTTCTTGGCTTCTTCTTACACATTTTCAAAGACCATGGATATTTATCGAACATTTCTCTTGATCATTTATTCCAATCCCTTACTTTTCGTGTTATAAATGAATATTTGCCCCGATTTGGCCTCTTGAATTCCATCTTTATCTTCATATGTTATGATCTTTACTACTTTTAAAACCTCCACTCAAACTTATTCGTCTACTTCTGTCATTCCACGCGAACTCTGCGCTGACAGCTCGAAACATACCACATAGTTGAGAATCTCTTCTCCTTACTCCTAAGTCTTCTCAGCCCAAAGTTCGCAACATTTGCGTAACACTACTCCTTTGCCGGAAATCACCCTGAACAAATCGTGCTGTTTTCCTTTGAAGTTTTTTCGAGTACTCATATCGAGTAGTCCTGGTTAGTGTCCCATACACTGGGCCCAACTCTAATTGCCGTCTTACCAGAGACTTATACGTCCTCAACTTTACATCCTTACTGTAATATATTCTGTTTCAATTTTCACATATATTTCTATAACTTACGATTGTAAACCATGTGATTATAAGCAGCTGTATCAGATTGTTACTAGGTCAGGATTGGACGATGTGTACGTCATTGGGTCATGTGGTCGTTCAAATAAAGCTATCTCATTGGCTACTCCTATCTCGCCTATCCACAGCCTAAGCTTTCCCTTGAACTCCAGTCAGTCGTCATGTAGTCTGCACCTGTTTCATTCCGACTCCTTAGCTGATGTGGTACTTTAAATATAACGTGTACTTCTACTGATTATCTACCTCAAGGTGTTCCATACGTAAAAATTACTATATGTATATTGGGTATTCATCCCGATGGCTGGTTTTATCCTCCATAGTTCCGCCAACAGCTGTCATAGATAGCCTAGGCGTCACTAGGAAAATGGGGAGTGAGGTAGTTTTCCGTTGCTTTCCTCGCCGAGCCAGAAGTTGCTATTACATACCAGTCTGCCAAGCCCACTGAAATGCATGCTCCAACCGACTCTATGAGTGACATTTTCACACCATTCATAACAGGGACTGGCTGCATAAGGAACAGTATTACTATAACCCCTAAATACTATGATAACTATGAAGTTATTGGTGGTGTGTTCTAAGAGAGTCTGGAATGGCAGGACGGGTAATATCGACATGTGAACGTACGCATAATCACATTATGCCAAGGAGCACGGTCAGTGAGGGAATTTGTTCGAAATGTGGGCCTTAATCAAAGTTATTTGGTTCGAACATGGAAGCGGTACAGGGAACGTAAACTGTTGAGGAATGGCCTCACACAGGTCGTTCAAAGTCTAGGACTGCATTTGATGACCGTTATCTTCAATTTTCAGCTCGGAGGAACAGGTTACACTAATCACAACATTATCGACGCCCAGGGCGTGGCCCAGCCCTCAAACATCACGTGGCGCGGTAGATATGGGCACAATAATGCTGAAGGTTCTGTTCAGAATTGGCTTAAATTCCTTTTTCACCGATGAGCGTGCGTGTTAATATGTGTGTATTATCAGTCACGTTTCACATCTTATCAGATCATTGATGAAATAGGCACCGCTCTGAGTATAACGGAACGGGAGGATAACATCATCTTAGCAGAAGACCTAAATTGCCGCACTGACATTCAATCACAGAAGACAATAGAGGTCTTAGGCTGCTTAGAAGAGGAAGGGATATCTCTGGTAAACAACAAAGACCGGAAGACGGATATCTGTTATAACGGCACCAGCACCATAGATCTCGTATTTTCGAATCAAGGCAAAATAAAGCCAATAAAACAAGACATAATCCCGACCCCCTACCGGAAACACCAACTAGTAGAGACGAGTTTCCTACTCCAGTCATGGCAACAAACAGGATAAGCCAAAAACATTGATATTTTCAAGGAAGAATCTACACCAGTTCATATATGAGACCGACAACCAGGCAATCTCGGAAAAGGCCCGGAAAGGAGATCTTGACGAAGGAGCAAATATGCTCGAACATTTTTACAGGGCGAAGTCATACCAGAGGCCACCATAACGAGAAAATCGAAACCATAGTTTGAAGAAGCCTGTTATAGACTTCGCAGAACAATACTGGATGCCCTACACACAGCACTGACGATCATCTAAGGGAATATTCTAATGATAGGAAGACATACAAGACCCTCATAAAAGAAACAAAGGAACGGTATCAGGAGCAAGAGGAGCGGAGCCTGATAGCGTCAGCGGATCAGTGCCCATACAAAGCATTGAACCCAAGGCAACCAAGATACTGCAGAAGCATCCCTAAGTAGACATGGGTGACTCACCTTAGCAATATACTGCAATACAGGGATACTCGACCAACGGATATTCCCGAGATCGAGGGGGAATCTGACTTCAACATGGAGATATTCACAAGTAGAGGCCGCTATCCTCTGTTCAAAAAATAATAACGTTTGTGGGCCAGACAATATTTATGTAATGAGCACCTTACAATCGCTCTCCCAGTATTAAAGGAAGCAATAACTTCCCTCCTGGATGAATGTCTCAGGCTAGGAAATACCATTGAATGCTTAAATTATTTATATATAGTTGTCTTGTAGTATGTTCTAATGTTCAGTTATAATAAAGTTGAAGAAATGAGCTTAAATTTGATTTTACTCTTGATTATTTTACTTGCGACATGTTTCCCGAGCAAAGTCAATATCTATATCGGGTTCCAAGGAGAGACGCCGCTAATGCAACAATTCTTTTGTTCTTTCCTATCTTCCGTTTATTTTCAATTAGCAATGTTTTCCTAAATCAGTCAATCAGTCACTACTGATCTGCATTTAGGACAGTCGCTCAGGTGGCGCATTCCCTATCTCTTGTTTTCCCAGTCTTTTCTTAAATGATTGCAAAGAAATTGGAAATTAATTGAACATCTCCCTTGGTAAGTTACTCCAATCCCTAACTCCACTTCCTATAAACGAATATTTTCTCCAAATTGTCCTCTTGAATTCCAGCTTTACCCTCATATTGTGATCTTTCCTACTTTTAAAGACACAACTCAGACTTATTCGTCTAATGATGTCATTCCACGCCACCTTTCCACTGATAGCTCATAACATACCACTTAGTCGAGCAGCTCGTCTCCTTTCTCCCATGTCTTCCCAGCCCAAACTTTGCAACATTGTTGTAACGCTACTCATTTGCCGGAAATCACCCAGGGCAAATCGAGCTGTTTTCCTTTGGAATTTTTCCAGTCCTTGAATAAATTAATCCTGATGAGGATCCCATACTCTGGAACCACACTCTAGTTGGGGTCTTACCAGAGACTTATATGCCCTCTCCTTTACATCCTTGCTACAACCCCTAAATATCCTCATAACCAAGTGCAGAGACCTGTACCCTTTATTTACAATCATATTTATGTGATTACCCCAATTAGTATTTTTACTTATATTTACACCTAGGTACTTATAGTGATCCCCATAAGAATCTTTCACCCCATCAATGCAGTAATTAAAACGGTGCGGACTTTTTCTATTTGTGAAACCCACAACCTGACTTTTAACCCCGTTTGTCATCATACTATTACCTACTGTCCATCTCACAACATTATCGAGGTCATTTCGCAGTTTCTCACAATCTTGTAATTTATTACTCTATACAGAATAACATCATCCGCAAAAAGCCTTATCTCTTTTTCCACTTCTTTGCACATATCATTTATATATGTAAGAAAATATGAAAGTACAATTATACTGCCTTGAGGAATTCCCGTGTTAATATTTTTACAGGGACAGATAAAGCTTCGCCTACTCTAGATCATCTCTGATCTAATGTAAATATTTTCAAATTATACTCAATCAGTTTTTAACAATTTTAAAACCTAAATCTGCGAATATATAACAAAAAAAATGTAAAAAGTGAGGAAAAACTACCGGATTTTCCTTACAAACTAACATAAAACTAAAACTGAAATATTTCTGTTTATTTCTTCAATCACATTCATCCCTGTTCGTCTGATGTCCTCTCTGATACTTCTCACGCACACACGGCGTGATAGAAAATCTTAATTGGATTGGAGCTTAATGTTGTAGTCAGCTCCCGCTTGGAGCGCTGTGCCATCATACAGCTAGCCACCTGGTGACGAATGAGGGTACCACTACAGCTTCAATGGTAAAGCATTCTTAAATTCAAACCATCACTGATATACAAGACTTCCTCGTGAACAGTCGAGATTTTCTTCTGAAGATGAGGAGAAAAGTACTTTGCGAAACATAAAGAGTTTTCACCTTGTTTTCTGGGCACATAATAAGCCCAAAAGCCCATATCATGTCTACAAGTACGGGCCGTGAAAGGATTAACATTTTCATTAATAGTAGAGAATTACTATCATACTTTTGAACTTAATGCTGTAAAGGACTAAATAATTGAATGTGATTAGTGTTCCATAGGGCCCGGCGCCCTAATTTTTCTACTTTATGAACAAATATATAAATTAATAAATAACTAACAAAATAAGTATACTGCAATACAACACAGTTCTGACAAATGATAAAAATATGAAATTCTTGAAAAAGGAGACCAAGGGAAAGAATCATTGACAGACTCATAAGGTGAGTAGATCTACCGAAAAAATGAAGATGTCTGGCTCGTATAAATCAACATGGTGCCAACCACAAAGTACGACCATTTGTTGATTGATGATGTTCTTCAGCGTTTCCATTTCAATGTCTCTGAAGTGTCAGAAACATAACAAGTATCGTCAAAGATATTGAAATGGAACATAAAATACATAAAAAATTGGTACTATAAGCATATCATAATTTCTAGTAACAAGTTAATATGACATCATATTAGCCTACCCAAAATAAATAAAATTTAAACATAATGTGACCATTATCTAGCCAATTCGAACCCTTCCGTATTGACATCAATAAGGTTCTAAGGAGAACGTGTAATTGGGCGCAATCTGCAGACAACTAGATGATCTCTGAACTCAACATACAATATTTGACGTCAATATAAGTTTTCCACACTTCGGAAGTATTTCAGATCAGAAAATCGTGAATGAATACATATTTCTTATAAATTTATTTTCTTGTAATTTCTAGCTTATGTTTACAAACACTGTCTCCCCAGCAGTACATAACTGAACTACTTATAGTATATGGACTGAAATTGAAAGCGTAAAATAACGTATATGATGTATTTTCATAATATTCTCTTTCCATTAAAAATATAATTAGTCCTACCATGATACACACTACGTAATTCGACTAAATACCTCTCCTCGTACACTGAACCATACAAAGCACCCTGGTGTCATACAACTATGGTAACTTTACAAAGTTTGAAACTTCATGCCCAAAACTTGGAGATATCCTCGTCTCAGGAACAACGCGTTTCATATTCAACGAGATAATAACCATCGGATATGATTACATGAGTTTTGTTTGACTGTTCTCTGTGTACAAGCGTCTCACAAAGTTCAATGAAACTTGTAGTTTTGGGAGAGGCTGAGTAAAGGCAACTCACGCTTAAGGCCAGTACTGCAAGATACCGCCCGCAGGGTCATGCTGAAGAAACTGTATTCGACAAGTAATTAGTTTCCAGTGTTAGGGCCAAGAGGTCAATGCACAATCCCTTACCAGAATAACTGGACTTAGCCTTTAAAGTGGGGATGTTCATATACATTTGCATTTAGTAAACTCTGGCAGGATTGTTACGTAGAACCAATGAGGAACTCCGCAGAAATTTAGGCAGAGTATAGAAATTTCTCTTACCTGCGTGCACATGACATACGAATATGTTTTGTGTTTCAAAAATACACGATATAATTCGTTGGTTCGATTCCTCACTCATAGAGAAGGAAAAAGTATATATAAACGACGGTCAGGAATGCGTACGTTTATAGATATCAGACTCTGTCATCGGCTAGAACCTCAGGTGGTATGGGATAGCTTGCATGTACTCATACAATAACCCTATAAGAGGTGCACTGCAGACTTGTGCTCGTGGTCACATGGAGTTACGAACACGCTCGAATATGTCCGGTGTTGTACGTATTGTTTGAAATGACCTTGTAATTCAGCCATGAAGTGTAGCTTCGCCCTCCACAGAAGTCGGGTACACCGAAGACTTTGTGGTACCGCACAAAAAGTAGTCCAATGGGATTAGATCAGGTGAATGCGGAGACCAAGAAAGTACGCATTTGCGGACATATTTTTACATACAATTTTCCCTTTCTATATACGAGAAATCCAAGGCTGAAATTATTCTATGCATCTTTTCAACACCCCGAATATTCAATTTCATACCAATATCTAGTATAAGTAATATACATTCTTGATGTATAAAAAGTGATAGTCAACGAAATAAAGAAGCAAAAACTTGGAAAAAATTTGGACCACAAATTAAACGTTCGTTGATATCTGGGATCTAAAGCTTTACAATTGTTTGGGTAGAAGGTTGGTATCTCAGATGAAAAGGTTTGTTTACGCACGTGCCTTAACTCCTCTGCTCCTCTTGAATGTCACTGTGGCGTCTGACTCCGGTTTGCATACGAATGTGCATTAAGTTCCCTTCACCTCCCGCAGAGTTCTGTGCCATGACATGCAGGGAAAGGTAGAGAACGTGAAAGGCATAAGGGCACCATACACGCGCAGACTTCTGGAATACCGGAATGCACAGACTTGCCTCCGGGATGTATGGGACTGCCCACACATGCTCGGAGTAAATTAGTACCGATGTGGTTGAATATGCGTTCGGATGGTTGAAAACGTTATACGGATTGAAATTATTAAGCTAATCAGTACGGAAGATGAGTTGTTGCTTGGACTTAATTTTGCGCTCTGTACGATGAATACACGCAAGAAAAGATTGCAAATTCACCTTCGTTTACATTATCTGCCTAAAATCTGAGATAACCCTTTCGTTGCAAAGTTTCCCAGCCGAATTGAATCAGCGCCAGAATCTTAGAGACTTACTGCAAACTTTCACTGGCGGAGTTAACGGCCATTTACACCATGTCTGAAGAGACTGGTTTGGGCAGACTTACCTCTAAATACACTCATGTTCATAAAATCCCTAACACCTTGAAAGACCAGAGATAGCAAGTTCATATTCACAGTATTCACAGTATTAGTATGTTCTAAAGAAATGATTAGCATTCGAACCATGTCGACCGTCAGGTTCAAGGTCCACATAGATATCTAAGCACACCACAACCGACTGGTAAAATGTGCCTTCGGCTATCATTGTCGCTATAACCCTAAGATAATGGATTAGTGCGACTTGAGCACGCGTGCAGAATGCCTCGCAGATGTATGCGTAAACCGTACCGTCAAATTAGTGAGTTTGAAAGAAGGCGCATTATTGACATGAGAACGTGATGAGTTCATCCGGGAAATTGCTGCTCGTGTGGGACGAAGGGTGTCGGCAGTGCAAAGGGTGTGTACAGAATGCATCACAAAAAGCCGTACAACACGACGAGATGGTTCTGATCGCACTACACAGACGACCCCCGAGAAGAACGACAGCTCATGGGAACGGCACTGCAGGTCAGATCTCCGTCCTCTTCGGCTCTGGCGCAACAGTGGAACAGTGTAACACTGTCGCCGTTTAGTACGGTCTGGTTTACCGGCCCGTCGTCCACTTCTCCGCCTACATTTAACTAATGTGCTTAAACATGCTAGGATGCATGGTGTACGGAACGACGTAATCTGGTACATGAATGGCAGCAGATAATATTTCCGGACGAATCCAGGTTCTGTTTGCTTGAAAATGATGGCAGCATTCTGGTCCGCCGGAGACATGGGGAGAGGCACCATATAATACTCTGTTCGCACAAGATATACAGCGCCAACTCAAGGCTTTGCGGTGTAATGTGGTATTGGGTACAGCCACAAAGCACAGTTGGTGAGTGTCCAAGGCACTGTGACCAGTTCAACTTACGTGAACGACATCCTGCGACCCGTAGCCGTACCCTTTCTCGCACGACATACCAGAGGCCATAGTTCAACAGGACAATGCGCGACCACGTGTTACTGCACGAACACGTGCCTTCTTATTGTCACAAGATGTCAGACTGCCCAAGTGCAGATTTGAAACACGTTGTAATTGTAAAAAATGACATCCTAATTTTGAATCCTTTGGGTTTTTACACGCTTCCTGAACTCTGCTTAGTGGCATTTGTTATTATTATTGATTACTTTATCACTATTCTAATATATGGTACTAATTTAATAATATTTCTTAATTCAGCCTATTTTAATCTTGTGTTACGTCACAGACCATTAGTTGAACTAACCCCCAATACTACCTCCACCACAATTTAGATTAACGGCCGTGAAATCTTTATTTTTAAATTGTACCTCCATGGATAGAACGACATTTCGGTAACGGAGAATTCACTTCTCCTTTCGAAGATTAGCGATGCCTATTTGCTAACAAGGTGGTAAGGAGCAGTCGGTCTGGGCTTTTTCATCGTCGTCTCCAAATAAGAGGACTCATCTCTATTTCGACTTACCCTATATTTTTGATCGGCCGGGGTGACGCCACACCGTCCCTCGCCGACCCCAATAAAGGCACCAAGTCGGAGGCCGGCCTTCCCCAGCCATGTATTCTGGTCTAGTCAGTGATGTTCCTCAGCTCTCTCGATCGAGGATATTTCTACTGAACTTCGGCCGCTCGGTGTCTTTAGTGTCACCCGTCTTTATCACGGTTCTGATCCAACACCAGAGGTAATTATTCGTTTCCATTCTGTCAGTACCTGGACCTCCGTCCAAGCTACCGCAGTGGTTATTCATCGCAGACTTCATCGAGAGCCATCTACCCCACCATACATCAGAGCTCAAGAACCTGCTCTGCTTGCCTCAGAACGCATCCTCCATATTCCTCACCTCCCATTCCTTCGTCTTTCTGTTTCACAACTAATACCATCACCACCACCATCTCCGCTCCCTCCTCTCCCAACGTTTCGCTTACCGTACCTGTCCCTACCACCACAACTACCACAACCACAACTACTTCTACACATCTCCCTCCCATCACTCCTATTGCTACTACTACTAAGTCCCATCCTTCTCCCCTCCTGACCTCTCTTCCACTCCCTACCATCAACGATCAGACAAATCACCAGCAAACATCTCAGCTATCATCTGTCGAGGGACCTTCTATTGATCCTCCTGAGAATACGGTACGTCCACCATCGTCACCATCGCCATCCGATCATCCTTCTCCTGTAAGGAAAGCATCTCGCCTCTATAATACCGACGGTCCTACATTTCTGGTGAGACTTCAACTGCAGCCACACGCCGACATCCAGCACCTCATCGACGAAGGAATCCACCTCTACGGCCGCAGTCGCACCATCCTCCCTCACCACACAGTCATCCCCGGCCTGTCCCACCTTCCCAATCCCCTCGTCCACATCTTAGATTTTCTTCATCCCCACCCCCTCGCAACTACTTTATGCCCCCATTACCTTTCCCAGACGTTTTTCGCCTTCTCCTCACTTCCCTAGTTAAATTCTTCATTTTACCACATCGTAGCCCTCCATCTTTTCCCTAACACTTTTGTGTAAAGCTCCGTTTCATACATCTTGTATTATAGAATTACGACATTGAATCAGTAAAGACTAATCTCTTTTGTACTTCTTAGCCAAGAGGCCGTTTAACCTCCTTCACCTCTCATTAATTACACAGCCATTTACCCTCTCCTTCTTCCCACATTTCTATACAACCCCGTCATCTCTCCTTGCCAGTGAGAGGGCGTTACCCTCTAGGTGCCCCGACCCACCCCTTCAGGGTGGGGAGTGCAAACTTATTCTACGACGAGTCAGTCTGCCGCTGCAATGTAGTCTTAAAGTGACGTGCCAATCCAGCTCATGAAGACATGTCTAGGTAGAACTCTGCAAATGAGCAATTAATGTATACCATATTCTGTATACTGGATGGATCCTCATTAAATACTAGGAGCCACTGAAGTGATTTACCAGGGAAATGAGAAGGGAGACAATTTCTGTTATTTTCCATACCAAGCCAAAATGTACTACGACATAGAAGTCTACCAAACTCTTTGAAAATCGTCCATAAATTGACTGTAATATTAACTATATAGTCACACCTTCATAACAGACATCTGCGTAAGGAATGGTATTACTAACGATACTCATATCTCATATTGTCAAAGGTAAGGAGGAAACCGGGAAAGAAAACTCAAACAAACAAAACTCGATCCAACTCACGTAGTACTAGTTCGTCTAGGAATACCTGCTGTTTCCTTGATTCCCAACGCAAAGCAGTTCAAGTTCGTTATAACATGTAATATTGATTGTGTTCATTAAGTGGAGATGAAAAGAACGCTTTTGAAGAATAAAGATAAAACATAAAAATCACAAAGCTACACAAACTTTGCGGGCAAAATTTGCATAGCGACTGACACTACATGATATGAGTGTTGACGTTTCACAGCTCATAACCACAAAATACTAAACAAAAACTTTCATACATGTCAGTTGTACGCTATACAAACCAGTTATGAGTAAAACAAAACCGTGGTTCGTTCCTACGTCATTACTGATGCTAAGCAAATTTAGAAATTTAAAACATTTTCCTGATATCAAATCTAAGTAAATGATATAATGATATAATTATAAAAAGAAGTGTTTGTCTGTCTGTCTGTGCGCGATGCCCAGCAAAATCTACAGAACGTAGAGATCTGAAATTTTGAACATAGGTAGATGGAAAGGGGTCCGAATGCACCTCGCAGCCGGAATTTTCATTTTCGCTTTCGTTGGTGAGTTATGAACGAAAAACCACAGGAAAACGTGCATTGGGATATGACAATCCAACGTGCTGTTACCAAGATTAAATGCATCGAGTCGCTGTCGCTAGGCAACGTACATAGAGATAGATAGAGAACACAATATTCAAGGAGCCATTTTACGTCCAGGACGTAGGAAGCTGTTTTTGGTCTTATATAGTGTGAGGGCATATGACGGTGTTGATGATGATTCGTCCGTCGGATCGGGACGTTAAGTCTTGAGCTATTCGAGAGGAGTGGCATATGTGCCGGCGCCGGATTTCATCCTCTTCATTCTTGCTATCATATATCATGCCATTCATTTCTTTCAACAAGCAACTTTTATAAGAATTACCCGATGTTCTACACATTTACAAGTCAATCGACTACACGGCAGAGGTTCGAAAGACTTGGAGTCACCTGGAGTACCCTCGAACATCTTAGAGCGGACGATTGTGGCACCAATTATCCTTCTTTAGAATAAGAATCCTGCCCTCTGCAATGAACACGACTCTGAAACTGATGACTAATGTTATTGAAGCCATTCTCATGATTGGGCATGCCGCGAGCGAAGTAATATTCATTCCTCGGATTCGAATAATTTCTTCGGATATACAGTTTGAGTTTAGATCCCTGCAGTGTTCAAAATATAATATCTCTGTGTAATAATAAAGCAAGCATAATCTTCTTCTTCTTACTATATATAAAATGGATGCGTGCATGTATGTGTGTGTGTAAATGATACATCTCCTCCTAAACCACTGGAGCAATTTCATCCAAACTAGGTACACTTATAACTTACTATCTGGAGACGAGCACTGTGGGGGTAAGCCATCCGTACCTCCCTTAGGGGTGGGGGGTCAGTGGGGGCAAGGTATAAAAATAATCGAAAAAATTGCCGAATCCACAGTTTTCGGGGTCGCTGAGATGAACAGTGACACTCCCCATTTTTCAATTGTCAAACTTCAGCTCCCTTTCGCATGGGGGCGGGGAGTGATATATAAAATGGTGGGGGGCGTTGGGAGAGTTATATATAGGAATAATGATGATATATGGAAATAATGGTGTCGAATACATAGTCGCTGAGATGAATAGTAACATTCCGGATGTTTAAAGTATAACTTCAGCCCCCATTGGAATAGGGGGTGAGAAAGGGCGCAAAAATAAATTGTTAGAAATGACCGAGATAATGGACGTGTGTATGTTCCAGTATAACTTTCAAGTATGACTTACTACCTGGAAAACGTACTGTGGGAGTAAGACGCCCCTAGAACCACTAGAGAAGCGGATAAAATATTATCCACACTAATAAATGGAAGTCTGTTTGGCGCGATCTATATATACTGTACTATATGTAACTTATACATAAATTAAGGCATAAAAATGAAACCAGACGTAAATTAGTGAGACCATTCTAGGCATCTTAGAAATTTAAAAACCGGGCGAGTTGGCCGTGCTCGTAGAGGCGCGCGGCTGTGAGCTTGCATCCGGGAGATAGTAGGTTCGAATCCCACTATCGGCAGCCCTGAAGATGGTTTTCCGTGGTTTCCCATTTTCACACCAGGCAAATGCTGGGGCTGTACCTTAATTAAGGCCACGGCCGCTTCCTTCCAACTCCTAGGCCTTTCCTATCCCATCGTCGCCATAAGACCTATCTGTGTCGGTGCGACGTAAAGCCCCTAGCAAAAAAAAAAAAAAAAAAGAAATTTAAAACTTGGTACCAGACAACCTGATGACTTCAGGATCCCTAGAAAAATCTCAAATTCTCATAATTCTCTGAGGGGTACATGCTGGGAGTTTCAAACCTGCATAAGAACACAGTCGGTGATATTTATCCAGAACCTACAGGTTTTATGGGCTTAAAAGCTTCCTTATGGTCCTGATTTTTAACCCACTCCCCCATATCAAGATAGCAGCACAATCTCCCAGACAAGTTAGAAAATTGAAATTTGTCAAAATTATAGCTTTTAGCATGTAACCGACGGAAAATTTACGAGATGTTTAAAAATTTTATTTTTTACCCCCGAAAAAATATCGAAATATGGAGGCAATTTTAATGACGGTGCAGTCCTTCCTTTCGATGTATTTCGTTGCTAAAAGGTAAGTCGTATCACGAAACGGATGGCACAATCTGCGTTCAATTTAGAGTGAACTATAACTTCGGTCCTAGGACCTTTTGTCGTATCTCTATCCCTTATACATTAAATTTTTCTCTATTTCTGGATTTACCTAAATTTTGCACTTTGTACACGTACAATTGATGGCTTGATTCACTTATAGGAAACATGGGATCATCAAATTCTACACGAATATAGGCTCACCCAGTAGCCATATGTGAGCCAAATTCTATGTTTGAAGCTGTCGCATAAGTATCTGAAAAGTAATGCACTGTGTGAAAATCTTACACAAATTTCACCCTATTCAACGTTTCTAAAACATAATGAATTGTGGTAGACAAGTGCAACTGTCGTTATCATCACAACTCCACAACTCGCACTTTACATTGGAAACATAGTCTGCGGAACTCCTTATGCTTTTTCTCGGATAACGCCAATTTACATGCAATTTAAAAATTATTATTCACTTCATGTACAGTAATTTACTTCGATATCCGTATACAATCTTGAATACCGTAGCGAAGCACGGGTACAATTGCTAATAATATTATAAAAGGAAGTGTTTGTCTGTCTGTGTGTCTCTCTGTGTGTGTGTCTGTGCGCGATGCCCAGCAAAATCTACAGCAAGTAGAGATCTGAAATTTTGAACATAGGTAGATGGAAAGGGTGTCCGAATGCACCTCGAAGCCGGAATTTTCATTTTCGCTATCGTTGGTGAGTTATGAACGAGAAACCATCGGAAAACGTGCATTGGGATATGACAATCCAACGTGCTGTCACCAAGATTAAATGCATAGAGTCGCTGTCGCTAGGCAACGTACATAGAGATAGGTAGAGAACACAATATTCAAGGAGCCATTTTACGTCCAGGACGTAGGAAGCTGTTTCTGGTCTTATATATGCTGTGAGGGCATTTGACGGTGTTGATAATGATTCGTCCGTGGGAACGGGACGTTAAGTTTTGAGCTTTTCGAGAGGAGTGGCATATGTGACGGCGCCGGGTTTCATCCTCTTCATTCTTGCTATCATATTGTACCGTACCCAGGGGTAAATACCCTCTAGGACGATGCCTCCATTCCTGTATGAACATCCGACTAACTCAGGGTTGGGCAGAGTGTGGGTTGGTTGTCGATTGGGTCAGGATAAAAAGTCGAAGTTCTACACTAAAATAGCAATCAATAACAGGAAATGGAGGTATAACACGAATGAGAAACAATCATAGGGGGTAAGATGGATTTATTAACAAATATCTCCGATCAAATCACACGAAAATAAATTGAATCAAGAAAAATAATAATTTGTAAAAAAATAAGCTCAAAGTTTAGAAATAAGTTGAAATTAAAAAAAAAAACGTTAATTGAATGATTGTACAAATTTGACATAAAAAACAAGTTCAACAAAGAACATTTATATAAATCAAGACTGATCTTCTTCTTATAGTCCTATGTTTATGTTGTATGGCAACAAGTGTACGCAAACACTGCCATGTGGTATTTCCGTATGGAGTTTCACACTATCGCATCCCAACGATACGGTTTCAAAGTTAAATTAATCCCGAGAGTCGTCAAACTATTTCCGTAAAATAAAAGTTACATTATAAGAAAAATTACGACGGAAAGAAAAATAATTAAGACGCACCGGACGCTATGTAAGTTATGCAAAATACTAGGGGCAAATCCTACACTATATTTACAATAATTCGAATAATCAAACTAAACATATATATACATCGGATATCGAGTAAAGTCTTAAATGCTACACTGCTTCTAATGTGAATCCCGGTTCACTACAAAAGATCTAGACAGAACTAGATAAACCAACGATACTTCAGCACTCGGGCTGTTCCCTTTAAAAACAACGAGACAAGGTATACCATCATAAATAATAATGTAAAACCATCCTGTAAGGGAAAAACATATAAATAATCCTTGATATCGTGAAGAAAGCAATGGGCAACATTGCCGCCTTCTGCTGCGTTTGAGCGCTCAACAGCGCGGTCATCCGTCATGTACTTCCGGGTAGATTACTAGCTGTAAAGAAATGTTGAACTCCACTATGCTAAAGATTGGGTTTTGTCTCCCGAGGTCGCCCCAAGGAAATACTGTCTCTTTCACACGTACCGATAACACAGGCCAGGAATCAGCTTGCCATGAGATAACGCCCATCATCAACTACACGGAAACTCACGTATATTTATTCCTTCTTGGCATGCTTGGGCCATTTAACAACATCAGACTCAATAGTCTGGAATTAACACTGTCATTCTGATCACAATATACACTCAGAAGACACTAGGCAGGCACGCACATCTGCACAATACTCTTTCTTGTCAGGCATACCATCAGCCTGCACCAATACGTTATAATTCAGCATGCAATTATTTTCTCATTATTCCTCATGAATCCCACTGGCCTTTCCACATAATGAGACGCAGTTCGAGTCCTTGGCAGACCATCAGGCAAACAGAATCCAACTTAACTTCAAAGATCTTAATTTAACAACGACGTCCTGCAGCTCCTTCTGGCAGCTTCTGTAAAACCATGCATCATGCAAAATAGCTATACCTGTCTCTCTGAATAACCGAAATAAAATGAATTGATACGTGTTTGACGTAGTATAAAAATGAACCTGTCGATCTAGCCCTTCTAGTCTATATTTAAGGAAAACTCGGTATATCCTACGGTAAATACTATATTTACAACAATAACTGATCCTATCAATCCCTCATTTTCCCAAACATCTACTCATAAAGCAAAATGAAAATAAAATAAACATGCATTATTCTCGTATCCGACTCCATCATAGAAACAAAATTAAACAAACACATGCCGTCAGGCTTACTTTAAATGAAAATTAAAATTCTATCTACACTGCCCTAGTACCTTAACATAACTTACATATCATGCCGTAAATAATACATGCGTCTTACTTTACATGACTCTCGGGAAACCAGGATAGCAGCTTACATCCCCACTGCTTTATGGGTCTACTCCATGTTAATCACAGCATTAACATGTGGGAATGCACTTCCTTCCTTTACAGGCGTATCCATCATCTTGCTGGAAAATAATTCACTGGAATACAGAAGACTATTATTGATGATTTCTTCGCTGCTTAATGCTGCGAGCCGCAATACCCTTTCTTTTACCAGGTCAGCTAACACACTGATTCACATATATATAACACACTTCACTTAAAGGGTAAAAAAATACAGTTTTTAAAGCAGCCCACGGTTCGGTACGAAAGTTCCACGCGAATACGCGCCCGTCGCGAAATAGTGAAACAATAGCACGTTTCCACTACACTTGTTACTCAGCGGTCACTGAACACCGTCTTTATCAATTGACAATAAACTCTGCCAAAATTATACTATTTCATTTACACAAGTACAGTAAATATTGCGACTGCACAATTTACAGTATCAATGATAACCAGTTACTATTACTGGAATAACACCAGTCACAGAGCTAATGCATCCGCACTGTTCAAATCTTTTCCACAGAGATACAGAGTTGGTACATCCGTACTGCTCAAATTTTTACTACCGAATGACGCTCTCCAGAGCTAGGGTTACTGAGGAGGCTTCGGTGGCGCCAATAATGCTGGGGTTCCCGGGTGTCTGAACCAACCACCAATCAGAGAGTTCGTCATGTATGATGACATAATACTTATTGTAATATATTTACAAAACACAGTTCAAACACTAGCAAATCTCTTCCATCAATTTTTATAATACATTTCCAAATATATCTGATTTCATAAACTGTGGAAAACCGATCGCTTACAGAAACTGACTTTATCCACAGAGCACGTTGGTCATCCTGGAATTAATATTTGGCGCGGTGTAGCCTCCAGGTTTGCCAAATCCTTAAGTTCCCATTGGCTGAAATATCCTGCTTGGTCAGCATCTAATACACGTGTCGATCCTTGCCAACGCTTGGGTACGCTATCTTTTCTCACGGTCATACGGAAATATGAAGCAACATCCAGCGATTCACTGTCTTGCTCAACATCCGGTATCAACTATCTTAGGATACGATGCTTTCACATGTTAGACTGTAACTTTTATGAATAAATTTCACATGTTTGGTCAAATAATATTCTAATTATTATTATGGGCCGGTAGGATACGGCTCAATATATCATGTCAATCATTTCTTTCATCAAGCAACTTTTACAAGAATTACCCGATGTTCTACACAGTTACAAGTCTATCGACTACACGGCAGAGCTTCGAAAGACTTGGAGTCACCTAGAGTACCCTCGACCATCTTAGAGCGGACGATTGTGGCATAAATTGTCCTTCTTAAGAATAAGAATCCTGCCCTCTGCAATTAACACGTCTCTGAAATTGATGACTAATATTATTGAAGCCATTCTCATGCTTGGGCATACCGCGAGCGAAGTAATATTCATTCTTCGGATTCGAATAATTTCTTCGGATATACAGTTTAAGTTTAGATCTCTGCAGTGTTCAAAATAAAATTTCTCTATGTAATAATAAAGCAAGCATAATCTTCTTCTTCTTACTATATATAAAATGGATGCGTGCATGTATGTGTGTGTGTAAATGATACATCTCCTCCTAAACCACTGGAGCAATTTCATCCAAACTAGGTACACTTATAACTTACTATCTGGAGACGAGCACTGTGGGGGTAAGCCATCCGTAGCTCCCTTAGGGGTGGGGGGTCAGTGGGGGGCAAAGTATAAAAATAATCGAAAAAAGTTCCGAATACACAGTTTTCGGGGTGCTGAGATGAACAATGACACTCCCCATTTTTCAAATGTCAAAGTTCAGCTTCCTTTCCCATGGGGGCGAGGGGGGATTGATATATAAAATTAAACGAAAATAATGTCGAATACATAGTTTTCAGGGGTCGCCGAAGTGAATTGTATGTTCTGGATTTTTACTATCAGGAGACAAACAACGTGGGGGTAAGAAAGCTCAGGAAGCCTTAGGGGTGGGGGGGGGGCGGGTGGGCGAGAGGTTCAGATAAACAAATTAACGAAAATACTGTCGAATCCATACTTTTGGGGTCGCTGAGATGAATATTGACACTCCGATTTTTTTTTGTTCAAGTTCACCCCCTTTGGGGTGGGGGCGAGGAGGAGTGATATATAAAATTAAACGAAAATAGTGTCGAATACATAGTTTTCGGGGTCGCCGAGGTGAATTGTACACTCAGGAATTTTAGTATCAGGAGACAAACCACGTGGGGGTAAGACAGCCCAGGAACCCTTAGGGGCAGGGCGGGGGCGAGGGGGCTGAGATATAAAAATAATCGAAAATAGTGTCGAATCCATACTTTTCGGGGTCGCAGAGATGAACAGCGACACTCCGGAATTTTTTAAAGTCCAAGTTTTAGTATCAGTAGACAAACCACATGGGGGTAAAACACCCCAGGAACCCTTAGGGGCAGGGGGGCAAGGGGACTGAGATGTACAAATCATCGAAAGTAGCGTCGAATCCATACTTTTCGGGGTCGCTGAGATGAATAGTACCATTCCGATTTTTTAAAACTCAAAGTTTAGCCCCCTTTAGTGTGGGGGAAGGGGGAGTGAGATATAATAGTAATCGAATATACTGCCGAATCCATACTTTTCCGGGTCGCTGAGATGAATAGTAACATTCCGGATGTTTAAAGTCTAATTTCAGCCCCTTTTGCCATAGGGGGTGTGAAAAAGGGTGAAAAAATAAATTGTCAGAAATGACCGAGATAATGGACGTGTGCATGTTCCAGTATGATTTTCAAGTATGACTTATTACCTGGAAAATGTGCTGTGGGAGTAAGACGCCCCTAGAACTACTAGGGAAGCGGGTAAAATATTATCCACACTAATAAATGGAAGTCTGTTTGGCGCGATCTATATATACTGTATTATATATATATATATATATATATATATATATATATATATATATATATATATATATATATAAATTAAGGCATAAAAATGAAAACATACGTAAATTAGTGAGACCATTCTAGGCATCTTAGAAATTTAAAACTTGGTACCAGATAACCTGATGACTTCAGGATCCCTAGAAAAATCTCAAATTCTCATAATTCTCTGAGGGGTATATGCTGGGAGTTTCAAACCTGCTTAAGAACACAGTCGGTGATATTTATCCAGAACCTACAGGTTTTATGGGCTTAAAAGTTTCCTTAAAGTTCTGATTTTTAACCCACTCCCCCATATCAAGATCGCAGCACAATCTCCCAGACAAGTTAGAAAATGTTTGCAAAATTATAGCTTTTAGCATGTAACCGACGGAAAATTTACGAGATGTTTAATAATTTTATTTTTTACCCCCGAAAAATATCGAAATATGGAGGCAATTTTAATGACGGTGCAGTCCTTCCTTTCGATGTATTTCGTGGCTAAACGGTAAGTAGTATCACATAACGGATGGCACAGTCTCCGTTCAATTTTTAGTGATCTACAACTTCGGTCCTATGACCTTTTGTCGTATTTCTATCCCTTATACATTAAATTTTCCTCTATTTCTAGATTTACCTAAATTTGGCACTTTGTACACGTATAATTCACTTATAGGAAAGATGGGATCATCAAATTCTACACGAATATTGGCCCACCCAGTAGCCATATGTGAAGCAAATTCTATGTTTGAAGCTGTCGCATAAGTATCTGAAAAGTAATGCCTGTGTGAAAATCTCACAAATTTCACCCTATTCAACGTTTCTAAAACATAATGAATTGTGGTAGACAAGTGCACCTGTCGTTATCATCACAACTCCACAACTCGCACTTTACATTGGAAACATCGTCTGCGGACCTCCCTATGCTTTTTCTCGGATAACGCCTATTTACATGCAATTTAAAAATTATTATTCACTTCATGTACAGTAATTTACTTCGATATCCGTATACAGTCTGGAATACCGTAGCAAAGCACGGGTACAATTGCTAGTAATATTATAAAAGGAAGTATTTGTCTGTCTGTCTGTCTGTGCGCGATGCCCAGCAAAATCTACAGAACGTAGAGATCTGAAATTTTGAACATAGGTGGATGGAAAGGGGTCCGAATGCACCTCGAAGCCGGAATTTTCATTTTCGCTTTCGTTGGTAAGTTATGAACGAAAAACCTTCGGAAAACGTGCGTTGGGATATGACAATCCAACGTGCTGTCACCAAGATTAAATGCATAGAGTCGCTGTCGCTAGGCAACGTACATAGAGATAGGTAGAGAACACAATATTCAAGGAGCCATTTTACGTCCAGGACGTAGGAAGCTGTTTTTGGTCTTATATGGTGTGAGGGCATATGACGGTGTTGATGATGATTCGTCCGTCGGATCGGGACGTTAAGTCTTGAGCTATTCGAGAGGAGTGGCATATGTGCCGGCGCCGGGTTTCTTCCTCTTCATTCTTGCTATCATATATCATGCCATTCATTTCTTTCAACAAGCAACTTTTATAAGAATTACCCGATGTTCTACACATTTACAAGTCAATCGACTACACGGCAGAGCTTCAAAAGACTTGGAGTCACCTGGAGTACCCTCGTACATCTTAGAGCGGACGATTGTGGCACCAATTATACTTCTTAAGAATAAAAATCCTGCCCTCTGCAATGAACACGACACTGAAACTGATGACTAATATTATTGAAGCCGTACTCATGATTGGGCATGCCGCGATCGAAGTAATATTCATTCCTCGGATTCGAATAATTTCTTCGGATATACAGTTTAAGTTTGGATCTCTGCAGTGTTCAAAATATAATATCTCTGTGTAATAATAAAGCAAGCATAATCTTCTTCTTCTTCTTACTAAATATAAAAATGGATGTATGCATGTTTGTGTGTGTGTGTAAATGACACATCTCCTCCTAAACCACTGGAGCAATTTCATCCAAACTTGGTACACTTATGACTTTTTATCTGGAGACGAGCACTCTGGTGGTATGCCATCCGTAGCTCCCTTAGGGGTGGAGGGTCAGCGGGGGGGGCAAGGTATAAAAATAATCGAAAAAAGTACCGAATCCACAGTTTTCGGGGTCGCTGAGATGAACAATGACACTCCCCATTTTTCAAATGTCAAAGTTCAGCTCCCTTTCGCATGGGGGCGGGTGGGGGGGTGAGTGATATATAAAATTAAACGAAAATAGTGTCGAATACATAGTTTTCGGGGGTCGCCCAAGTGAATTGTATACTCTGGATTTTTAGTATCAGGTGACAAACAACGTGGGGGTATGAAAGCCCAGGAACCCTTAGGGGCGAGGGGGGTCAGATAAACAAATTAACGAAAATACTGTCGGATCCATACTTTTTGGGGTCGCTGAGATGAATATTGACACTCCGGAATTTTTTTTAAGTTCAAGTTCAACCCCCTTTGGGGTGGGGGTGGGAGTGATATATAAAATTAAACGAAAATAATGTCGAATACATAGTTTTCCGGGGTCGCCGAAGTGAATTGTATACTCTGGATTTTTAGTATCAGGAGACAAACAACGTGAGGGTAAGAAAGTCCAGGAACCCTTAGGGGCGGGGGGGGGGGCGAGGGGGTCAGATAAACAAATTAACGAAAATACTGTCGAATCCATACTTTTTGGGGTCGCTGAGTTGAATATTGATACTCTGGAATTTTCTTTAAAGTTCAAGTTCAACCCCGTTTGGGGTGGGGGCGAGGGGGAGTGATATATAAAATTAAACGAAAATAGTGTCGAATACATAGTTTTTGGGGTCGCCGAGGAGAATTGTACACTCCGGATTTTTAGTATCAGGAGACAAACCACGTGGGGGTAAGACAGCCCAGGAACCCTTAGGGGCAGGGGGGGGGGCGAGGGGCTGAGATATAAAAATCATCGAAAATAGTGTCGAATCCATACTTTTCGGGGTCGCTGAGATGAACAGTGACACTCCGGAATTTTTTAAAGTCCAAGTTCAGCTCCCTTTCGCATGGGGCGAGGGGGAGTGATATATAAAATTAAACGAAAATAATGTCGAATGCATATTTTTCGGGGGTCGCCGAAGTGAATTGTATACTCTGGATTGTTAGTATCGGGAGACAAACAACGTGGGGGTAAGAAAGCCCAGGAACCCTTAGGGGCGGGGGGCGAGGGGTCAGATAAACAAATTAACGAAAATATTGTCGAATCCATACTTTTGGGGTCGCTGAGATGAATATTGACACTCCGGAATTTTTTTTTAAGTTCAAGTTCAAACCCCTTTGGGGGGGGCGAGGGGGAGTGATATATAAAATTAAACGAAAATAGTGTCGAATACATAGTTTTCAGGGTCGCCAAGGTGAATTGTACACTCCGGAGTTTTAGTATTAGGAGACAAACCACGTGGGGTTAAGACAGCCCAGGAACCCTTAGGGGCAGGGGGGGGCGAGGGGCTGAGATATAAAAATCATCGAAAATAGTGTCGAATCCATACTTTTCAGGGTGGCTGAGATGAACAGTGACACTCCGGAATTTTTTTAAATCCAAGTTCAGGCCCCTTCGTGGTGGGGGACGTTGGGAGAGTTATATATAGGAATAATGATGATATATAGAAATAATAGTGTCGAATACATAGTCGCTGAGATGAATAGTAACATTCCGATTTTTTAAAACTCAAAGTTTAGCCCCCTTTAGGGTAGGGGAAGGGGGAGTGAGATATAATAGTAATCGAATATACTGCCGAATCCATAGTTTTCCGGGTCGTTGAGATGAATAGTAACATTGCGGATGTTTAAAGTCTAACTTCAGCCCCCATTGGCATAGGGGGTGAGAAAGGGTGAAAAAATAAATTGTTAGAAATGACCGAGATAATGGACGTGTGTATGTTCCAGTATGACTTTCAAGTATGACTTACTACCTGGAAAACGTACTTTGGGAGTAAGACGCCCCTAGAAGCACTAGGGAAGCGGGTAAAATATCATCCACACTAATAAATGGAAGTCTGTTTGGCGCGATCTATATATACTGTACTATATATATACATAGATTGAGGCATAAAAATGAAACCAGACGTAAATTAGTGAGACCATTCTAGGCATCTTAGAAATTTAAAACTTGGTACCAGACAACCTGATGACTTCAGGATCCCTAGAGAAATCTCAAATTCTCATAATTCTCTGAGGGGTACATGCTGGGAGTTTCAAACCTGCATAAGAACACAGTCGGTGATATTTATCCAGAACCTACAGGTTTTATGGGCTTAAAAGCTTCCTTAAGGTCCTGATTTTTAACCCACTCCCCCATATCAAGATAGCAGCACAATCTCCCTGACAAGTTAGAAAATTGAAATTAGTCACAATTATAGCTTTCAGCATGTAACCGACGGAAAATTTACGAGATGTTTAAAAATTTTATTTTTTACCCCCTAAAAAATATCGAAATATGGAGGCAATTTTAATGACGGTGCAGTCCTTCCTTTCGATGTATTTCGTGGCTAAACGGTAAGTCGTATCACGAAACGGATGGCACAATCTCCGTTCAACTACAACTTCGGTCCTAGGACCTTTTATCGTATCTCTATCCCTTATACATTAAATTTTTCTATATTTCTGGATTTACCTAAATTTTGCACTTTGTACACGTACAATTGATGGCTTGATTCACTTATAGGAAACATGGGATCATCAAATTCTATACGAATATTGGCCCACCCAGTAGCCATATGTGAGCCAAATTCTATGTTTGAAGCTGTCGCATAAGTATCTGAAAAGTAATGCACTGTGTGAAAATCTTACACAAATTTCACCCTATTCAACGTTTCTAAAACATAATGAATTGTGGTAGACAAGTGCACCTGTCGTTATCATCACAACTCCACAACTCGCACTTTACATTGGAAACATCGTCTGCGGACCTCCTTATGCTTTTTCTCGGATAACGCCAATTTACATGCAATTTAAAAATTATTATTCGCTTCATGTACAGTAATTTACTTCGATATCCGTATACAATCTGGAATACCGTAGCGAAGCACGGGTACAATTGCTAGTATTATACTATGAAATGGTATGGTTGATTATGTTAATTGTATTAATTTGTATTATACTGTATTTTGGTACCTAAGTAAGATGAATAGGCAATTAAATGAACCAAACATTGTTAACTTTACAATAATCCAGGAACAGTACTTTGATAAACTGTATTAATGACTATCACCTCTGTGTTTGAAAGTGTCGGATATATACAGTATATGCATGGATGAATGCATACTTGATAGATACACCATCAACTGCAATAGATAATCTAGAAATACACAAATTGACTATTTCAGAGATACTTTCACATTAAAAATCACAGGGACATGTTGCATAAAGAACTGTTGTATTAGTCTGTTCGTACCTCAGTCGCATGTCGTCACAGCCAAAGATTGAATGTGAATTGAAACTAATTCTTTTGGTACAATATATCACTGAGGCTAATGAGCCACTTTATGTAGAATTTTCATTGAAAATACACAAATATTAGAGAAAAGAGGGAGAAAATTAAAATAAAATCTGAACTTTGAAAACTGAAGAACATAAATCTAATCATTATAAACATGACCAAAATCAAAATAAGAGTAATTGTTCAAGTATTAAAAACACCTAAATTGGTTAACGTAATTGCAATAAGAAGCTATACCGATGATTAACAAGGAGTTAATATAAGTATCTGAATTGCTTCCAAATGGAAGGAATAAATTATAAGGAGAATGAAATCACTAAGATTGAAACAACACAAAAATATCATAATAACAATGACTTTAGGAAAATCGGATGATTTAGCGAGTATACTGCTCAAAGGTATCTATCCGTTTACAAAATTACAACACGTTCACTATGGCATATTTAAAGTAAACAGGCCTAAAAATCCACTCTCTAAGCCCTTCAGGAAAGCAACCAAATGTTGAAAACATCCTAGTGATTTGAGCTACGAATATTATGTAAATAAAATGTAATAAATTATCAGAATATATTCTTAATTCATTCCTAAAAAATTACAAGAATTTTCTTAATTATACACCTGAGGGTAGTGAATCAAGGAACGCATTATAGAAATAATTATACAAATTAGTTAATTTAGTTAGGATTTTGTCCGCCTCAGTGGTGTAGTAGCTAGTGTGATTAGCTGCCACCCCCCGAGGCCCGGGTTCGATTCCCGGCTCTGCCATGAAATTTAAAAAGTGTTACGAGGAATGGAACGGGGCCTACTCAGCCTCGCGAAGTCAAATTAGTAGAGGTGGTTTCGATTCCCACCTCAGCCATCCTGAAAGTGGTTTTCAGTGTTTTCCCACTTCTCCTCTAGGCAAATGCCGTGAAGGTACCTAACTTAAGGCCATGGCCGATTCCTTTCCTCTTCCTTGTCTATCCATTCCAATCTTTCCATCCCCCCCCCCGCAGGGCCCCTGCTAAGCATAGCAGGTGAGGCGGCCTGCGCTAGGTACTGGTCATTCTACCCAGTTATATCCCCGACCCAAAGTCTCACGCTCCAGGACACTGCTCTTGAGGCGGTAGAGGTAGGATCCCTCGCTGAGTCCGAGGGAAAGATCAACCCTGAAGGTTGAACAGATTAAGAAGAAAAAGAAGTTAGCATTTTAATTTTTTAAACGAGTAAAAAACAAGCTATTTTAGGCAGTGTTTGCGGAACTGAATTTAGGCCGGGAGTAATTTTCGAAATTGGACTCTTTAGTTTGGTAGAGCTATACAAGACTCAAGATTTTAAACTTTGCGGGCCTTTTAGCACTTCAACTTTCGGTACAATCGAGTAAATTGCTTAATTTTACGTTTTTCGTAGTATGAAGAACAGATATTTAATCATTATACAAATAAGCTACATAAAATAGAGTAATAGTTAAAAATTAAGTATTACAAGCATTGAAATTTGTTAACGTAAATGCAATAAGGAGCTATACGTCCTACTGATGATTAGCAAGGAGTTAGTGTAATTACCTGAAATGCTATCCAAAGGAAGGAAACAATTCACAGAAGTATGAAGTTACTAAGGTTGAAACAATAATAATAATAATAATAATAATAATAATAATAATAATAATAATAATAATAATAATAATAATAATAATAATAATAATAAGATCAAGCACTACCGGACAGTCATCCGTCCTGAAGCCTTATATGCTTCAGAATGTTTAACATTCAACAGGAAGGGACTTATGGAAAAACTTGAAATTCGGAAAGAAAGATAATGGGGAAGATTCTGGGGCCAGTCAAGGAAGGGAACAGTTATAAAAGATGGCTTAACTAAGTGCTCTACAATTACTGTGAAAGAATAACGAATGTAGGAAGGAAGAGATGCCTAGCATTCTATGGGCACCTCTATAGGATGCATCCTACCAGGTTGACAACCCGGATTCTCAGCTACTGGCAAAATAGGAAGACCAAGTCACCATGGTTGATGGAAGTGGATAAAGATCTACAGGAACTGGGAATAACAGAAGGAATCTTAATCGATCGGACAGCACTCAGGAAGATGCTTAAACATAAGAAGTTCCAGGACAGACTACCAACAAAGAAGACTGGCGCCCTTTGGACAAAGGAGAGGAAGGAGCAACACAGCCTGAGAATGCGCAACTACTGGGCAAACATCAAAGCTCATTCCAAAATGCAATAGTTGAATATCGTGGTCCTTAGCTGGCCTATACGAAATAATAATAATAATAATAATAATAATAATAATAATAATAATAATATTAATAATAATAATAATAATAATAATAATAACAATAATAATAATATCAGTGGCTTTAGAAAAGTGACATGATTTAGCGAAAATATTATGCAAACGAAGCTATCCGTTTACAGAAACACAACACTTTTATTAAGGTACATTAAAAGTAAACAAGCCTAAACATTTATTCACTCTGTCGATGACGTCTTCTAAATCAGAAATGCCAGCGTTAACTGCTGAAAAGTTATTCCTAACTGCCTTGCTAGTCTTGCTCCCAAAGCTTGATTTTCGGTTCCTCTTTCGTTGCGGTGAGAACCACTTGTGCGGCGCATAATCTTGGGATTGTTCGACAGAATTTTTAATTCTCTTCACTTAACATTTTGTTTCCGTAGTACACTGACTGACAGAGCAAATGCAACACCAAGAAGGAGTGGTCAGAACTTTATGCCAATTGCAGGGTAGACTGACGTCAATGAGGTATGCTCATGATGTGAAATGCGCCGCTGTGCTGCGCACGTAGCGAACGATAAATGGTACACGGCGTTGGCGAATGGCCCACTTCGTACCGTGATTTCTCAGCCGACAGTCATTGTAGAACGTGTTGTCGTGTGCCACAGGACACGTGTATAGCTAAGAATGCCAGACCGCCGTCAACGGAGGCATTTCCAGCAGACAGACGACTTTACGAGGGGTATGGTGATCGGGCTGAGAAGGGCAGGTTGGTCGCTTCGTCAAATCGCAGCCGATACCCATAGGGATGTGTCCACGGTGCAGCGCCTGTGGCGAAGATGGTTGGCGCAGGGACATGTGGCACGTGCGAGGGGTCCAAGCGCAGCCCGAGTGACGTCAGCACGCGAGGATCGGCGCATCGGCCGCCAAGCGGTGGCAGCACCGCACGCCACGTCAACCGCCATTCTTCAGCATGTGCAAGACACCCTGGCTGTTCCAATATCGACCAGAACAATTTCCCGTCGATTGGTTGAAGGAGGCCTGCACTCCCGGCGTCCGCTCAGAAGACTACCATTGACTCCACAGCATAGACGTGCACGCCTGGCATGGTGCCGGGCTAGAGCGACTTGGATGAGGGAATGGCGGAACGTCGTGTTCTCCGATGAGTCACGCTTCTGTTCTGTCAGTGATAGTCACCGCAGACGAGTGTGGCGTCGGCGTGGAGAAAGGTCAAATCCGGCAGTAACTGTGGAGCGCCCTACCGCTAGACAACGCGGCATCATGGTTTGGGGCGCTATTGCGTATGATTCCACGTCACCTCTAGTGCGTATTCAAGGCACGTTAAATGCCCACCGCTACGTGCAGCATGTGCTGCGGCCGGTGGCACTCCCGTACCTTCAGGGGCTGCCCAATGCTCTGTTTCAGCAGGATAATGCCCGCCCACACACTGCTCGCATCTCCCAACAGGCTCTACGAGGTGTACAGATGCTTCCGTGGCCAGCGTACTCTCCGGATCTCTCACCAATCGAACACGTGTGGGATCTCATTGGACGCCGATTGCAAACTCTGCCCCAGCCTCGTACGGACGACCAACTGTGGAAAATGGTTGACAGAGAATGGAGAACCATCCCTCAGGACACCATCCGCACTCTTATTGACTCTGTACCTCGACGTGTTCCTGCGTGCATCGCCGCGGTGGTCCTACATCCTACTGAGTCGATGCCGTGCGCATTGTGTAACCTGCATATCGGTTTGAAATAAACATCAATTATTCGTCCGTGCCGTCTCTGTTTTTTCCCCAACTTTCATCCCACTCCTCCTTGGTGTTGCATTTGCTCTGTCAGTCAGTGTATATTTTGGTACAAATAGATACAGTTCAAGATGTTACTTCCAAATGTCGGTATCAGTTTTGCTGTGCGATTCTTAACTCTGCACAAATGTTAGTCATGTGCAGCATTTTCAGTTCTTCTTTTCTATTTTTCGTGAATAGAAAAAATTCATTGCAAACCATAGTTTACTAAAAAATATAGCGATAGCATGTTAAAATTCGCAAAACTACAGTCCTGTACTATACAAAGAACGAGTTGCTGAAACAACTTAATAGAAATTTGCTATTGTGTGGATTCACAACAATGGGTGAACTATCTTAACCAGCACTGGGCTATGAATCGACTGTGACTGTTGATTTACAGCCAATTTTAAACTTTAATTACAATAAGGTTTCTTTTGCTTTCTGGATTAAGTGAACTGCAGCCTATTGCGACCTGAATTAAAGAGGCATTACTGTACATTCTCTTATAGGTAATCTAGTGAAAACAAATGTTTCAGCTGAATTCTCCTTTTGGAATAAATTTCCTCAGCACTCATGCTAATAGGTAGGTGATGGCAGGGTACAACTCTTCTCAATTATGGCGCTCATTAGATTGAGTCAAAAATCACGGATTATTATTAAGCTCCGTTCAGGGAAAAACCACCAATAATCGCATTTAAGTTGAAATCTGCTCACTGATACATCACTGATTCTACTGTCAATTATAAAGCCAGTCTGAGGGAAATGATATGGACAAGCATTACTGTCGATTATGTTTCAGAAAATACCATTATGAATCAATGAATGAGTTTAGTTTTATTATTTGTGCCAGGGGGAGCATCCCTAAATTATTTTCTGACCATTTTAAAACAGTTCGAATTCACCAAAGCCTTCACAACCACACCTGCTATCAAAGAACTCAAAGGTTCTATTTGTTTCGGTGCTTATCGACCTTAACACATTTCAGTGAATGCTCCCAGATGATACTAAAATATGATTTCTAAATACCAATACCTAATCTTTATAAATAAAGTAATTTCGTTTGTTTTGTCAAATTATCAGGTATTTATCCCTTTTAGGTCAACACAAGGCCGTATCAGTGGTTTTTAGCTTTCTTTCTTGTTTGTTTGCCGGCTGTTCCACCATCACGGTGAAACGGCTGGATAGATCTCGACCAAACTTCAAATTTAGAGTGTAATCATCCAGAGCAGGTTTAGATATTAATATAATTAAAAAATACTGAACAGGATGTGGGTTTATACTCAAACCATAACAGATTTCTTAAATTTTTCTCTCATTTTATTGATGAAATGAAATGGCGTATGGCTTTTAGTGCCGGGAGTGTCCGAGGACATGTTTGGCTCGCCACATGAAGGTCTTTTTCGATTTGACATCCGTAGGTGACCTGCGCCTCGTGATGAGGGTGAAAGGATGATGAAGACGACACATACACCCAGCCCCCGTGCCAGCGAAATTAACCAATTAAGGTTAAAATTCCCGACCCTGCCGGGAATCGAACCCGGGACCCCTGTGACCAAAGGCCAGCACGCTAACCATTTAGCCATGGAGCCGGACATTTTATTGATTTTCTGGTAACATCCGAAGACCGTATGTGAAACTCTTTTTCATATTAAATAACTTCCGTTGTGTACGTAATTTCGCTTACTATTTAAATGACGGAGAAAGTTACTATTTTCTGAGGGTTTCATGCTCTGCTTTGAGTTACCGGCAACGAACCTACGGGTTACCATGGCATCGTCTCTGGCTGCTTGCCAGCAGGGAAGTAACACAATGCCATTCATTTTCAACATTATTCCTGTACACTCGTGGTTGTTCGTTCGGTAGAAGGCGAGAGAGACGTCGAGCTGCCATTCCGCGGGATATTTGCAGAATACCGTTGCGGGTTGCAATCGACTTCGAATAGCACTAAGGGTGGCTGTTAGTATTTCAACAGTACCACGAAGTGTAGCAAATTATTTCATACTTTAATGTGTTTTCTAGCATATTCTATAATTTCCACTGTATTTCTATTCTACTTCTGTTTTCTGATTTAATTTCTTGCATTTGCCTTTCCTCTTTACGCTTAAGTAATAACACCATAAGTCATCTTCTTATCTAATAATCCCTCCACCTAAATGTTCCTCTGTTACCACTTTGTTAAATTCGTAGGTCATATGTTCACTATTTAGTGAGGGACATTTCATTAACCAATATATCCACTTGGTATTTACATGTGTGTCCTATCTGGCTGTCCTAAGTTATTAACCTATCTTCAATTAATGTTGACTCTCTTAACTGTATTTTCTTCCTTAATTTCTCCGTATGTATGCAAGTGCTAATTTCGAAACCTAGACGCTCTTTCTTTTGAGGAAAACATCAATCTGTTCAATCGTATACATATTTGGCCCCGATAAATATCGAAATATGGAGGCAATTTTAGTGACGGTGCAGATCTTCGTTTCGGGTTATTGGTGGCTAAGCTGAAAGTCGTATCACAAAACAGATAGAGCAATCGTTGCTGAATTTGGGGAGATCAGCAATTTTGGTTCTATGACGTTTTTTCGTAGCTCGATCCCTTATACGTTAGATAGAGCTGCATCTCTCCATTATAATCAAATCTCTCCAACTCGATTGTGCATGGCTTTAGAAAATTGTGCCTATCTTTATAATTAAAACGCCCGATTTCGATTGTGAATGGCGGTAGGCAAGTGAGGCTGCCATTATCATTTAACGCGCGCCATACATCTGAAGCAACGTAGGCGGTCCTCCCCGTGGTATTTCTCCGATAAGGATAAAAGGCACGAAATGTAATATAATTTTTCTCACTGCGTGTACAGTCATTTACGTAGAAATCCGTATACGATGTAGAATACCGTAGCGAACACGGGTAAATTTGCTAGTTCTACATACATAAATACGTAACATAAGACACTCTTTGTGATCACGCAAATGATGCAGAAGGAGTTCGCAGTAGAAATTTACACCTAGAATGAGCTAGTTTATAGCCTTTATTTAAATTAATTATATTTCACAAATGGCGAGAAACATCGTGGTTAAAAGTTCCATATATAAATCATTAAATTCCGCACTAATGTACATAATACATTCATGATACATTGACTATGTAATAACGTGAAGTGCACTGTATGCTGCATCATTAACTTAGAGTTCATTCTAAATTCCGTGCAGAGCGATTTCTCAAACAACCTTTACCCTTATTGGGATGCCTCACGAACCTCTCCTCTGCAATGTAATACTGTGCGGCCGTCCATTCATATTAGACAACGAAACCATTGATCTGCTAAACTTTCTCCTGCAGCAAGAAGTTGAATTACAACAGGCAGTTTCCCCTCCACGGGGATTGAAAGAAACCGTGTAACTAAATATTCCTACAAAAATCCGTTACGTCGTAATTTTAATCTGAAAAGGAAATGCTATGCAATGTTTGTTTGATATTTCGTTAGTCGAGTAGTGAACTTGACGTTTTACGTTTATACTCTATAGACAACCATACTTCTCATAGAGGTTTGAAATATGTTATCAGGTGTTATCTTTCTAGAGTATTAACAGACCATTAAATGCAGCTTTCGTACTTCGTGAATAAAATAATGTGATTTCGTTTTCATATATTCAGAAAATCGTCGCTGCTCGATCAATACCTCGTATCATGCAATACTCTCTCTATCCATTATTTTCCTAAAGATTGGTCACGCCTCCCAGCCATATGTGGATAAGCAGGCCATTAGAATAAATTTCGTTGTATTAATTTCCCTATGTACGGTATGTGTGTAAATGCAAAATGAAGTTAAATACATTATACCGTATCAGTGCGTAAATATTGTGCTTCATGGAAATATACATTCCTACAGCACGGTACAATAAAATTCCTTTTCCTTTACTGTGTGGCATAGGAAAATGAACGCAAAGACCATTGTTCTGATGGACTGCATATCCAGTCTTAAGGAAAATAATAGGTAGGAAGAGTATTGTGAGATAAGAGGTATTGTTCACGCAGCGACGAAATGTGTCCACCTTTCAGCTAACCAAGTCCCTATTGTGAATATTTTCCGGAATATACGTAACATTTTATGATCGATGTTACACATGGCAAAAACGACTTTCTGTATGCAGCAGCGCTGTGTTTAGAATCAGCGCTTATTCTCTCGTGACCCGGGGTCATCAAAGTTCATCTCAAATGAGAACCTGTTTCCATTGTGGATATTTTTGCAAAGTAAAAAACATTTTGACCTGGCGCAAGTGATATTTACCGCAGTGATATTTTCCACTGTGGACAACGCATAGAGCGGATGGGATAACGCAAAAACAAAGCGGTACGGGTGACTTCTACAGGTGTGCCTGGTGCTTGGCGAATATCTCATAAAGTAGACAAATGACATACTTGTCTATTCTTTCTTAAATATTGGCGAATATCTCATAAAGTAGACAAATGACATACTTGTCTATTATTTCTTAAATATTGGCGAATATCTTATAAAGTAGACAAATGACATACTTGTCTATTATTTCTTAAATATTGGCGAATATCTTATAAAGTAGACAAATGACATACTTGTCTATTCTTTCTTAAATATTGGCGAATATCTTATAAAGTAGACACATGACATACTTGTCTATTCTTTCTTAAACATTAAGTTTGAACCTTAGGATACTCTCGTCTACAGGTCGTTCGATATTAATACACGCTCGCCTTTCCAAACCATCCCTTAGCGAGAAATTGGTGTTACTTTACACAATACATGCTTTCTGCTTCCTCACCAAGCCTTTTAGAGAGTAACGCCCTCTCTCAGGCAAAGGAAATTTGTAGAGTTGGTTTCGAGGTGTGGGGAAGGTGATGGGGTAGGTGCCATGGCATATAAAAGGATCTAACCAGGCATTCGCATTAGTGCAGGAGAATAAAAAAACACGGAAAAATTTCTCAGAACAGCCGACGTTCGGGACTAGCCTCCCCTCCCCCTTCCCAATTCGAAATTTGGAACGCTCAGCTCTTTTGACCAACACCTCATCAATTGACCTCACGACGCTAAGTGAAGTGATAATAATACGTAGCATCGCCCATCATGTTAAGAATATTTTGATACGGGGCTATTTACTGTGACTCTCTGTCAATTTCGACGTGCCATTTTATTTTAGAGATGGCAGAGAAACAGCAATTATGTTCGGTCATCATTGGCTGAAATTTAATTAATTTTGTTGGACAAATACTGAATGTGTCATTAGAGATCTTTTTCATGCCGGCACCATACCAGATAAATTGTCAAATGGACATCTTTCAACCCTTCAAACGTACGACTACACCATTCAGGTTCGAATTCACTATTTTGCGACATAGATGATTCACGACCAGTGATCCGGAGATGAGCTGCTTCTGTATTAATATCATTGTACTAGCTGGGAACCCAACCCTGCCTCTTGGTAAGGTGCAGACATATTACTCCTACACCACAGAAACAAATAAATAAATAAATAAATAAATAAATAAATAAATAAATAAATAAATAAATAAATAAATAAATAAATAAATAAATAAATAAATAGAGTTATAAAAATGAAAATCCAGAGCTTGTTTCCAGTTTCAGCCGGGTCAGAAATGGAATGAATGAAGCCCCCATCTAGAGGCGAGGATAGAAATTGTGCCAGCTGCCGATGCCTGTCACACTCCTCTGAGGCAATGATTAATGACTGACATACGAAGTGAAATGATATTAGAGGGTGTTGATGGAATGAAAGAAAGCAGGGAAAACCGGAGTACCCGGAGAAAACCTGCCCCGCCTCCACTTTTTCCAGCTCGTATCTTATACGGAGAGACCGGGATTTGAACCACGGAACAAAGAGGTAAGAGGCCATCGCCCTTGCTCTGAGCCAAAGAGAATCAAATAATTGAATAAATAAATAACTAAAGCACACATAAAGAAATGTATGTACATACAGTCCTTTACGGGCCTGGACTGAACGAGGTAATTACTGGTCAGCCAGGTGGCCTAATGATATAGGAGTGCCGCGTGGCCATTTTGATGGAATCTTCTATAGCATTACCTAGTTTTCTACACCGAGACCATCAGCTGTTCAGTTCAGATCACAAGATTCCTTTAAATAAATTTGAACGTTACATACTTGGAGTAACAACATATTCTTAAAAGATAAAATATGTAAAAAAACTAACGGAAACGTACTCCTTTAACTGGAATTACCTTCTTTTGATTCCATATGAATCTTTTTCAGTTTTGTCTCTAATTTCATATACTTTTCTACCATGATCAGGTTCATCCATTTTAATGATATTCCTAGTGTAACTCCTAAGCTCAAAATTAAATAAATATATTCGTGATTATTTGAGAGAAATAATTTCTGCGATAGAATTTCTGCGGGTACATCGACGCATTTAAATGTAAAACGGTAATTTGGCCACCATAAGATAATATAGTATCTATTGACCATTACACATGCTGTAACACCATAGAAATGGACCGAGGCAAAATAATATTTATGTGCAGGTGTGGCATCTGTAAAGTCCAGGACTTTATTGAAACATATCATAATATTCTTCAACTTATTTATCACAACACTGTGGAAAATTTTTATTTAAGCGCTCAATATAGTCGCGGGGAATGAAGGAAGGATCCCTCGATGGCTGTGCCGTAGGCTGTGAGAACCCCGTAGCGCTCCGGTAGGAACGAATTCCTCTAGTGGACCTGAGCCGTAAGCCGTGATTTCAATCATGTATACCCCCAATATCAGCGTACCCAAGAGCACAGCAAACTCCGGAGGGGGTGACATTTAAGCGAGGGGATGTACCGAACAGTTGTCACAGGTTGACAAACTTCTCTTTTCCAGGCCTGGAATCATCTATATTTTAATCAATTTATCCACCATTAAGCTAAATTCCACAGATATGACACCACACATAATTAAGATTATTATATTATAGAGTAAAAGGAACTGATAAAACTATTTACTTTTGCTAAACAGGGAGAGATGCGTATTAACGGGAGCAGCCGTTAAAACCTGGCAATTACCGAGCTCGATAGCTGCAGTCGCTTAAGTGCGGCCAGTATCCAGTATTCGGGAGATAGTAGGTTCGAACCCCACTGTCGGCAGCCCTGAAAATGGTTTTCAGTGGTTTCCCATTTTCACACCAGGCAAATGCTGGGGCTGTACCTTAATTAAGGCCACGGCCGCTTCCTTCCCACTTCTAGCCCTTTCCAGTCCCATCGTCGCCGTAAGACCTATCTGTGTCGGTGCGACGTAAAACAACTAGCAAAAAAAAAAAAATAAAAAAAAAAAAAACCTGGCAAGCTCTTACAAAGGAAAAGGGTCTGTGTACCAGTGGTTTCCCCTGGAGCTGACGACCTCGAAAGACTCTAAAATCTGAGGTGAGAAGGGAAGGGTTCTCCTTCTGCTTTTGAACGCCGAGTGTGACGCGTCGTGGTTCGCGAGCCTACAAGAGAAGTTTTGTTAAACTGAAATAGAATCGCGGTGATTTAGCTCACAAGAGATAGTGAGTACATGCATTTAAAAATAATATCTAACACGGGCGCAAACTGTGTAATTAACGTGTGCGAGTCGTTTAAAATACAATCGTTGACAAAGACTGATTGCAACCGGGCCAGTTCCCTAATTTAGTGCCGCGTGTATTGGACTCATATCTGTGCGGAGGCTATAATCAAATAATAGCCAGCACTAATGTTGCGATCGTGCATTAGAGCACGCTTAGTGGAGAAGCAGATGATTCTAACTTAACTCAACAGTTCCAAATAGGACCGAAATCATGGAGATAGCAACCATGAAATATCCAGGAGTCGACAGGTGGCCCTCATGGAGGGGCTGATGGGGAGGTTGCTGGGAAGTTAAGCCCTTTTGTTGTATAAGCATGTGATGTGGTATCTAGATGGACTAGTTTAGGGCCGATTTAAACAAGTAAATAAATCTTTAAGTGTAAGCCAGAGTGGCATTTGTTTAGCTCTTATTAATTAAGTTAAATACGTTCAGGGCTGCCTGCAAAGCAAGTCCCCGAGCTAAGTGTTGTATATATTTCGATGGAAATAAGGGAGATAATACGTTATATGTGTGTGTTATAGTTATTTCTATTTTATTCCAGTGTGTGTTGATTTTATATATTGTATGGGCAGATTCTTCATAAAACCTAATGGGCTGTATGCCATCAGCGTCGTTAAGTTAATGAGGGCTAGACTAGGGACAGTGTACGTTAGGATGTTTTATTGTCTGACACATGAATTTCAGCTGTGAGAAGACGCAACGGGAAGATCTTTTTTTTGCAAGTTGCTTTACGTCGCACCGACACAGGTAGGTCTTATGGCGACGATGGGACAGGAAAGGGCTAGGACTGGGAAGGAATCGTCCGTGGCCTTAATTAAGGTACAGCCCCAGCATTTGCTTGGTGTCAAAATGGGAAACCACGGAAAACCATCTTCAGGGCTGCCGACAGTGGGATTCGAACCCACTATCTCCGCAATACTGGATACTGGCCGCACTTAAGCGACTGCAGCTATCGAGCTCGGTACGGGAAGATCTTTGAACGTCGAAAGTAGAATATGGTCTTTAAGTGTGGTGGCGGGCAAATTCACGAAGGTACCGATCGTCTAACTGTGGATTATCTATATATGAGTCTAGAGAATAGCCTATGGATATTTACGGAGCTAAGATGACAAGATATAGGCGATGAAAGCCATGTTTTATACGAGAGTGTGTATTGCTGCGAGCTCTATTTTGCCGGTTAGAATTGCGTGCCATTCTGAATCACTGAGAATGTTGGGCAGGGCCGACGTGTTATTGTTATTGCCCCATTGACTGAGCTGTAGGGTGAGGTCAGTGAGAAGAAGTGAAAGTTGTTACAAATGATCCGGTTATCCTCCTGAATTACTTGGTCACAGAGCCCAGTTAGTTGATGTTACGTTGCTAACCAGCTGATTTCCTTGGCGTCTATGCTGTATCTATGGGTGAGATATGCGATGTCCAGTGGCCGGATATGTTGGGTTCTTGACCCGACAGCTCTATCAGTTTCAGAGTGTATATGCTTTATTATACAGCTGTGGGTTACGTATTTTGTGATTTGTATTGTTGTGTCTAGTGTATTGATGTTGTCTTTTGTTTGGTAATGGTGAGACATATCCCGGTAGCTATTTTTGTGAAGAAAGGTTCTGACCTTATCCGTGATCATGGGTTCGGACCCATATAATTAGAATCTGTGACTATTTTCGAAGGGTAATTCAGACGCAGTCCTGAACAAGTGTTTCATATATTCGTGTCCGAGTGATCGAAATGCATATATGTAATTTAGACCAATTACTACTGTATCGTGTATTGATGTCGCGTATCATGAACTTTAAGAAATCGAATCCTCGACCAAAGAACTAGGAATTTAAAGAGGCACGCAACATAACTAAATAATTCAGACATATTCCATGTAACAAAAATGCCATTTTAATTTCTCGGGTTCGTTACCCGTTTTTATTTGTAAACGTTTTGTTTAATAATGTTATTCATGTAAATATGCGTGTAACTTTTCTTTCTTTTAAATACAAGCAGTGGTCGGTTGTTTATCTAATTCATATTTTTTTTCCTTAGTATGGTTTCATTTCGTGTTTTTAAATTAATAAACCAATTTTACCCGATTACTTGAGTTTTCATTCACTAGATTTATATGTACGTATTATCTGTTCATTTACTTTGGTGTATTGTATTAGATTTTTTGCCCACATCTGGAGGTACCACGCGCTTCTATCCTTGAGCTAGGCCGAAAGTGGGTCAGGATACGGTAAAATATCACTTGCCTCCTCATTTTTTCTGTAAATAAGGGAATAACCTAAAGCGTCAGAAATTAAGCGTTTAAAACTCTACGAAGCCCGAAAACGAACTTGTGACCTCCGGTTATAAGGCAGACACGATAACACCAGATCTGTCAGATACGAATATAATTAACACCATTTCTATTGCTGTTTAAATGATCTGTAACGCATTAACACAGAGGTATTCGAACCAGAAGAGCTATTCACTTCAAAAAAGTTCGGTCTTGCAATACTGAAAGTCTCTCCACTGTACTGTGTAAACTAAGGAGTGATAAAACACACTGAGGCGATTAGTTGTGAACCTGCTTCTCGGGTATATTATTTCAACTGTTTGAGTTGAATGTTTGTTTTATCTGTGTTTGCTTAGTAACGTTTGAATGAGGCAGGAGCCGGTAGGCCAGAAGACTGGCCCACAACCTCCACGCAGTAGTGGTTTCAGTGACCAGTGCCTCTCGAGACTTGTGGTTTACTTGCTTTCGCATCGACCGTGTATGCCCTACGTGACTTCACTAGAGAATCGCCGGTCACGTTTTAGAAACTTTCCTCCACCTCACCGTTAAAGCAACGGAAATGTTCGGAGTATATTACAAGATAATCATGACATATTACGCCTCGAGCCTTCAACATTCACCAACGGAAGCTGAGTTATTTTTTGCTTCTTTAAATAAAGGAATACCTCAATTCCTCCCCATTGAAGGGGATAAGTTGAAGGTGAGATGAATATTCTTATATGGTGGCGAAAGATTAAAACATTTAGAAAAATATATTCCTTGCTTGCCTTACCTAGTTCTATTAAGTAATCATTTAATTCAATACGTTTATTAGTGTTAGCCGTAAGCTTAGATATGGGTATATACAGCAATCATTTTAAATGACGTTGATCGTTTTGAATAATGTTATATCAACCATGAGGTAAACCAGATCCATGGAGACGGTAAGCCTTGAGCAGTCCACTTGGTGCTATTCGACAGGAGTAGGCTATGTGCCGGCACCGGGTTTTAACCTCTGCCTTCCAGTAATCATATATCACGTCATTCACTTCACCAAATACTCTGATGAGTTTGACGTCAGGAAGGGCATCCTGTCGTAAAAGCATGCTACTAAGTTTCAACTCACTACATATCCGAAAATGGACAGATGGAACGAAGACACTAGTGCTCTCCAAATTTAAGGGACCAATTCATCGATACATTTAAATGTTATATATATTTATATACAGGATGAAGCGAAATTCGCGCATTCGGGCGTCGCAGCGCGACTTCTCACATGCCAGCAATAAAAAAAGATGTCTCTCACAAAAGTTCGTACTTCGAGTATATCTCGGCAGAAAAAGGACGTTGAAGAGCGGCAGTCTGGCAACACTGTAACCACATGTAAGGTAACTACCTCTGTCAGCACATACTGGTCTTGCTCGGTTAGCATGCAGGAGGTTGAGGGGTCGATTCTGAGTTGAAGCGTTTGTTTTTTATTTCGTAAATGTAGCCCAGGGGGTATGGTATCTGGCATCTTAATCGTCAATAGCGATTGGAGCGGGTCCTCTAGAAACCATTTGCACTTACGCACTACGATCCTAGAAATGGACGAACATTAGTTTTCATTGGTCAGCTATGAAAGACGCCCTTTCGACGTCGTTGGCGTGAATTTATTCGCACCACTTCATACACTAGATGCGAAAACCGTTTTCTTTGTACCCTCCTCCAATGGTCTCATAGATTAGTCATCATCATCATCAACTTACCCTCCAGGTTCGGCTTTTCCCTCGGACTCAGCGAGGGATCCCACCTCTACCGCCTCAAGGGCAGTGTCCTAGAGCTTAAGACTCTTGGTCGGGGATACAACTGGGGAGAATGACCAGTACCTCGCCCAGGCGGCCTCACTTGCAATGCTGAACAGGGGCCTTGTGGAGGGATGGGAAGATTGGAAGGGATAGGCAAGGAAGAGGGAAGGAAGCGGCCGTGGCCTTATGTTAGGTACCATCCCGGCATTCGTCCGGAGGAGAAGTGGGAAACCATGGAAAACCACTTCCAGGATGGCTGAGGTGGGAATCGAACCCACCTCTACTCAGTTGACCTCGCGAGGCTGAAAGGACCCCGTTCCAGCCCTCGTACCACTTTTCAAATTTCGTGGCAGAGCCGGAAATCGAACGCGGACCTCCGGGGGTGGCAGCTTATCACACTAACCACTACACCACAGAGGCGGACTCGTAGATTAGTACCAACTATTATTCTTGCCTCGTTCAGGTCCCATTACATTTCGTTACGGCCTTATGTTAACAGTAGGCCTAGCAAGGTAGTTGTTGTGTTCAGCGTTGCAAAATGTTGTAAATGTAGGATACATGTGACCTAAGGTACAGTGTCTTACTGTATTACAGTATGTAATGGCCGATGGAAATTAGCAATTAAAAAATGCGCTTGAACCCAGGATCGTATCCTCGACCTTCTGCATGCCAACCCAAAATCCTATCCACTGCACCAACTGTACTGCATGGGTAATGTTTGCTGACAGAGGTACTTACCGTACATGTGGTTACGGTGTTGCCAGATCGCCAATCTTCAACGTCCTTTCTGCCTGATATACTCGCAGGACGATCTTTTGTGAGATACCTTTTTTTATTGCTGGCATGTGAGGTCCGAGTGCGCGAATTTCGCTTCACTCTGTATATACCTTACCTAACGTCCTCTTGTTTCGCCTGGCTAGTAATTCGGTAGAATGGTGGTCTGTCCGGATTATGGGTCCAACTTAATATCTAAAATTGAAGTAGGACGGGATACTATCTACTATACGCGAATGAAAATCGAGAGATATTGGGTAGACAATTTTAATACACGAAACACGAAATGTAGATAAAACGTCCCCAATTTCGAAATATTACACAAATGGAGAGCACAAAATGTTACACAAAAAAATATATCCCTGGTAGTTGCGGGTCTCTGCCCGTATCATGTAAAAGTCTTTATCATTCTTGGAACCGTGAGTGATGAATATGGGATGAGTTCATCTAACAAATAAATTTGAGCACTGTGGACGTAGATGTCGTCTTTTAAAACGTTCAACTGCATGAGATTAGGAATGTAAGTTTCACACATTATTTTCGCTAATACCTATAACAAAGGAATAAAACACACACTGGCTTCGCACCATTTCAATACCACCAAAGATCACCGAATAGTCAATGCACGCGATTCCATTATGCAAAGACATGACGATCGAAACCCCATACCGAGCTTTATAGCTGCAGTCGCTTAACTGCGGATAGTATTCAGTATTCGGGAGATAGTGGGTTCGAACCCCACTGTCGGCAGCCCTGAAGATGGTTTTTCCTGGGTTTCCCATTTTCACACCAGGGAAATGCTGGGGCTGTACCTTAATTAAGGTCACGGTCGCTTCCTTCCCACTCCTAGCCCTTCCCTATCCCACCGTCGCTATTAGATCTATCTGGGTTGGTGCGGCGTAAAACAAAATTTTCTAAACCCCATCAACCTCTGAAGCACAAGTGCATATCCAATTAGACAAATGAAGACAAAATGACAAACAACACTGAAATACAAACAAACATCACAAAATGTAGTCCACAACATCTGCAATTAAAACATGTGTTTTATTAAACATATGTCTTGCGTTAATAACACAAGGATGGTTACGGGGCGTCCATTAACCCGCTCTCGAAAAGGCAGTCAAATGGTCGTCTGCCTCTCTCTCTCTCACCAGACACAACATCCCTACAAATTTCAGCTTGGTCGGGGGCGTTCTTTAAACTGAATGGTCAAAATACGACTCCTCGAGACATTTAAATGTCATTCATACGATTTCAGTTATATTACATTAAAAGTTAATACACATGTTTTTTAGAAAAGTAGTTGCAGTGTGTTTGGTATGAATAATCAGCTACCTCTGTGGATCAGTGGTAGATGTGCTGGCCTTACGATCCCAAGATCGTGTGTTCAATCGGTTAGAGGCAGTCGGATACTTTAAGGGTGGAAATATTCCATTGGACACGCTGTGCCGCACGATATCGTCATGTAAATAATCTCCGGAGATACATTTTGTGTTTATCCTACAAAATTAATTAACTCAGCCCAAAGGAGGTCCATGTGCAGGCAGCTTAAATATCATCAACTTCAAGTGCCTGCGCACGGTGGGCGAGTCTTTATAACTACAATGTTTGTAACAACAACATAAGTTGTTTTAATTAACACTGACATTTACAAATCCAGGCAGCAATAACCAGTAATTATTCAGAAATAGGTTGAATCATTTTAGTGTACTGTACTGAGTTCACGAGACGATCCCTGAAAGTGCGGCGGCATGAGGATTGTTTTCTTTGTTTCCTTTTTGTATTGTTTTTGCTATTGAGGGCAAGTAAATGGGCGACCCAGGGCGACCCAGGCCGACAACTATGCCCTTCTACTCATCTGTTCTCGACAATGCACGATGAGTGAGAAAGATCTCTGTTTACTCTGCACTGGTGGGGGAAAAAAATTTGGCTGAGAAGCAGCATTTTGCCTCTCTTCAGAGAAGAAATCCCTTCTTCGCGTATATAAGTTCTATTTCTTTTTTTTTGGGGGGGGCGGGTTGGAGAGAAATCATCTCTTCTTAACAAACGGCCCCTTTCAGGGACTTAATTTTGTGATCCATTAGTGAAAAAATGTTATTAAATTTGAAAAAGACCAATAGAATTGCAGTTTTTTTACTAAAAACAGATCGTGAGTAAACGGCCCGGTATTTGAGTCGTATGTTCGTCTTGTTGGTCCTTGCGACCAGTATTGAGGGTAGGATGCCAGGGTCCGTTGAGTGGCTGAAGAGGATTCTAGATTTGGTCATCTTAACTATTTCCTAATCTGAGATCTGATAAGTGGAATACAAAGTTTGGTTCGTATCTTTTTATTAGCTTTCAGTCTAGAGGCTTTAGTCATCATTCTTAATGTCTTGCTTTGAAAACCTTGTAATTTTGAAAGTGGAGATTTAGGGGGAAATTGATTATGTTGAGGAGTTGCAGGTGCACAGACGACCCACTATTGGCTCGTGGCGACCAATATTTCATTCCCGCCTGGAAGAAAACATTGAGTGGTTTGAGCAAGCTCGTCCTGGATAAATACAACGGTGTACATCGTTCTTTTTCAGAGTTCTGCGTGAAATAGGCGTCTTGTGTTGAGGCAGTAAGCTAATGACTTGCTTAGTCGTAGATTAAACTACCGTTTAAGCATTAAACTTTGTGACCTAGGACTTTTTTCGCCTTGGATGTGACGTTATTTAATTTGATTTATTTAGTTTCAGTTTTATGTTCCTATTATATAATTACTATTATTTTCTACTTAAATAACAATAACATTAATACTGACGAGTGATCAATTCAGTGCCTTATCTGCTGGGTTTCTATCCGTAAGGCTGAGTCTCGAATTTCTAGTCGGCCCTAGGTTGAAATTGCATCTCAAAGTACGCAACGTCAGCAAGGATAGCCGGCCTTAAAATCCCCTCGATAACCAAAATAAACATAGGTGGTTCCAGAAGCCACAGCAATAATTGGGATAAGCTAAATAAATTACTACTAATATTGTGAAAATGAAAACCTACAACCTGTTTTCCAGTCATTGACCGGGTCAGGGATGAAATGAATGAAGCAAATATAGGCTATTAGTACGATGGGGTCGCCACTCCCAAAGTGATTTATTAATGACTGATAGATGCTATGCAATGAGAATGGAGAGTGTTGCTGGAATGAAAGATGACAGGGAAAACCGGAGTACCCGGAGAAAAACCTGTCCCGCCTCCGCTTTGTCCAGCACAAATCTCACATGGAGTGACCGGGATTTGAACCACGGTATCCAGCGGTGGGAGGTAGACGCGCTGCCGTCTGAGCCACGGAGGCTCTCTACTACTAATATTGTATTACTGCAATATTATTTATTTTACTTACTCAATCCGTTTATCCTCCAGGGTTCGTTTTTCCATGTACTCAGTGAGGGATGCCACTTCTACCGCTTCTAGGGCAGTGTCCTGGAATGTGAGGCATTTGATCGGGGATACAGCTGGGGAGGAGGGCCAGGGTTTCTCCCAGGTGGTCTCCCATGCTATTGCTGAACAGGGCATTGTGGGGGAGATGGGAAGATCGGAAGGGATAGACAAGGAGCAGGGAAGGAAGCGGCCATGGCGTTAAGTAATGTTTCTTCCAGGCATTTGCCTGGAGAGGAAGTGGGAAACACGGAAGACCACTTCAAGAATGGCTGAGGCTAGAATGAATTCCCCTATATTCTTTTGATCTCCGGAGGCTCAGTGGACTCCGTTCCAGTCCTCATTCCACGTTCCAAACTTCGCGCAGAGCCGGAAATCGAAACCGGACCTCCGGGGGAAACAGGTAATCACAGACATCACTACACCACTAAGACGTACTTACTGCGATATTACTCAATCATATAACATACAATCGGGGGACCTGGTAGGCCTACTTTTGAATGGTCAGAAAGGTCTAATAAGGGGATTGTGTAAAATTAACAGATACAACTTTACGTATTTCTTTTGTATCAAAACGCGTTTTCAGAATATTATTGCGGATTTTTGTGAGTACTGTATAGTAAACCTAGGTGCAATCGTAGTTGTATCGTATATATTCGTAGTAATAGAGAACTGATATTTTCGGAACGAATAGTAATAATACCTTCCCCACCTCTGCTCCGCCGTTGAGGATCGTCATAGTCTGGCTAGGGATCAGCTCGTCAGCTCCAGACAACTTGCCGTACCTGTAGAGAGACCCGTCACTTAGTGCGGACCGACGAGATCACTTCAATGGAGCTTCCTTACTGACCAAATACAGGGTCTCTCATTTAAACTGAGACCGTCGAAACCGCGTTTTAACCCCCCAGTACATAAGCTGCAGTACGGGAGGCGCGCACATAGTTCTTGACCATGCACACAGCTTGCACGTGTTCGATCTGGCAAGCATCAGTCGCCAGTCTGAATTTCAGCTGTTAACATTGCAACACCGTATGCTCGTATGTAAAAGTTCTAGTTTCATCTCATTGGTTGTGTAAACAGTCCTATCTCTCACTATTGATGTGAAGAAAATCCCAACAGTGTTTCTGAAGTCTCTCATCATGATGGGAATATTGGTGATTGGTGTGCTGCTAGTACAAGATGAACAGTTGGGCCTATTCTTTTCGAGACGAGAGTAAATGCAGAGAGGTACTAAGATGACATTTTGACGCCGTTTTTCACCAGTTAATAAAAAACCAAACCCCATGGCACTACAGCCCTTGAAGGGCCTTGGCCTACCAAGCGACCGCTGCTCAGCCGGAAGGCCTGCAGATTGCGAGGTGTCGTGTGGTCAGCACGACGAATCCTCTCGGCCGTTATTCTTGGCTTTTTAGACCGGGGTCGCTATCTCACCGTCAGATAGCTCCTCAATTCTAATCACGTAGGCTGAGTGGACCTCGAACCAGCCCTCAGGTCCAGGTAAAAATCCCTGACCTGGCAGGGAATCGAACCCGGGGCCTCCGGGTAAGAGGCAGGCACGCTACCCCTACACCACGGGGCCAGCTTCCATAAGTTAGTGGAAAAAGAAAAATCGCGTGGGTCGTTTCAGCAATATACAGCCCCTGCTCACACTCCAAAACATGTCCTTCTTACAATCTCGAAGTGTTTGCAGAGAAAGTGCTGTTCTATTTCCCCCTACTTCTCCAGATCAAGCAGTATGTGATTTCTACTTGTGGGGTGAACTGAGAGGACAAGTGTATAGAACAAATCCTCACACATTGGAGGAACTGAAAGAAAATACGAATGAAAGGAGAAACATTACAGTGGTAGAACTCACTCCTGTCAGCGGAAAATGTAGTTACCAGATACAATATACCTGTATAACCCAGGAAGGATGACACCTCCAGCATGTTTTATAAGGTAATATTATATACACTTTTAAAGCAGGGTGGCCGCACGAGATGTAATTTCGGCTGAGGCAGCTGCGTTAAAGCAGAATGCGTTCAGTATTAGTCAATATGGGAGACTCTTTATGTACACTTACCTCCTTAACACAAGAAACTGATTAATCCGGATCCCATTCGTCCCGACTTCGCTTAATAATAATAATGCATGAATGCAATTACAGTTTTTAGCTGAGTTACGTGCGCAATGTTGTAAACTACGCAGATGAGGAGATTGTTGGAAACGTGATCGCTGCAGAAAGCTCTGAAACGGATAAATATGACCAGGATGGAGCAGGTGTTAAAATATTAACATTAAGCCAAGCTTTAGCGAAATCAAATGCCGTCTAAACCTAGTCATTAAATACGTTGAAGATAACAATAATTTAACATATCTGCATATTACGAACATTTGAGGCATATGCGTGAGTTAATTATTGAAGATATTATTGTCATAGGAAGAGCGCAAGACGAACGAAAGATGAGCAGTTTCTTCAAACCAGTAAGCGTGTCAAGTGTGGTCAGTGAAGATGTGGCTTCATTGCCATGTTCTAATTCTGCACTACACTAGATATTCTGTATTTTGTATGGCCTAATACTGTATTGCATTATATCTTGTACACGAAATAACCTTTATGTTTCTTAATTTTAAAATAATGTACTGTAATCGTTCTTTTTACTGAACAGAGTGTCTACATATGCACCTGGGCTCATTTCATAAGTTGTTTTGTTTAATGTGGTCTTTCATTAATTCGGACAACCTAAAGCCCCGATTAGTCCGGATAACTGATGTTCTACTGCATATCCAAAATTTAATTAGGACTTTGTAGAAGCATTTATTCCCACGAAGATCAGAGGAAAACGTTTCGCATCAGGATTTAGGAGGGGGGAGGGAACTTACTAACCTTCACGTATTTCTTCGCCCTAATTTTTAATCCCAATCTCCGCTTCCTAGGAGAATACGGGCAGTTTTCGTGTTTTGTAAGATAGCTTAATGACATTAGGTGCCCTAGTTCCACGATTTAAGCTTCTAGGGTAGCTGGAAGTTCATTTGCCTTCCAAGGGCTGCACCAGGCCAGCAATAGCCATACTTCTTGAACTTTACTCGAAAACTAACCCATAAACGTCATGTACAATAGCCAGTATGTAAGTATGTAGGGTTTTTCGAAAGTAGAGGCCATAATGTGAGGAATATATTAATATTATTATTGATTTAACCCCACTAAGGAGCGCTGATGACTAGTTCTTCCTCGATGCTCTTCTTTGTTCCCAATATCTCTTGAGCCCTGCTGATAATTTCTCCTTTCTCTCCTGTGAAAGGAGCGTCCGATTTCTAGGAACTCTAGGTGGTGGGGTCCAAGACTGTACCGTAGCGCAAAATTTGGAACGATCTTCTATATCAATGTCTGAAATCCCAGCCGAATCCAAGTCCTTCTGTACTTCATTAAGCCACAAGCTTCCAGTCTTGTAGCTTTTAACGATACAGCTCAGAGTTCGATTTAAGGGAATATATTCCCCATAATGTAGAAAATAAAGAATGTTCTTTACGACATGTGGCTGGAAAAGTTTGGTTTCCGAGTTATGGACTTCAAAACATTGATATTCACCGGAACGTGTTTCTTCCCGCAGGAAGATGCCGTGACCGAAGATATTAACAAGACACACTGACAGTTAATCCTGAGGCGACGGGTACATTGAGTGTTGTATATGACGTTCGACTCTGGGACATGTACTTAAATCAGGAGCTGGCAGAGGTGCACTTCGTGTACAGTAAGGCGGGCGGCAATGCTGCGCTGGCTCGTCTTTTAGAACACTGCGAAGATGTCTGGATCGGAAGGTATTTGAACATCTCCATCACCGTCTGTGTGCTCATGGGAAGTTTACATCTCCTGGTTTGGATGGGGGACGACCAACATCTACAACTCCACATGTAGAGATGGATATTTTGGGTTCTGTGTACACGACTCCGTCAACAGCACACGAAGGTTAGTGTTGCAAGTGAATAGTCCTCATACGACTGTCTGAAGACTGTTAGAAGAAACAGTAAATGTTGTTGTGTCCTTATCATTTACAACGTGTACAAGCCCTGTCACCAGCAGATTACCCTGCACGAATTATGTTCTGCCAGTGGTTCTTGGAAATGTGTGCTACAAATCCGAACCTTCCTGCCTTACTATCATTCACAGGTGGTGCACAATTCACACGAGATGGCATTACAAACCTCCACAATCAGCATGCATGGACATATTTGAAACGACATGTAATTGTTCCATCTCATCACTTTGTAAGTGCTGTTCTCCCTCAATATGTGGGCCGGTATCTTTGGCAATCGGTACGTTGGACCCCATGTACTTGTGAACAGACTTACAGGACAGAAGTACAGAAACTTCCTGGAAAACACCATACCTCATTTTTATGAAGGCACTGCACTGATCATTCGTCAACAAGCTCACTTCTGGCATGATCGCGCTCATACACACTTCAGTCCTATGGCTCGCGGGTACCGATGGATAGGTAGAAGTGGCACAGTTGTTTCGCCTCCAGGATCGCCTGATTTGAGTCTTCTCTCTTTATACATTAAATCCCTTCGGAAACGAATTGTGACAGCTTGTGAGTAAGTACGCAATACTCGCTAAAATTGGGATCGTATTAATAAGGCCATGTAGGCCTGGATTCCAGCAGGAAGTGGACATTTTGAACATCTTCTGCAAAGGTAAGTACCTCGGGCAAAGAAAAACTTTACGAGAGTAGTATAATAAGCGGGTTCGGGCGCCACCTCCACCTCGGGCTCCCAGAGTCCACCTCCTCCTCCGCCGCCGCCTCCGCCGCCGCCGCCGTCCGCGGGAAATTTGAATTTTGGCGGGAAATTTGAATTTTGGCGCGAGATTTGAATTTGTAAACAAAGCCACGTGCTTTTTGACAGCTGTCATCGACAACAACGCAACGCTAACCTCACTGCTGCCATCTTGACGGGCCTAAACCTCACTAGTGCCAACTTAACCTAACTAGCATGAGGTAAACAAAGCCACGTGTTTTTTGACAGCCACGTGCTTTTTGACAGACAACAACGCATCGCTAACCTCAGTACTGCCATCTTGACGGGCCTAACCTTAGTGGTACCAACTTAACCTCACTAGCATGAGGTAAACAAAGCCACGTGCTTTTTGACAGCCACGTGCTTTTCGACAGATTTGTAAACAAAGCCACGTGCTTTTTGACAGACAACAACGCATCGCTAACCTCAGTACTGCCATCTTGACGGGCCTAACCTTAGTGGTACCAACTTAACCTCACTAGCATGAGGTAAACAAAGCCACGTGCTTTTTGACAGCCACGTGCTTTTTTGACAGCTGTCATCCGCCATCTTTAAACTACAGAGCACCGTGCTGCCCTCTTTCGTCACCTGTCATCGGCAGTGCTGCCATCTTGACGGGCCTAAACCTTAGTGCTACCAACTTAACCTCACTAGCTCGAGATAAACAAATCCACGTGCTTTTTGACAGCCACGTGCTTTTTTGATAGCTGTCATCCGCCATCTTTAATCTATAGAGCACAGTGCTGCCCTCTTTAGCTACTTACCTTTGAAATGTGGTGGCGGATAATTTGAAAAATGCTTTTCGACAAGCAGCCATCTTTAATCCAGAGAGAACAGTGCTGCCCTCTATGTGGTGGCGGCAAATTGAAAAATTCCACGTGCTCTTGTTTGAAAACAAACTCACGTGCTTTTTTGACAGCTGTCATCTGCCATCTTTGAGCACAGTGCTGCCCTCTTTAGTTTGAAATGTGGTGGTGGTAAATTCCACGTGCTCTTGTTTGGAAACAAAGCCATGTGCTTTTTTGACAGCTGTCATCCGCCATCTTTAATCAACAGAGCACTGTGCTACTATCATGCGGGCAATTTCATCACCTGTTATCCGCCATCTTTAATCCACAGGACACCGTGCTGCCCTCTTTATGGCTACTACCTTAAGCATGTAGTAGCGGGCAATTTGAAAAGTTCTGTTAGCTATCATCCACCATCTTTAATCAAGAGAGCACCGTGCTGCCATCTTTAGCTAGATACCTTTGAAATGTGGTGGCGGCAAATTGAAAAATTCCACGTGCTCTTGTTTGGAAACAAACTCATGTGCTTTTTTGACAGCTACCATCCGCCATCTTTAATCAACAGAGCATAGTGCTGCCCTCTTTAGTTTGAAATGTGGTGGCGGCAAATTCCACGTGCTCTTGTTTGGTAAACATAGCCACGTGCTTTTATGACAGCTATCATCCGCCATCTTTAATCCAGAGAGCACCGTGCTGCCCTCTTTATCGCAGTAGATGTAAATTCGTCACCTGTCATACGCAGTGCTGCCATCTTTAGCTAGATACCTTTGAAATGTGGTGACGGATAATTTAAAAAGAAAAATTCTACAGCAGCCCTCTCTCGACGCTAATTGCATAAGATGGCGGCTATACATGACTCCTTAAGGGTGCTTACGCAAGATGGCTGCTATACACAGGTTCTTATGAGACGCCCTTGGGATGCTTGCACAAGATGGCAGTTATACATGGCTCCTTATGAGATGCCCTAGGGATGCTTGCGCAAGATAGCGGCTGCTCTTATGGGACGGCTTAAGGGTCCTTGCACAAGATGGCTTGAGACGCCCTAAGGATGCTTGCGCAAGATGGCGGACACAAGATGGCGGCTATACACAACTCCTTATGAGACGCTTTAAGGGTGCTTGCGCAAGATGGTTGCTACTCTTAGCTTAGAGGCTAACGTGTCGTGATAGTTCGATTCATTAAATTTAGGGCTTAAATGCAAAATGTTAAATATATCGAAAACGGTGCACCGTAGAGCAAAACGGACAAAATTTTTCTGCCTAATACCTAGGTTCGCAGTATGAGGAACAAGAAAATCATAGTCTAATGATGGGATCAACGGTTCGGTTCCTACTTAGGCCCTTTGGCATTTGCTCTGTTTTAGCTTGTATTGAAGCGAGTCTTCGTAACATGATCAGGTCTAGCTATGGTAGAGAGTATAACGTACCGTGCAGGTTCGATTCATTAAATTTGGAGGCTTAAATGCAAAATGTTAAATATCTCGAAAACGATGCATCGTAGAGCAAAACGGACAAAATTTTTCCGCCTAATACGTAGGTTCGTAGTATCAGGAACAAGAAAAAACATAGTCTAATGATGAGATCAACGGTTCGATTCCTACTTAAGCCCTTTGGCATTCGCAGCTATCTATTTCTACAAGATGGTGGCTGCTCTTATGAGAAACAAGATGCCTTGAGACGTCCTAGGGATGCTTACACAAGATGGCAGACACAAAATGGTGACTATACATAGCTCCTTATGAGACGGCCTAGGGGTGCTCGCACAAGATGGCGGCTACTCTTATGAAGAAAGCTAGCTTAGAGGCTACTGCGCAAGATAACAGCTGCTGTTATGCATGTGGTGGAGGGCAATTTGAAATTCTATGTACTTAATCAACAGAGCACCCTGCTACCCTCTTTAGCTGAAATGTGGTGGTGGATAATTTGAAAAATTCTTTTGACAGCTATCATCTTTAAACAATGGCGACTATACATAGGCTGTTAAGGCCTTATCATTCTCCTCCTCCTCCTCCTCCTCCTCCTCCTCCTCCTCCTCCTTCTCTACCTCCTCCTCCTCCTTCTCTACCTCCTCCTCCGCCTCTTATGTCAAGGCATAGCTTTATATCGAACAAGTTTAAACCTGCATCGCGAAGGCAAGCGTGTGCAGCGATAACATTATTGTGCATGTTTAGACTTTCGAAACATAAGAAGAGTAGAATAAAACGCTGTACTCGATACGACATGTGATCAGAACATTGATTGATGCGTTCAGAAAACAAAATAAGTGATCAAGACTAGAATCGAACGATGTACTCAATACATCATGTGTTTAGAATATGTCAGGGGATACGCTTGTTCTAAGAAGATCAGATTGAAACATAACAAGACTAGAATAGAACACTGTAATCGATGTTGTTAACTTCAACATGTGATCAGAACATTGATTGATGTGTTCAGAACACAAAATAAGTGATCATGACTAGAATCGAACACTGTACTCGATACAACATGTGATCAGAACATTGATCGATGTGTTCAGAACACGAAATAAGTGATCAAGACTAGAATCTAACACTGTACTCAATACAACATGTGTTTAGAACATGTTAGGGGGTACCCTTGTTCTAAGAAGATCAGAATGAAACATAACAAGACTAGAATCGAACACTGTAATCGATGTTGTTAACCTCAACATATGATCAGAACATTGTTTGATGTGTTCAGAGCAAAAGTACAATTTTGATGATTTGCTTAGTGTAAAATCAAAAACTATGGAAACACACTGTGCACATATCGCGTAGCTAACTCGCTCAGTAAGCAATATCGCAAAACTACAACTTCAATGATTTGCATAGTGTAAAAATCAAAAACACACTGTACCCATACTGCGCAGCTAACTCGCTCGGTAAACGATATAGCCAAAGTATAACTTCAAATTATTTACCTTCCATCATTCGTCTTATGTGTAAAAATCAGTCGAACAAGTTATCGCATAAACATGGCTGAAAAAAAATCGTGATAGTGTATGGAACCCAGGGGTTACATCTTATCAGAAGGGCAAAAAGGATGAAAGGACTCTTCCTCCTCCTTACCGCACATTCCTTGAAGGGCTAATTGGCTGAAGGGCTAATGGGCAAAAGGGCTAAAGGGCTAAAGGGCTAATGGGCTAAAGGGCTAAAGGAGCAACAACCTCGTCGATCGCTATCAACAAGAACGCTTGTACTTTGTTAAGTGTAGAAAATTAATCTTTATTTGTAAATGGTTTCATGTTCAGAACAAGGAATGGAACCTAGGGGTTACGTCTTACGTAATAAAATCCCCGAGGTGCGATGAGTTACGTTTTTCGAACTAGTGTTTGGAACACTGAACTTTTCAAGATGATAACAGAGAGTTTAGCAATGTTCTGTTGTTGGATTTTAAATTCCGCGCTACAACATGCATAAGGTGGTAGCCTTGAGGTTTACCGCCGTAAAGATGGCAAGAGTGAGGTTAACAATGTTCTGTTGTTGGATTTTAAATTCCGCGCTACAACATGCATAAGGTGGCAGCCTTGAGGTTTACCGCCGTAAAGATGACAAGAGTGAGGTTAACAATGTTCTGTTGTTGGATTTTAAATTCCGCGCTATAACATGCATAAGGTGGCAGCCTTGAGGTTTACCGCCGTAAAGATGGCAGCAGTGAGGTTAGCGACGCTCTATTGTCCTTCGAAGTGAGGTTAGGGTTCGTCAAGAAGACAGCTGTCAAAAAAGCACGTGGCTATGTTCACCAAACAAGAGCACGTGGCTGTGACGTCACGGTCACGTAGTATGTTGCCTCAGCATGTAAAGTTCAATGTCTACACCTACGTAGTTAACACTCTGCTATGTTCGCAAGATTTTTTACACATAACTATTCTTTATGCTTTAAGTTCATGCACATAGGCTATGCTAAGATAGCAGTACAAACACATGCGAACTTTGTACATTCTAATGGAATAAGTTTAGTACTGTGTGCATCATGGATACATGATGTGTGCACGCATTTAATCTTGACTATACGTAATGCTGCTGCTTTGTTTACAAGAATTTTATACATTGCTATTCTTTATGCTTTAAGTTCGTGCACGCACAAGCGATACTCGTACGCTCTAGCAGGAGAAGTTTAGTACGATATTCGATACATACATTATCGATAGGTGATGTGTACACGCTTTAGAACATAGCTCATCTTTATGCTTTAAGTTCGTGCACATGGGTTAGGGATACACAAAAGCGATTGCTACATGCTCTAGTGGAAGAAGTCTAGTACGATAGTCGATGCATGTAAAATCGATAGGTTATGCTAAGATAGCAGCACACTTACATGATTTTAGCACAATCTAGTGGAAAAAGTTTAGCATGATAGTCGTTTCGTGCAAAATCATTAGGTAATGTGTAAACGCTTTGAAACAAGGCTATTCTTTGTACTTTAAGTTCATGCGTACAGGTTATGCAAAGATAGCAGCACAATCTAGCGGAAGAAGTTTAGTACGATATTTGATGCATGCAAAATCGATAGGTGACGTGTACACGCTTTGAAGCATGGCTATTCTTTGTACTTTAAGTTCATGGGTATAAGTTATGCTAAGATACCAGCACAATCTAGCGGAAGAAGTTTAGTACGAGATTCGATGCATGCAAAATCGATAGGTGATGTGTACACACTTTGAAACATAGCTATTCTTTGTACTTTAAGTTCATGAGTATGAGTTATGCTAAGATAGCAGCACAACCTAGCGGAAGAAGTTTTGTACGAGAGTCGATACATGCAAAGTCGATAGGTAATGTGTACACGCTTTGAAACATAGCTATTCTTTGTACCTTAAAGTCATGCGTATAGGTTATGCTAAGATAGCAGCACAATCTAGCGGAAGAAGTTTAGTACGATATTCGATACATACATTATCGATAGGTAATGTGTACACGCTTTGAAACAAGGCTATTCTTTGTACTTTAAGTTCATGCGTCTTAGTTATGCTTGCGATAGTCGATGCATGTAAAATCGATAGGTTATGCTAAGATAGCAGCACGCTTACACGATTTTAGCACAATCTAGTGGAAGAAGTTTAGTACGAGAGTCGATGCTTGCAAAATCGTTAGGTAATGTGTACACGCTTTGAAACAAGGCTATTCTTTGTACTTTAAGTTCATGCGTCTTAGTTATGCTAAGATAGCAGCACAATCTACCTGAAGAAGTTTTGTACGAGAGTCGATACATGCAAAATCGATAGTTGATGCGTACACGCTTTGAAACATGACTATTCATTGTACTTTAAGTTCATGGGTATAGGTTATGCTAAGATAGCAGCACAATCTAGCGGAAGAAATTTAGTAAGATATTCGATGAATGCAAAATCAATAAGTAATGTGTACACGTTTTGAAACATGGCTATTCTTCGTACTTTAAGTTCATGTGTATAAGTTATGCTAAGATAGCAGCACAACCTAGCGGAAGAAGTTTAGTACGATATTTGTTGCATGCAAAGTCGATAGGTAATGTGTACACGCTTTGAAACATGGCTATTCTTTGTACCTTAAGGTCATGCGTATAGGTTATGCTAAGATAGCAGCACAATCTAGCGGAAGAAGTTTAGTACGAGAGTCGATGCTTGCAAAATCGATAGGTAATGTGTACACGTTTTGAGACATAGCTATTCTTTGTTCTTTAAGTTCATGCGTCTTAGTTATGCTGAGATAGCAGCACAATCTACCTGCAGAAGTTTAGTATGAGAGTCGATACATGCAAATTCGATAGTTGATGTGTACACGCTTTGAAACATGACTATTCATTGTACTTTAAGTTCATGGGTATAGGTTATGCTAAGATAGCAGCACAATCTAGCGGAAGAAATTTAGTACGATATTTGATGCATGCAAAATCAATAAGTAATGTGTACACGCTTTGAAACATGGCTATTCTTTGTACTTTAAGTTCATGTGTATAAGTTATGCTAAGAAAGCAGCACAACCTAGCGGAAGAAGTTTAGTACGATATTTGTTGCATGCAAAGTCGATAGGTAATGTGTACACGCTTTGAAACATGGCTATTCTTTGTACCTTAAGGTCACGCGTATAGGTTATGCTAAGATAGCAGCACAATCTAGCGGAAGAAGTTTAGTACGAGAGTCGATGTGTGCAAAATCGATAGGAGATGTGTACACGCTTTGAAACATGGCTATTCATTGTACTTTAATTTTATGTGTATAGGTTATGCTAAGATAGCAGCACGATCTAGCGGAAGAAGTTTAGTACGATGGTCGATGCATGTAAAATCGATAGGTGATGTGTACACGCTTTGAAACACGGCAATTCATACTGCTGCTCTGTTCCCAAGACTTTTAAGCATAGCTAATCCTAATGCTGCTCTTAACGACATCGAGCTAAGGATTGATTACGTGACCGTGACGTCACAGCTACGTGCTCTTGTTTGGTGAACATAGCCACGTGCTTTTTTGACAGCTGTCTTCTTGACAAACCCTAACCTCACTTCGAAGGACAATAGAGCGTCGCTAACCTCACTGCTGCCATCTTTACGGCGGTAAACCTCAAGGCTGCCACCTTATGCATGTTATAGCGCGGAATTTAAAATCCAACAACAGAACATTGTTAACCTCACTCTTGCCATCTTTACGGCGGTAAACCTCAAGGCTGCCACCTTATGCATGTTGTAGCGCGGAATTTAAAATCCAACAACAGAACATTGTTAACCTCACTCTTGCCATCTTTACGGCGGTAAACCTCAAGGCTACCACCTTATGCATGTTGTAGCGCGGAATTTAAAATCCAACAACAGAACATTGCTAAACTCTCTGCTATCATCTTGAAAAGTTCAGTGTTCCAAACACTAGTTCGAAAAACGTAACTCATCGCACCTCGGGGATTTTATTACGTAAGACGTAACCCCTAGGTTCCATTCCTTGTTCTGAACATGAAACCATTTACAAATAAAGATTAATTTTCTACACTTAACAAAGTACAAGCGTTCTTGTTGATAGCGATCGACGAGGTTGTTGCTCCTTTAGCCCTTTAGCCCATTAGCCCTTTAGCCCTTTAGCCCTTTTGCCCATTAGCCCTTCAGCCAATTAGCCCTTCAAGGAATGTGCGGTAAGGAGGAGGAAGAGTCCTTTCATCCTTTTTGCCCTTCTGATAAGATGTAACCCCTGGGTTCCATACACTATCACGATTTTTTTTCAGCCATGTTTATGCGATAACTTGTTCGACTGATTTTTACACATAAGACGAATGATGGAAGGTAAATAATTTGAAGTTATACTTTGGCTATATCGTTTACCGAGCGAGTTAGCTGCGCAGTATGGGTACAGTGTGTTTTTGATTTTTACACTATGCAAATCATTGAAGTTGTAGTTTTGCAATATTGCTTACTGAGCGAGTTAGCTACGCGATATGTGCACAGTGTGTTTCCATAGTTTTTGATTTTACACTAAGCAAATCATCAAAATTGTACTTTTGCTCTGAACACATCAAACAATGTTCTGATCATATGTTGAGGTTAACAACATCGATTACAGTGTTCGATTCTAGTCTTGTTATGTTTCATTCTGATCTTCTTAGAACAAGGGTACCCCCTAACATGTTCTAAACACATGTTGTATTGAGTACAGTGTTAGATTCTAGTCTTGATCACTTATTTCGTGTTCTGAACACATCGATCAATGTTCTGATCACATGTTGTATCGAGTACAGTGTTCGATTCTAGTCATGATCACTTATTTTGTGTTCTGAACACATCAATCAATGTTCTGATCACATGTTGAAGTTAACAACATCGATTACAGTGTTCTATTCTAGTCTTGTTATGTTTCAATCTGATCTTCTTAGAACAAGCGTATCCCCTGACATATTCTAAACACATGATGTATTGAGTACATCGTTCGATTCTAGTCTTGATCACTTATTTTGTTTTCTGAACGCATCAATCAATGTTCTGATCACATGTCGTATCGAGTACAGCGTTTTATTCTACTCTTCTTATGTTTCGAAAGTCTAAACATGCACAATAATGTTATCGCTGCACACGCTTGCCTTCGCGATGCAGGTTTAAACTTGTTCGATATAAAGCTATGCCTTGACATAAGAGGCGGAGGAGGAGGTAGAGAAGGAGGAGGAGGAGGTAGAGAAGGAGGAGGAGGAGGAGGAGGAGGAGGAGGAGGAGGAGGAGAATGATAAGGCCTTAACAGCCTATGTATAGTCGCCATTGTTTAAAGATGATAGCTGTCAAAAGAATTTTTCAAATTATCCACCACCACATTTCAGCTAAAGAGGGTAGCAGGGTGCTCTGTTGATTAAGTACATAGAATTTCAAATTGCCCTCCACCACATGCATAACAGCAGCTGTTATCTTGCGCAGTAGCCTCTAAGCTAGCTTTCTTCATAAGAGTAGCCGCCATCTTGTGCGAGCACCCCTAGGCCGTCTCATAAGGAGCTATGTATAGTCACCATTTTGTGTCTGCCATCTTGTGTAAGCATCCCTAGGACGTCTCAAGGCATCTTGTTTCTCATAAGAGCAGCCACCATCTTGTAGAAATAGATAGCTGCGAATGCCAAAGGGCTTAAGTAGGAATCGAACCGTTGATCTCATCATTAGACTATGTTTTTTCTTGTTCCTGATACTACGAACCTACGTATTAGGCGGAAAAATTTTGTCCGTTTTGCTCTACGATGCATCGTTTTCGAGATATTTAACATTTTGCATTTAAGCCTCCAAATTTAATGAATCGAACCTGCACGGTACGTTATACTCTCTACCATAGCTAGACCTGATCATGTTACGAAGACTCGCTTCAATACAAGCTAAAACAGAGCAAATGCCAAAGGGCCTAAGTAGGAACCGAACCGTTGATCCCATCATTAGACTATGATTTTCTTGTTCCTCATACTGCGAACCTAGGTATTAGGCAGAAAAATTTTGTCCGTTTTGCTCTACGGTGCACCGTTTTCGATATATTTAACATTTTGCATTTAAGCCCTAAATTTAATGAATCGAACTATCACGACACGTTAGCCTCTAAGCTAAGAGTAGCAACCATCTTGCGCAAGCACCCTTAAAGCGTCTCATAAGGAGTTGTGTATAGCCGCCATCTTGTGTCCGCCATCTTGCGCAAGCATCCTTAGGGAGTCTCAAGCCATCTTGTGCAAGGACCCTTAAGCCGTCCCATAAGAGCAGCCGCTATCTTGCGCAAGCATCCCTAGGGCATCTCATAAGGAGCCATGTATAACTGCCATCTTGCGCAAGCATCCCAAGGGCGTCTCATTAGAACCTGTGTATAGCAGCCATCTTGCGTAAGCACCCTTAAGGAGTCATGTATAGCCGCCATCTTATGCAATTAGCGTCGAGAGAGGGCTGCTGTAGAATTTTTCTTTTTAAATTATCCGTCACCACATTTCAAAGGTATCTAGCTAAAGATGGCAGCACTGCGTATGACAGGTGACGAATTTACATCTACTGCGATAAAGAGGGCAGCACGGTGCTCTCTGGATTAAAGATGGCGGATGATAGCTGTCATAAAAGCACGTGGCTATGTTTACCAAACAAGAGCACGTGGAATTTGCCGCCACCACATTTCAAACTAAAGAGGGCAGCACTATGCTCTGTTGATTAAAGATGGCGGATGGTAGCTGTCAAAAAAGCACGTGAGTTTGTTTCCAAACAAGAGCACGTGCAATTTTTCAATTTGCCGCCACCACATTTCAAAGGTATCTAGCTAAAGATGGCAGCACGGTGCTCTCTTGATTAAAGATGGTGGATGATAGCTAACAGAACTTTTCAAATTGCCCGCTACTACATGCTTAAGGTAGTAGCCATAAAGAGGGCAGCACGGTGTTCTGTGGATTAAAGATGGCGGATAACAGGTGATGAAATTGCCCGCATGATAGTAGCACAGTGCTCTGTTGATTAAAGATGGCGGATGACAGCTGTCAAAAAAGCACATGGCTTTGTTTCCAAACAAGAGCACGTGGAATTTACCACCACCACATTTCAAACTAAAGAGGGCAGCACTGTGCTCAAAGATGGCAGATGACAGCTGTCAAAAAAGCACGTGAGTTTGTTTTCAAACAAGAGCACGTGGAATTTTTCAATTTGCCGCCACCACATAGAGGGCAGCACTGTTCTCTCTGGATTAAAGATGGCTGCTTGTCGAAAAGCATTTTTCAAATTATCCGCCACCACATTTCAAAGGTAAGTAGCTAAAGAGGGCAGCACTGTGCTCTATAGATTAAAGATGGCGGATGACAGCTATCAAAAATGCACGTGGCTGTCAAAAAGCACGTGGATTTGTTTATCTCGAGCTAGTGAGGTTAAGTTGGTAGCACTAAGGTTTAGGCCCGTCAAGATGGCAGCACTGCCGATGACAGGTGACGAAAGAGGGCAGCACGGTGCTCTGTAGTTTAAAGATGGCGGATGACAGCTGTCAAAAAAGCACGTGGCTGTCAAAAAGCACGTGGCTTTGCTTATCTCGCGCTAGTTAGGTTAAGTTGGTACTACTGCGGTTTAGGCCCGTCAAGATGGCAGTACTGAGGTTAGCGATGCGTTGTTGTCTGTCAAAAAGCACGTGGCTTTGTTTACAAATCTGTCGAAAAGCACGTGGCTGTCAAAAAGCACGTGGCTTTGTTTACCTCATGCTAGTGAGGTTAAGTTGGTACCACTAAGGTTAGGCCCGTCAAGATGGCAGTACTGAGGTTAGCGATGCGTTGTTGTCTGTCAAAAAGCACGTGGCTTTGTTTACAAATCTGTCGAAAAGCACGTGGCTGTCAAAAAGCACGTGGCTTTGTTTACCTCATGCTAGTGAGGTTAAGTTGGTACCACTAAGGTTAGGCCCGTCAAGATGGCAGTACTGAGGTTAGCGATGCGTTGTTGTCTGTCAAAAAGCACGTGGCTGTCAAAAAACACGTGGCTTTGTTTACCTCATGCTAGTTAGGTTAAGTTGGCACTAGTGAGGTTTAGGCCCGTCAAGATGGCAGCAGTGAGGTTAGCGTTGCGTTGTTGTCGATGACAGCTGTCAAAAAGCACGTGGCTTTGTTTAGAAATTCAAATCTCGCGCCAAAATTCAAATTTCCCGCCAAAATTCAAATTTCCCGCGGGCGGCGGCGGCGGAGGCGGCGGCGGAGGAGGAGGTGGAGGTGGCCTCTGGGAGCCCGAGGTGGAGGTGGCGCCCGAACCCGCTTATTATACTACTTACGAGGAATGTCACTATTTTGAAGCCGGTAACTCGGAAAACAGGCATTTCTGGGCACATGTTGTATTTAAACATTTTTATTGTCTGCATATGGAAAATGCACACCAGAAATTATCCCCTATATTTCTGAAACATCCTGTATACGGTATAAGAATAAATAAATAAATAAATAAATAAATAAATAAATAAATAAATAAATAAATAAATAAATAAATGCAAAATGTTTATACGTTGAAAATGTAAGTTTCGCCTTCGTAGATTTCCTTAGATTATAATTGTACTGTGCCCGAGATCCACGACCTTTATGCAGTCCATGTTAGTTAAGTTTTTCATTCCTCAATTTGATAATAGATATTGTCTACATTTACTTTTCTCTTCAAGACTGAATAATTGTTTTACTCCCTTTTTCTACATTAAAATTACTTCACTCCGTCAACATGGTTGTTTCTAATTCAGAGGGCATACGAATAAGACCAGAAAGAAAGGAGAGCAGACATATGCTGAGCACATTCTTTGTTAACTGGAATGAAACAATAATGGCAGAATGTAATTTGTAGCGTAATATGAGCTTTCGTCTTGCTTGAATTGAGCTCAATTTGTGACGAACAGGGGAAGGTTTTAATTTTGACGCAGCTTCCCCAGGGAAATTTTCACGTCTATGCGTTTCTTCTCTATAACGTTCGTTGGAAATATTCATCGCAGTCCCCGGCTATGTACATAGTGAGGCATTGAGCCTGCAGACGAACCCACGCTCTCTTCCGGCGCTTCGAGCTCTACCATCACAATTTCCGTAACTCTGCATATAATATTAACGCATGTGTAAGCTGTTACATATTTAGTTCCCTCAATATAATCCCTCGTTTCCATATATTGAATCTGGTCTTTCTGGGATAAGTTTTAGTGATGACTACAGGACCGATGTTTATGACTTTTAAGAAATGCTGAAAATCAATATATGTAAAATAAGAGTTTTGTCTGTACAGTGCTCAGAATTTGAAAATAATTGTATTTCTGTATCGGTCATGTTCAGAGTAACAAGGAAATGCACTTTTTACTTTTCCGTACTTTATATGTCTGTCTGTCTGTATGTATGTATGTATGTATGTACATGAATCCCGAGAAAACATCTGCAGAGAATTTAATTACAATCGGTATGTAAAGTCGGGGGATAAGCCACCACAATCATTTCATTCACGCTGAGTGAAATGATAGTTTATGGGAAGGATTAAAATTAATTTCTCAAATATTTATGTTATTAGTGCTTCTATCGATAAAGTTATATAGAATTAAACTTCCGATCATTTATTTCTTATACATATTTACCATATCGGCTATGATAACACAGATATTCATGATTTTGTATTGTTGTTGTAAGTCCATACCAATGACGAGCCACGTGAAAATGGGTAAACGGAATTTAAAGAAAATCGGTATATAGAGTTGGAGAATAAGAAACTACAACTTTAGCTATGCAAAATTGTATTCATCATGGATGATATGGTAGTTTAGGTGAAGGCGCCAAAAATTTAATTTTCAATTACCTATGTTATTGGTCCGATCCAAAAGTACTACAATCGTAACAAAAGTTATAGAGGAAAACATTCCGGTCATGTATGTTTTGTTCGGTTTTACCGTGCCGACTATGATAAGAGTGGTATTTCAGAGTTGGAAGAAAATGAAATGTGATGGCCTACAATATCGATAGCTCATAACATTGATCAACAATAACATTACATTGACTACTATTTGTTGTAATGTTCTTTGTCTCTTATGTTTCCACTCAGCTCCGATAGATGGGATTACTGTTGCGTACCGGATATAACAGCCTGACTGAATATTGGCGGGAAATAGCTGGGGAGTTAGGAACTTTCTTCTTTAGCATGCCATTCCTCTGGTTCATCATAGTATTCCAGCTATTACATACCTACTCTGACGCGCTGTTTTGAATGATAAGTGTGCACACTTAAGGCATAAGCTCCCTTAGTAGAGGTATGAACTGGTCTAGAATTACAATTTAGGTCTATTCCAATTTATAGCACCACAATTCACTAAATAACTCAAACTTCAACCCAGAAAAGAGCCGTTTCTTAAGAAAAGCTTCTTCCTCTTCACTTTTATTAAAAATACATTCATTTTATTGCAAACTATCAGCGAAGATGGGATTTGACCTCTGGCTTGGAGGAAAAATTTACCTCCAAGTCGGATAGTTTCTTCCCCCGCCAGTGTAGTGAATTAAGATTTTCCGACTCATCGGGTTTTCCTAGGAAACAGATAAGTAAACGGGCATAGTTTTTGCCCTAGGACCCTCCACTATTCGAAGTCCCAGCCGATAAATAACGAAGAGTGTTCATGGATCACGGATGTCTGCAGCCTGGTCATTCCAGCTCTGGAACTTTGGACTGTTAGATCGACAGCTTAGTACTGCTCGTTTAAAGTGGGAAAATGTGTGGTTTTTCATTTGATGGAGCATTTAATATGAAAGCATTGCTTTTAACCGCGCCATTCCTACTGATGTCGTTGTAATGACCCATGTTCATCTCAGTTGAGAAAACCACTAATAGAATATTTCTGAGAATCTAAAAAGGCAAGTGGAGAGTGAGTGTCTGCCATTATCATGAAAATTCCCCAACCTAATTGTGACTTTTGTAGACAAGCGGGTCTACATTTACAATGACAATTCCTTAACCCAGTTTTCATATGAGAAAAGACGTTTGGTGAAATCCCCATCGTGTTTCTAGGGTAAGGTTAAGAGCTATGCATTTGATCCAAACAGACGTACCCTACATTATTCAATGTTCGTAGCCTTTGAGGGGTATGCAACCTTTTAGCCATCTGTGTACTGTGGATGGATGACTTCAGCCTAATGACATTCCTAAAATCAGTTCCACGTAGGTAGTATGAAGAATATGGTGTGTGGCACTCCTGTAACGTCAGCGGAGGACCTTAGTGCTTGAGTCCACGGAGCGATTGAAATTCTTCAAGACAACCGCACTTATTGCGCCATGTGCGTGAGGCTCAGCAACGCAGATGTAGGCTACGCTATGACATAGGAGTTACACAGTTCGAACCCCGTTTGTAATAAGCCCGATGTGCTACTCATGTTGGTTTTATTGACGACATGCGGAACGCACACCCAACTAACACTTCTATGCGCTACAGAGTCCAAACTGTACGTTTCTGGATATGGGTTCGTGTTGGAAGACGAAACAAACTGCCTTCCCACACAACATATTAAGCTTTGTAGGTGTTTTGGGGACACCTTGTGTACAAATGTAAGACATACTTGCACATTATTTTCCATTGTATCACTTTCAATTAATAATTTATTTTTAAAACCTTAAGTCATAACAATAAAATATTATTTTTGATAGATGAACTCGTTTATATAATTGCATATGAAATTGGATTACCTAGTGTATACCATGAAATAAACCCTGAAAGCAATTTTACTTTTTCCTGAAAAATTACTCTTTTGTTGGTTACATCCTTATTACGGGGAGGTTTCTATTCCAATTTGCCTCTCCTATTATTTAATTTCCTTCGAAAGGGAGCATAATTTGCAATCAATATATTTAACTCCTCATCAGGCATGCGTGGTATCTGCAATACTTGAACTACTGAACTTCCAATATACACATTTGTTATCATTTCGTAATGAATAGTTCAATGAGTAATACATCATTCTTGACAGGTTGGAGAGCATTTAATGCCTTCGCAAATTATTGAATTAATGGTGGTATTTGCGGATTCGTACGTTTCAGGACATCAGGCGCTGCGTTGAAACACAAACATAATTGCAACTGAAACACAAGTTAACAGGCATGTTTTTCTCCTTACTCTCGAGGGGATAGACAGTACTGTTCACTTTAACCATGCACTTTCACTTCCACTTTCGCGATGCACTTAGATCAAGTAAACAGAAACCATGCGTCATCAATACGAATGGAAAACAGGTACATGGCATAAGTCTCCCTTAAATGTAGGTGTCACTGGTAGAAAGAAATGATGCAGTTGGATGCATATTGATTTTACTATGCGATCTTTCAGATACATTAATACCGATTAAAATGTGGTCTGGAACTTCCGTTGTTAAAGTATAACTTATGAAGAAACGAACATATTCATGATACACCAAGACAGGCAAGAAATCCAAATAAGTAAACAATATCTGTAATATCTGTAGAAGTAGGGAGCCTCCGTGGCTCAGACGGCAGCGCGTCGGCCTCTCACCGCTGGATACCGTGGTTCAAATCCCGGTCACTCCATGTGAGATTTGTGCTGGACAAAGCGGAGGCGGGACAGGTTTTTCTCCGGGTACTCCGTTTTTCCCTGTCATCTTTCATTCCAGCAATACTCTCCATTCTCATTTCATGGCATCTATCATTCATTAATAAATCACTTTGGGAGTGGCGACCCCATCGTACTAACAGCCTATATCTGCTTCATTCATCCCATCCCTGACCCGGTCAATGACTGGAAAACAGGCTGTAGGTTTTCATTTTCATCTGTAGAAGTGTCAAAAGCGTATTGTGAATCTTATCCAATTCGTGAAGAATTTTGGACGTTCGGTGTTAGTTTATTAGATCTCATTTAATGGTTGAAAATCTTGTTTGCCTTTGCTATTCTCGCTTAACTTCTGTAATTAATCTTCTGAAGAATGTTATTGAGTGTTTCATGTATTAAAATTTGTTTACTGCGATTTCAAATATTTATGTAAAGATTTGTTTCCAAACAGTTTTTTTTTAACTAAAGTGAAGAAGGGGATACATATCTCCTTTTAAAGCGGTGTCAAAACATACATCAAATCGTATCATATATAATTTTGACATTCTCTACAATAAATACAATACGAATATCGTAAAAAAATGTAAGCATATTTTGAGTCTGCTGTGTCTTATATGTATATTTAATTTATGGTTTGATAATAAGTATGTTGTTTAAATCCTGCCAATCCTGCCTTCTTCATAGTTAGGGGTATACTACTCACGACTGGTAAACAGTCCCAAGCTTATCAGTGTGCCTATGCACAGTGCACTAAAATGTCTTCTCATACGCTTCCGGTGGCAGATCGCATTAGAAAATGGGAAAAATTGACGTCACAAACATTGTTCACGTTAATCAAAGTGTTATCTCCATGTTGTGAAAAATGTTACAGGGTCTCGGGTTCGATTACCGGGAGGGTCGAATACATTAACCTTAAATGATAATTTCCCTTTGCTAGAGGAATGGGTGTTTGTACTGTCCCCAACAATCCTGCAGCTCACACACCGCACACAACACTATCCTTCATTACCAAAAAACGCAGTTTCCTATACATTACAGATGCCGCCCACCCTCGTTGGAGGGTCTGCCTTACAAGGGCTCTACCAGGCTAGTAACATGTTCTCGGACTATCCAGGCACTAAATTCCATACAGTAAATAATACATTCAAAACTTTTCTGTAAATAAGTAATTTTATATATTACTAGCTATATTGCCCGGCGCTGCCCGGGCATTTTATTGTTTCCTTTAGGTATCTTACTACCTGTTAATTATGTGTGAAGAGATTTTTTGTAGATTTCGTTATTGTAACGTTGGCTGATTAAGAAATATTTTGTTTTTCAGAAGTTATTGTTGTGTTTAATTTCAAGTCTTATACATTATATTCTTTCTCGTTAATCAACCTAATCTCGGCAAGTTTGGACATTTTCTTCATCACCACTTTTAGCCATGCCTACGCAGCTGAACTGGTACTTAAACGGCATCCAGACTGCCCCAAAATATTTCTGTTAGCACGGATATTATGGATTAGACGCTAATATTGGCCGTTTTGGATTGTTCTTTTACGTCATTCACTACCTTAGGTTTGCTAGAGGGTGTTTTACTCCTCCACTGTGTTTTCGATGTAGTAATTCGTATTTGTACGAAGTTTGGTTGAGAGCTATTCTGGAAGGTATTGTACAAAACTATATCTAAAATATAAGTAATTTTCTCTTTCACAACTTTTACTTTTAGGATTTGCATTACTTATTTCAAGTGCTCTTGTTATTATGTTTTCTTAATTCTGACGTTGATTGATTGTTTGTGAACTCTTTTGTAAATTTTGAAATTGGAATATTGTTATGTGTACAATTTTACGTTCTTCAGCCCTTCTCGCCATGGGCATGGGAACGAGAAGGGCAGCCCGGATTTTCTGGGAAGTAGTCTTTTTTTTCTATTTGCTTTACGTAGCACCGACACAGATAGGTCTTATGGCGACGATGGGATAGGAAAGGCCTAGAAATTGGAAGGAAGCGGCCGTGTCCTTAATTAAGGTACAACCCTGGCATTTGCCTGGTGTGAAAATAGGAAACCACGGAAAACCATCTTCAGGGCTGCCAACAGTGGGGCTCGTATCCAGTATCTCTCGATTACTGAATACTGGCCGAACTTAAGCGATTGCAGCTATCGAGCTCGGTCTGGGAAGTAGTTGATCCTTTCAAAAATAAGCTATAAGGTAATGTATTTACTCGTTGCATTATAGATATGATGTGCACAATTCCAAATGTCACTGGGACTGCCATTAATCAGCTAAGCGACACCAAAAAACAGTTAATCTAATGTTATTGGCTTTACGTCCGACTAACTTCCCTTTTACGGTTTTCGTAGATGAAGAGGTGCCGGTATTTAGTCCCGCACGAGTTCTTCTACGTGCCAGTAAATATACGGACAAGAGTATGACGTATTTGAGCACCTTCTAATACCACCGCACTGAGCCAGAATCGAACCTGGCGAGTTGGGGTCAGGTCAGCGCCTCAATCGTCTGAGCCACTCAGCATGGCGAGAACTACATCGGATCAGCATAAGAAGTGATGGTAAAAGAAATATATAGCTCTCAACCAAAATTTTACTTACTATCTGGAAAAAATACCTTAGGTGTAAGAGACACCTAGCCCCTAAAGTAGGGGCGAAATGTAAAAATTAACCGAAAGCAACCGATATTTGTGTCTGATCCATGTTTCGCAGCCGCTGAGACGAACTGTGACACTCTGGATTCCGTTTAATATAAAGTTTAGTCCCAATCGGCAGGGGCTGAGAACTGGTGAAGAAAAGAAAATGTTCAAAGGGAAAGAGTTTAAGGTCGTTTGTGTGTATGTAACTCTCAACCAAACTTAGTATACACTTGCCTTCCTACAGACGTATAGAAAACATTGCTATGGGGATCAGATGAACCTAGCACACTTAGAGGGTGAATTATTGAAAAAACGCAGAAAGACGGGTGAAATGTAAAAAATTGTAGACAACGACAACTGTCCAGGGCGGGACGCGAAGAAATCCAGACGTGCTCATTACCGATTAATTTCGAATTTCCATTTCGTTCTTAAGTTGTGGACTCGCAGATATTATTAGACAGTTGTATTTTCAATAAAATCGATGGACGTCTCCACCGCGCCGATCAATCAATCTTACGTAGTATAATTCGCAATACTTAACCTACGGTAGAATCTCCAGAGGGGACTGAATCTGGAATTTAAAAAATTCCGGAGTGTCACTATTCATCTTAGCGACCACGAAAAGCTTCGATTCGACACTATTTCCTAATATTCTTATATGTTATCCCCGCGCCCCCACCCCTAAGAGTACTTGGAGTGTCTTACCCCCACGCTGTTTGTCTCGTGATACTAAGTCGTACGTGTACCAAATTTAATGTAAATCGCTCCAGTGGTTTAGGAGGAAATGTACTACATACATACCGCTACCCACAATAATACATACATACATACATACATACATACATACATACATACATACATACATACATACATACATACATACATACATACATACATACATACATACATACATACATACATACATCATACATACGTACATACATTTACATACAACGACATGAATATATATAGATGTCACCCCTTCCCGACCACAACCCGTAGGGGTGGCTTACCTCCACAGTGCTTTTTTCGAGACAGTCGTATGTGTAGCAGATATCTCGCTTTGGCCTAACCTACATTTACACACGTGCCTACTTCGAAAACCAAGCCGGTATTCTACTGCAGAATTCTTGAGCTGACCTTGCCATGGTTAATTCTGGTCATTTCTTCATCGTAGAGCGGTGTGGTGTGATGCCAATATCTCCAAAACGGCGGGTTTTAGGTGCTTGGAACATGGCTTTGGGGCCAGCAGGGCCGCAATATGTTTTGTTCTATACGTCGTGAGGTTTTAAATGAGCTTAGTCTTGTCCTTGTACGTCAAATTGAATAATTCTCCTATATTAGCCTATGTTAATGTGCCAAAGGTCCTAAATCTAGGGAAGTGAGAGGGTCCTAGAAGGTAAGTATACAAAATTTGTTCAGATTGGTGGAACGGTATGGATTTGTACAAGGAACAGACAGACAGACATACAGACAAATTATTTACCCAACCACTCTTTATTCTGTAGTGAAACATTACTCATATTTTGCATGTATTGTAACCGTTCATCACCATGCCATAGGCATGTTAGGAGGTCTAGTCAATTATATATGCCGTTTTCCGCAACATTCTATGACATATAATGTAGTAATTAGCAGCCTACATGCCGAACCGGGATGTGATTTGCGATATCCCAGCCCGAGGGGAGCAGTTTTTTTGCGTTGTGACGAGAAAGTGATAGCGCAGTACCGCTGAACCTTGAAATCGCGCTCTCTTTTCGTGTGAGCGAGATGGAAGGATGACGCTACGCGTGGAAATGTAGGTTGTCGGAGAGTGGGCTGAGCCCTGAGAAATAAATGCCCTCTACAAATTCAACACCGAATTCATTGGTGCCACTTCACTATAATTTACTAAAAAGAGAAAGAAGAAGAAGAATACCTTCATCTGAAATTATTTTTGGAAATTTATGAGTCAGGTCTCATTCGAACCGATGTATTTAATGCTAATTGTTGACGAATATAAATGCAATACTTTAATGGTGGATAGGTAATGACGCTTGTCATATAGCAGTACGCAGAGTAAAGATGACTGCTGAAATCTGACAACGTGTGGAAAAAAAGAGGGAGATCTTGCGTGATGAACCATGACGCGTGATTTTCTGAAAGGACGCTTTTGAGATTGTGAATGACCCACTGATCGCTTTAGGTCTATATGCGATCAATAGAAAGTAGAGGTCACAAGCTATAATTTGAGTGTTTTCACGTCGCTGAATGATTCCGATTACCGGATCTTCAAATTCAGCAGGGGCATAATTTACTTCCCCCCTGATCATTTTGTCCAGAGGCTATAAGTAGAGCCAGGACCTAGATACAGTATCCCATTGTCATTTGTGTAGCTGCAGTGCTAACACGTTAGGAGTGAACTTGGATATCAGTTTATGAAGTGTTGTGTCATAGAAGAAAAAACATCAGTGCGATGTAAAATATCGCGAAATAAGCCGTGTGGTACAAGAAAAAGTACAGTATTTATGAATAGAAGTCTTATCTCAACATTCAATATTTCACATGTCAACGACAGTCAGTTGCGGCTCATGGTGCAATAATCAGTAAAAGGGCAAACGCGTCAGATTGTTTAGAGGTAGTGAGACAGTTAATTAGTTTCAGTAATTATTAATAACCGATTCAAAGCATTTTACGAGTGAGTGATGTTCAGTAAAATTAAGGAAATGTTCCTGACAAATTTAGCGTTTGCATACTCCATGGACACTCGTGGTGATAGACTGTGTGATTAAGGGGGAAATGAACAGTGATTTCTACAAACTTGCCACTATTTGCATTGATCTGTTTAAAGTTATCAGTGTATCGTGTCAGCACGAGATCCCTTTTGAAAGTAAATAAACAGTGTTTAATAACTGATTTTCCATTTTGCCTGTATGTTCGTGAGTGATCGTCGAACCCGAAATCTGGAGCCTACAAGAATCGCGCCTAAGTGCCTGCAGTCATTTCTACAGGGAGCGTCCAGAGACTCAAGTCAAGAGACCACAGTTCGAGACATGGATCGTGGCAGTATGGAGAGGAACCAAGGACTATCAAAGAGAAGACCACTCATCGTGAAGGAGTAAAAACCTAAGATGTACCTCGAGATGACGGCAAACCATACCCAGCATTTGATAGGTACATATTTGAATATATTAAATCACGAGATGTGCATGCCAGTAGCAATTTTTATTTTATAAATATTAAAATGTATAATTAATCATTTAAAATGTAGGGAACACTATATGCGTGTGACTGGGAAAGATTTATTATTTTAGTTAGGATTTTTAAGTGATTTAAGAATAATCATTGATATTTAGCATTTTTATTTGCACGAATTATTATATAGATCCCCTTAAATTCTTAGTGTATATGAAGCACATATTTGGGAAAATGTAGGGAACACTTAAACTTATAATTTAGCTAAACTTATAATTTTTTCGTAATGTTATTATCTGGTAAAGATTTTTATAGTAGTTTGAATATAAACTATATGTTTGCTTCAAGGTGATTCAGGTATTGTAAATCCCGTATGATAATAGATGATCATTGAAGATTTCCCAAACCGAGGTATTTTGCGAATTATATAGATATGCGAGAAGAATTAAATAACCTGTAAGAATGGAGTCTTCTCTGTAAATTAATAGAACGGATTTGAGATGCGGTGGTATGCTATGGAAGGGTGAAGCCGTAACATGTTGTGTTGTTGGAATGATAAAAGATAATAATAATTGCGGCTGTTGTGATATATTGAATTGGGCTGAATATATAGCCAAATAATGAATAATAAGAAGTAATGGCTCTCAAATGTATGCGTACTTGAGAACAAGCAGAGATGATATATAAAAGAAAGGAAGAGAAAAAGAAAGAAAGAAAGAAAGAAAGAAAGAAAGAAAGAAAGAAAGAAAGAAAGAAAGAATGACGATTTCAATGTGTTTGTAACCACAGAGCTGGTCACACAGCTGTTGTCATTATTGACAGTTTTATTGCGGGTGGACGTAGGGTCGGAGGAATGCTTGTCGTTTCCAGCAGGTTAATGTTTACTGGTGAGATCCTTTTCATTCACCAGAGCAGTCTCAATTCCATTCTAATGATACGTTATAAGTAATGAGGATAATTTTCTGATTTTGGGAAGGATAGATCCCTTCCCATGTTATGCATTGAATTAGGTCGTGATTGGAGTTTTAAATTTTTTTACCTTGGAAGCTGAATTAGCTGAGTTCGACCCATGTTGGAGCGAAGAATTTAACCAGATACTATGGCTTGGTTAAGCCATAATCTTCGAGATGTATTGTGTGATATAAGTTTGATATGTTTTTTTATGTAATGTGTTTATGTGTTTTATTATTTCCCAAAGTGTTCTATGATGATGGGTTCGATTCCAGCGTTGGCTGATTTTTCTTTGAATTTAATTTGTTAGGTAAACCCAGGATACACGTATGTGTTCAGTGTAAATATATAATTGTTGTGCTCATATGGACCATGTGTTTGATATACGACGATGCAATCTCGTGTTTTAAATAAAGAGTACTTATACATTCTACAACCATGATAATGTAACTAAATAATTTGAGGTATGCCGAGGACCAACTACAATTATGAATAAACTACAAGGACACGAAAGCATACTATATATATAATTTTTGCATTATTCTTGACTGTTTCTTGTTCATGTGTTGTAGTATGGCACCATCTCGTGTGATTTATCAGTATAAATAAAATGTTTAGCAAATAATATTTCAACGAAGTCTCTTCTCATTTAATAATATTAGTGTATTCCTCTTACATTATAGAATCCTACTTTCGTTATATTTTATCTACTGCCTATTTTTCTTTTCCGAACATTCCATTGCCCGTAAGCTACTAGTTCAGCCGGTGACGAAATGAAAGTAGGGAGGATGAGACTTCAAATCTGGTAAGTGATTTCTGGAGGTTCTCATCCAACTATTCCATCTATACATCTGTTTTTGAAACCAAATTGTGTAATAGCTGCCCTAAATGACCCAGTATGGGTAAAGTACATTTCATGTCATTATTTCTTGTGGTTCTGATATCCTCTTCTTATCCTTGGTCTGGAAGATTGTCTCATTAAATACTTCCCCTTTTCGCAATTTGATTTGTGTTAGTTGTGCCATGTCGTGGCAAAGGCATTATATTAATTTCCATGTTCCTTGTTTTTGAAACTTCCTTGCTTTTGGTTGTTGGGTAATATGAAAGCCTCGAGTCTATCCATCTCTTTTCTCAGCTATGATGGTTTTCTCAAATCGTTTCTAAGACAGTTATCACGTCAAATCCCACTGATTTTATTTGGCATGATGTAAATATATTTTCAAGGTACTGTGTCTAGCTCGCATGTATTTTTGAATGCCTTCTCTTGTTTCTGTTGACATGGTGTGGTTACCTGTTTGTTACATATGGTATGTATGGGGGCCCGATATGTTTTACTAATCGGTTTCAAGTAGATGTCTGTGCTTTATCTTTGATTTTGAAATATAGGATCCTCTGCGTCTGTTACAGTAGTCGAAAACGATAAACAACACCTCCGTACACTTTCAAGGACATGAACAGGTTTACGTATCTAAATATATTTGATTCTCTTCTTAGGGTATGTATGGCCCATCCCATGTACTGGGGATAGCTCACTTCATCTTACACAGAGTTACATTCCTGGCAAGTCTGAATATTGTTCTCTCTGAACCAAGGTTACTCAGGTTCGTGGGACAAAATGAGGAGCTGTACGATAAGAGAGGCCGTGGATCAGCTGATGAACTCCTCGCATGGATCACGTGGCTCACCAATATTTTCAGGTCAAGTGACTGGGCAGTAGTGGGCTTGGAAACCAAGCAGAGGGCTCTGAGGGCTGTATGTGCCATATTATTTGCTATTATAGGGTAGCTTACCCTTGCAAATTCTAGAACGGATTAATTCATACACCTTATTTTATGTTCTAGATACACCTAACGTGTGTTTTAATGTTTCATAAAGGAGACCACCTGCCTCATTTAATTTGAAAATCGATCGTATCTTCACTGTTTGGAAGACCTCAGTTTTTATATTTACAGGCAAATAACCTCAGAAGTTTGTTATTTTTCTTTTTCAATCCGTTTACCGTTCATGGTTACTTTCCCTCAGACTCAGTGAGACTTTGAGTCGTGGTTACAACTGGGGAGGAGGACCATTACTGCCTCAACTGCTATGATGAACAAAGTCCTTATTGGGGATGGGTAGATTGGTATGGATAGGCAAGGAAGCGGTGGCCTTAAATTAGGTACCGTCCCGGCATTTGCCTGGAGGAGAAGTGGGAAATCACGGAAAACCACTTCGAGGATATCTGAGGTAGGAATCGAACCATTCTCTACTCATTTGACCTCCCGCGGCTAAGTTGGCCCCGATGAAGTTCTCGTACCAGTGATCAAATTTCGTGGCAGTGTCTCCGGGGATGGCGGCTGATACTACTATTGGTTCTCGTAGGAGATTTAAGATGGACTGCCGAAATCATTTGCTGAATGCTTCTAGCTGACTTGTAAAGTGTGAATGACTGCGTGAATAAGCATGCTTTCATGAAATTAGAAGTGTATTTGTTAGTTATATTCTGTTACTGTATTACTAGTTTCATTATTACTATTGTTGTACATGCTATAATTATTTCTATCTCCATATTTGCTATTATTACTACCATATTATTTTTGAAATGTTGTGATTAATTGCTTTTTTTTTGCTAATGGATTTACGCCGCACCGACACACATAGGTCTTATGGCGACGATGGGATAGGAAAGGCCTAGGAGTTGTAAGGAAGCGTCCATGGCCTTAAATAAGGTACAGCATTCGCCTGGTGTGAAAATAGGAAACCACGGAAAACCATCTTCAGGGCTGCCGACAGTGGGATTCGAACCGACTATCTGCCGGATACAAGCTCACAGCCACGCGCCCGTAAACACACGGCCAACTCGCCGGGTATGTGGTTAAGTGTAAGAGGGGACCTTGGGCCCTAACTTCACCACGTAAAAAAAGAATTACTGACTTACTTACTTTTTAGTTACTTTCTTACACCAGAAAAGCGGACACTTCCGAAGTTAAGCAATTAAAATGAAGAATTTACCAGCAGGTTGAATCATTCCTTCTCATTTACTAATGACTATTATCGTTAAGTATATAGAAATTTCGAAGCGTACTTATGTTTGAATGAACTTGAATAACACTTTGGGGAAAACCATTTATACCACTGACATTTTTCATTAAATACCTGTGATTGATCCTACATATACGAATGGAAGTGTCTCTTATGTTGTTTCAAGTATTCACGTTGAATTTCAACGTCTTCATACTGCTTTTAGAAACCAATTTTGCCGTGGTATTCCACTTCTTTACGTGAATTTGCTCATGCGGAATTCTGGGAAGGAATTAGGTACATTCTTGAAGTTCTCTTAATGAAAATCTTTCTTTTTTCTTTAAGAGCTTCGTAATTAAATTGAGCTCCTCTGAAATGTCTACCAGGAAAAAGTCCGTAATGAAAGTTTGTACTGTTTGTAATCCCATTAGCGAGATAGCACTTTCCTCCCTCGACCACAAACGTAAACAACACGCCAGTGATAGGGATCTCTTTTATTTAACGCTGCTCCTCTATCAGAACCGGGGCGATTACACCGGGAGGGTAAGTCACAATTTACTCCAATTATGTATTAACCCTAGAAGGGTCGGGCTGGGCCCCTGAGGCCCAGCAGTATGGAATGTTTTCAATTACCCCAAGGCCTCAGCATTCAGACGGCTGATCGTCTCTCTGGGTTCATGTAATTGTCATTTGTTATTGCTATTTATTCGGGGCGTCGACCTAAGAAGATATTTTGCCTCTACTTTGCACCATATGTTATGAACCTGCGTGTATTTGGAAATTGCGGAAGTGTAAAGTGTTGAATGTGAGGAAAGGAACATTACGGATGTCACAAGCACCCAGTCCCCAGGCAACGGATATTAATCATGTAGAATTAAAAAACCCTGACTCGGCAGGGAATCGAACCTGGGGCCGCTGGGTGACAGGCGGACGCATTTGTAATGGTCATACGAATGTGTTGCAGTTCTTATCTAGGAGTTCCATCAGTTAGACTTTTTTCTGACACTTGCGCAAAGTAGCGCTGGATCTGTCAGGCTGTGATTCAGTCCAACACGCTGACAAGTTTGTTTTCTGTGGTTGAAGATTCAAAACAGAAGATCTCTTCGAGGAACCATGTCCTCCGTGAACTGACAGAGACTAACTGGGGCACCCATCCCCAAACGTCAATAACAACAGCACTGGTATTATGCTATTCAGCAGGAGAACATGCCTGTCCTGTGTGGTATAAGTCAGAGTAGAGATGGCTGAAAAATCACGTAGCAGTTACTTTGTCACAGTTACATGCATGTCACTGTTACAAATGTAACGACGACAAAGAATAACAGGTTACCAAGTAATGACAACAGTATAACGCACTAGTGCAAACAGTAACTGGGAAGTGGGAACTGTCACTAGTAGCAGCTTAGAGACACAGACTGTGACCTTCAGAGTTCAGATAGTTATCCAAGTGAGAGTGTATTCATAGGAGATCGCTTTACGTCAAATACACAATTAGTATATTTTTTTAAGTTGCTGCTGTCATCTGGTAACTACAGTGTAAACTGTTATGACATATTCAAATGTTCAGGGGTAATCGTTGACTCAGACATCACGCAGGGCCACCTACATTATAATATTATTATAAGGTTTCACCCGTAAAAATTTTCTTGTACCATAAATAAATTAGTATGTTCACTTTCCGTATCGATATTATAGATAACATAACATTACTTCATTTTACTTAATCGATCCTCTTGTACCAGTTTGTGTCGAGGTTTGGCAGACAGATAATCATGTTTTCTTGTCTTCTACCCTTGATCGGATTTTTGTCAAACTCACTCCTCTAGATTTCAGAAAAAGAAGCTATGTTGTCTGTTCATTTCATTCGTTGTCTGTCTCTCGTTAACTTTATAGCAAATAGTAATGCGTGTTTTTCTGAAGAGGCTTTCAACATTGTAGTGATGCGTGCACAACACAGCTGTAACGAGACAAGCTTGAAGCCGTGACCAGGCTGTGACAAGGCTGTGACTAATAAAAGGTGATTAACATTGATTAACTTCAGGCATTAATGCCATCTGTTATCGTATCTGAATGTCCAACTTTTGAATACACTGTAGTGCTTCCGCTATTGGTGACAGAAAGTCTTCCAGTCTACATGGATTTGTCTGAATGGATGGAATCGAAGGATTCTCTACCTCCTGCCACAAAGAGAGAACTGACCAACCTGGAACACCCTGAATAGACTGCGAGCTGAAGTTGCAAAGCAAAAAGGACAACACAAAGGCATTTTCCGATCAGGACAGTTCTATGTGCTTGCGGTGAATTTCAAACAACACAACAGCACTTACGTTGTCCATTGTACCGATCCAGATGTACAATGAGTGATTTGACTGAAGCTAATTCAGGTGCTCTCGAAGTGGCTAAGTTTTGGGTGGGAACTGTTTTTAGTCACTTGATGAACACGTATTAGTGTACTTGTGTCCATTTCATGTTATTTTAAATATGTTTTCATGTTTCATATTTTGTACTTCTGACATGGAGAAATTAATCCCATATAGACATTATATAGGCTTTCGGGATTGTGTCGTGTCAAGTAAACAGGGTGAAACTCGACTCTCTGCGAGGAAGTCTTCTACATTGTCTTCTGAGGATGCGGAGGAATGTTCTCTGCGAAACGTAAAAAGTTTCACTTTGTTGCCATTGATGCTTTCGCGGACCGTACTTATAGACATGATACTCTATATGCCTTTGGGCTTATGCCGTGTCAAGAAAATTTACGTTTCGCAGAGGACTTTGCTCGGCGTCATCAGAAGAAAATTTCGACTGTCCACGAGAAAGGCTTCTAAAGAATGACCTTTTGAAATTTAGACGTTAGACTATAATAGAAGTAGAAATGGTACGTTCATTCGTCACCAGATGGCTCCCCGGACGCGGCACAGCGCTAGCGTTCGAAGCGGAAGCTGACCGAACCAACAGAATCAGTCTAAGGGGGTCACATAACATGTGATCGTAACATATGACTAGAGCCCGGAATTTTATGCACTAATAGGTTAGAATGCAAACTTACTGAAGCGAGAAGCAAGTATAGTCTATCTTCACAATGATTATGCTATGGGGTTTGCTTAAACATTAGGGGTACGGTCCATCAGAACCCCTATAATTTATGTTACTCTTTCTACATTATGGAACAGCGGGTGGCCAGCATTTCCTACTAACCAAATTAATTCGCAATCTAACCTATTACCACATGAAAATCCGGGCTTTACATATGACATTGACAGGTGTATGACACTGACACAAACGTGGAATGAAACATCTGGCGATGAGAAACGTACGAATTTGGGAAGCACCGAGTCGAAATAACAATAGTGAAGAGACAGTTTCACCTTGTTTTCTGAACGTCTACAAGTACGGGCCGTGATAGCATCAGTGTTAGCAATAAATACCATGTCCATATCTCGAATAAACAACAGCATCAGTGTTTCCACGAAGTTTTGAACATGGCAGCATCAACTGAAGTGCAAGGATTTCAACATGTGACGTAGAGGAAATGTTACACGATTAAGACTCTGACCCATATTTTGTGATAGCCACTGATTATGAATCCAACAATTAATTTGGTGAAGGATAAGAAGACATCACAGATGCAGCTCTAGCCAGTTGCAGTGTTACGGTGATTACGGAGGATTCAAATGCAAGTAGTTCTCCTCGATATTTCGTTCACAAAGACAGAAAACATGAATAATCTGACCCGGTTGGAATTTGTCTCAGTGTTTTTTACATGTTAAATTTTGCTCAGCATATTGAGAATAATTGTGTTCATTTGAAAAATGGTGTTAACAAACAGATATTTAAAGGAGAGACCAGCACCTTTGACCAACTAAAACGCAATATTTCAGTTTATTTTTTCGTTCAAAATTGAACTGTTTTCTTTATAACAGTGCAAACATTTTGTTAATATCTCCAATACTTTCGGAGTTATGACCAAAAATGTGAGGACCTGTCACCCAACCAAGCCCTTTATCGGTAAGTTTGTCACTGGTTTCTTGTCACTTTTGTTTTCCAAATGAAATTTTGCATACATGTATATTTCAAAGAGAAGAAAAAGGTATACTAGAATTATTGAGCTATCTACATTGCTTAATTTAAAAAATATACATTTTTACATGAAAGTTAATGAAGAATTGTCTACTTGAAAAATAACTTCATGAAAAAAATATTTATACTTGATGGACTTCACTGATTCTAGTACAAGTTTGTTTCGAAATTATCGGTGAAACGGCAAAATAGTGGCCATGATGCACCGCCATTTTGAATAATTAATTATATATAATGGCATAGGTTTATATGATAGGAACACTGTGTTTGTCATACTAAGTTTCCTTTTAGTATTAATTTCCATTGCTGCGGGAAAAAATTAATTCACCCCATTTTTTGTGTTCAAAGGTGTAGTCCTCCCTAAGTGCGTACTGTTAGCAACAAATTTTTATATCATTGTGTGTTTTGAGCCATAAATATTATGCTGATTTATCAGTTGACATTTTTGAATTTGCTATGGCGCAATGGATTCTAAAACACTTTTCAGGATGTTTATATTACGCCATTTTATTGTAAAATGTTTTCAGTGAAAATAAAATTGTCTAGATAATATTGTAGGCCTATTGGGTCTTCCAGACCCAGCCTGACCGTTCTCGTTACGTTAACACGACCACTCTAGCCTGAATCTTTTTATTATTACTACCTCATGCATATACAGTTCATCCAGCACTGTCTTAGAAATGTACGTCAATCTGCTATCGCACATCATTTATTTCCAGCCGGTTTGTCTACTCGTAGTTAATATTAACAGCATTGGGGTTGGCTTTTGAATATTCACCGAAAAAGAGTGGATTATTATAAATTATGTGGCTTGTAAAAAGCAACCAACAGCCATTTTGTTCGGCATTTTCAGGTTTTAACATTTTCCTTATAATTCCGAGGCAGATTTACGAATGGAACAACAACCAATGTCCTGCAGCGACTCTAGACACTACTTTATTTTGCACTGTCACAACCAATCTCCTTCAACAATGTATCAGAAATATGGCAGCTAGAAGAAGCAATGTTAACATTGGTTGTTTCTGCATGCGCCGAAAGAGGTCAACAATTCACAGCAACTACAACCACACTGTATATCAGGCGAGTCATCGTTCTCGTTTACGTCTGCTTTTTGCACTCTCTGCTTACTTAGAAGGATGGTAGTGGCATAAACATGCGTTTATTTGCCTGATCGTTTCTGTTCTGCTTAAAAATGGATGAACGCAGTCGAGCTCGGAAGATTCTTCAGATATGTAGAGAGATTCCGCTAAACATAGGTAAGTCGTCCTGAAATTATCTTTTAGAACCCATTATTTTCATGCAAATGACGCTTGAATTCACGCTTTATCATTTTACTAATATTATCCTTGTTATATTCTGCTTAGCTTACGTGGATAATTCCAGAAACTAGGGGAATATTATTAACGTGACGTCTTTAATTGCTTTTCGTAGATGACGATCTATTACTGAGAAGAGAAGGCAGCACTTCCTCTGCATGCGGTATTATTAAGGAAATACTGAATTAATGAATGAATGAGTGAATGAATGAATGAAAACCTACAACCTGTTCTCCAGTCCTTCACCGTGTCAGGGATGTAATGAATGAACTATTCATAGGCTATTTTTACAATGGGGTCGCCACTCCCAAGGCGATTATTAATGACTGATAAATGGTATGAAATGAGAATGAAGAGTGTTGCTGGAATGAAAGATGACAGGAAAAACCGGAGTACCCGGAGAAAAACCTGTCCCGCCTCCGCTTTGTCCAGCACAAATCTCACATGGAGTGACCGGGATTTGAACCGCGGTATCCAGCGGTGAGAGGCCGACGCGCTGCCGTCTGAGCCACGGAGGCTTCTAAGGAAATACTACACCGCCCAAATGCTGCACCACACCTTAAGTTACGTACCATCCCGGCATTTTCCTGAAAGACAAGTGGGAAACCACAGAAAACCACTTCGAGAATGGCTGAGGAGGGAATCGACCCCTCCTCCCCCCTTCTCTACTCAGTTAACCTCTCAACGCTGAGTGGACTACGTTCCAGCCCCCTCGTACCACTTTCCAAGTTTCGTTGCAGAGCCGGGAATCGAACCCGGGTCTTCAGGGGTGGCTGCTAATCAAACGAACCACTACACCACTTTATATTATTATTATTATTATTATTATTATTATTATTATTATTATTATTATTATTAGTAGTAGTAGTAGTATTATTAGCAAATGTACGCATGCTTTCCTACGGTATTATATTTTGTATATGGATTTCTACGTAAGTTACTGCACACACCGTGTGCAAGATTGTAGTAAACTGCATGTTTCATAGCACTATCAGAGAAACAAAACGTGGAAGACTTCATACGTTGTTTCAAATGTAAAGTGCACATTTCCTACTGCCAATCCCAATCGATTTCGGAGTTTCTACAATAACGGCAGGCTCACTTGCCTGCTGCCATTCGCAATAAAGATGGTTACTTTTCATTATAATGACAGGCCTTTTTCCTAATGCCAGTCGCAATCGAGTTGGAGAGATTTGATTGTAACTGAGAAATTTTCGCTGTCCCAAGTACAAAGAATCGAGATACGACAGTAACGCATAGGAAAAAAGTTGAAGATCTCTCCAAATTGAGCATCGATTGTGTAATCTGCTTTGTGAATTGACTTACTGTTTAGAAAGCAGTTACCAGAAAGCTACGGTCTGAAACGCCATTGAAATTGTCTCCATATTTCGATATTTCCCGGGGCCTAAAAGTAACTCTTCAGTTAAGATTAGGCAACTCCCGCGATCAACTGAGGACAGTTTGCCTAAATTCCAACAATCCCCGTAGGTCCACTTGTGGGAAGGTTCTTATTGGGCAGACTTCGAGAACAACATGTACTCGCATTAAGGAACATAACATATGTTTTAGATACAATACAATACAATAGAGAAATTGTAAAAATAAACGAAAACACAGACATGGGACCCCCTAGAACTTAATTTTAGAGATGAAAACTGCTACGTGCCTCCTGGGCTCAAGCGGCAGTGCGCTGCCCTATCACCTCTGGGTTCCGTGGTTCAAATCCCTGTTATTTCGAAGAGACTTTTGCTTTACAAAGCAGAGGCGGACAGATTTTTCTCCGAGTACACCGGTTTTCGTTGTCATGTTTCATTCCAGCAACACTCTCAAATACCATTTCAGTTCTTCTGTCACTCATTAACCACTGCCCCAGAGGAGTGCGACAGGCTTTAGCAAACGGCACAATTCATATCTTGTCGCTAGATGGGGTCTTCATTCATTTCACACTTGACACGATCAAATAACTGGAAACAAACTGTAGATTTTCATTTTCATTGGAAATACTATGATGTTTTTCCATTTGGTCTCGGCTGAATGTTAAGCAACGAAGCCATCGATTTGGGAGGATCTGGGTTTTTAATCATGCCTAATTACTTCACCTTACTCGGGGACTGGTTGTTTGTGTTTGTCTCAACATACTCCTCACACATCGCACTATCAATCACCACATACAAAAGCTATAGTGAATACAACCACTGTGGTAGGGCTGGTGTCAGAAAGATCACCCAGTCGTAAAACGACAAAGTTAGCACCTATAACGCCACGAAGCTGCGGGAAAAGATAAGTAAGAAAACTATTTTGAAAGGCAACATGCAGCTAAAGAAACTTTAATTATTCTTACTTCTCTCCGAAAACCATAAAAATAATTAGCGGAGACATTTACACAAACGCAAAATCCCTTCTATTAATTCATCTTTGCTCTGAAATTTAAAGCATAATATACACAAATGAAGATAAGATCATGAATTTTAATTCAGTGTATCAAAATTAGTGATACTGTAAATATATTATCGTAATGTGAGATTATGGAGCTTGCTCAATCGATGCTTTATTGTGGTTTCTTTATTTTTTAAATATTTTTGCATCACTTGACTAACTAACAAAATTGTTACTTAGTGTTCCGATTTGACCTTAAAAAATTCATGGTGCATTGTTATAAATTTTGTTGTACAGGATTATATTCTGTCAAATGCCACATCGTGTGTTATATTGATTATAATCATCTACAAACCTCTTTCACAAATGCCTGCATTATTAGGACTAAATAGAACAGAAGCTGTTAACGCCACAAATTGCTCATATAAAATAATCCAGAGCAATATTCTAACAGCATACAACGTGAAAGAGGGTACTTCAGACTCATGAATGGTGGTCAGTCAATTTATGCAAAACTTTAATGGGTTGACGTTTGGTCTAAATTCATTTACGTGAAACCATGTTGAGAGCAAACGACCGAAAAATAAACTGTATACAGCTTACACATTTAGCTAGCAGATGGAGCAACAATCTAAGGTGAATCAATTTTGACGCATAACACCATCCGATTACACTTATTTAGGTGATTTTATCCATTAAGAAGTGGTACACATGCAAGCAAGCATGTAAGAGAGCTTCCGGTTTTACTTCATTGTCGATATCGAAATATCCAGTTTCAAGTATAATATAAATCATAGGGACGTAAATTACCTGATAAAATATTAGCTAAATTCATGAGATACTGGAGACGAAGTCAGCCGTAAGATTCTATGTATCTACAAGCTCGGAGAACCAGTTTATTTCCTTGCTAGTTCCAGGAATTTAATTATGGTTGGAGTTTTAGAATGTTGTATAAAGATCGAAATATAGACATACACAGTAGATAGTAAGATAGGTAAGTGGGAGAAATTATTTATTTTACTTGGAAAGGTAGGAATAGATCATTTTCATCTCGTTAGTATGTACACAAGTACGGAACTAATGAGGCTATGAAACTCGTTCCTATTTATTTCATAACTAGCAAATGTACCCGTGCTTCTCTACGGTATTCTACGTTGTAGACGGATTTCTCCGTCAATTACTGTAAAGGCAGTGATGAAGATTATATAAAATTGCATTCCTCTTACCGCTCTCCTATAAACAAAGCACGAAGGACGGAATAAGTTGTTTACGATGTAAGGTAGGCATAGGGGAAATTGTGAGGATAATGGCAGGCCACATTCCCTACTGCCAATCACAATCGAGTTCGGGAGTTTCTACTGTAACGGCAGGCGCACTTGGCAATTGCAATTCAAAATAGAGATGGACAGATTTCATTATAAAGACAGGCCTTTTTCCGTAATGTAAGTTACAGTCGAGTTCGAAAGATTTCATTATAAACGAGAAATGCAGCGCTATCTAACGTATCAACAACCGAGACATGATAAAACGCCATACGACCATGTTGTAGATCTCTCGAAATGAAACGTCGATTATGCTATCTGTTTCGTAATACGACTTACCGTTTTGCCACCAATTATTCCGAAACGAAGGTCTGTACCGTCATTAAAATGCATCCATATTTCGATATTTGCCGGGGTCAAAATTTATACATTGTAACAGCTTGGAATCTTTCCTCAAAGATAGCAGCGTCCAGGTATCGGGATTAGCACTCTCAGCATGCGAAGAAATTAAGGAAGAAAGTGATGCAGTTAAGAAAGTTGAAATTAATAGAAAATAGGATTATAACTGAAGACAACCGGATAGGGCAAATATTTAAATAACCAAGTGGATGTAATGGAAACTCAAATGTCCCTCTATAAATTGTGATGGTACGAGTTACGGATATAAGAAGACGGTAACAGAAGAGACACATAGGTGCAGGGATTATTAGGTAAACAGATAATATGGTGACCTTCGGTGTTCTTACTAAAGCTATTCGAGGACGGTTATAACCTGCAACGATATTCCGCCAATATACCGCAGAATGGCTGATTGACGTCTCTCTTGTTCTCTACCCAAGGAACAACCACGAGTTTACAGCCATGATGACGAAAATGGCACTACGTTACTTCCCTGCCAGTAAGCAGTCAGAGACGTTGCAATGGTAACCTGTAAGTTCGTTGTCGGTCTGTCGATCATTCAATACAGAGCATGATACCCGTAGGAAATAGTAATTTTCTCCATCATTTGAAGAGTAAACTAAATTATGAACATAAGAAAAGTCATTTAAAATGAATTTACATTTCACATACAGTCCAAGGATTTTACAGAAAATAAAAAGTATAAGAGAAAATCGAGGAAAACTGTTCTGGTTTTCCTGTAAATCCACCGTCTATTCAAAGACTTTTAAATATTATATACATAATAACCTTTCCCTGGATGAGTATACTCTAAATATGACATTTGTTCGAGATCTATCCACCGATTCGTCACCTACAACTTTATTTATTCCGTCATAGTCTACCTTGCTCTCAAGTTTGAATTTCTTTTACTTTGTCAATTAACAAGGTTATATAAGGCCACTAAAGTGAAATCAAATTTACATTATCTCATCGTTTGCAAATGAACAAGCGGATATTTTTATGCGTATTTAAATGATTTATTTTACCGTGCAAATTTCTCGCATTAATATTATTATCCCATATTAACTAACATTATTATAATTGTATCAATTTTACGAGGATCACTGGGAGAATTAATCTAAAGCTCTTTACATAAGTTAACAACTTGCTCTTCCATTAGCCACATAGAATGAGGTCAATTGGACTATGATTACTGCAGATTGCCTGTTGCTTCTTCCTGATGGTTAGCACAGACCAGGGGAAATTGTAGGTTCCACTAAGCTCTTACAAAGGGCAGCCGAAGTTATGGGGTCTCGAATTTCGTGCAAACTTTAGGAGGTTAATTTACATCATAAACGAACAACAGTCTCTTCCAAAGAGAAAATGGCCCTTTGAAATCTACAGTCTACATAGCAGGTGTCAATTTGCGCGTATGTATACTAAGCTACACGCTTCGAGTTTTGAGAGTCCCTGACTTCCATACGGTAGTTTCGGGTTTGAGGCAAGCCAAACCCTTATGTTTACTTTTCCTTTATTAGTCTATCAGTTTGCTTTCTTCGTCAACGCGGTCTACAAAGTATATACATTAAATTAAATCCGTCTCATAGACTTGTTTATTATCTCCCGCCTTTCCATTTGTGAATTCAAAAATGCTCGTTTTTAGGTTATTTTTATAACCATTGCTGCAGCGATGGTAAGAGCTGGGAGAAGAATGAAATTGTTTTACGTTTTACAACAAAATATTAACCTAAGACGATATTGAACTTGTTTATTATGATACAGCAGAGCCTCTCAGAGTGCATGCACCAGCGCATTACACGGCGCAAATGTGCAAAAGACGACTTCGCTGGGTTGACCAGAGTGCAGTACCGCCACTCCTTGATTTTGAACAATAGCACTATCTCTCTCTTTTCCTACAACTGTCTCGCTCGCTCCGTCTATCTCCCTCTTCCTCACTTGCTCCGTAGCGCTCCACCACCCGAACAGATTTGAGCCGAGCTTAGCCGAGATGCCCCGACACAAAACGCTGGTCCGAACCGAGCCGAGCTGGACCAATGCACTGTTCACAGTACCTCTGCGCTTTGATTTGCACGCGTGATATTTTGGGCGTTTTAGAGCCCATGTGATACAGTTTGCGTATTTTCTAACAAAATGTCCGTGTGGACAAAGGGAAAACAGATATAAGGAATTAAAAAAAGAAGAAAAGAGAGAAAAGTAAATATGAGATACTCTTAACTACATTTTTACTGTTTTGGGAAACGCCGACGTGCCAGAATTGTGTACCTCAGGGTTTCATTTACGTGCCAGTAAATCTACCGACACGAGGCTAAAATATTTGATCACCTTCAAATACCACCGCATTGAGCCAGAATTGAACCTGTCAAGTTGGAGTCAGAAGACCAGCGCCTCAACCATTTTGAGCCACTCAGCCTCGTGATATGAGATACAGGTGGGCCTCGAACATAGGACACCCGCGTAAAGGTCTGTCAGGCTGATCACTAAACAAAGTCCTGTACTAAGCCAACTCATCCGGTTTTCAGCCCGATCAGGGTGTATGTTGACCTGGCCTGACTCAGCCCACTTGAACTATACCTGGCTCATGCTAGTTGTGTGCGCTACGTAGTGCACGCGCACGGCTCACCGTAGCTCACATATAGCCTACACGATTTTATCTCAGGCCAGATTGCAGCCAAGAAACGTTTACCATTAACCTATTACAAGTGTCCAATGTACTTCGACCGGGCGAGTTGGCCGTGCGCGTAGAGGCGCGCGGCTGTGAGCTTGCATCCGGGAGATAGTAGGTTCGAATCCCACTATCGGCAGCCCTGAATATGGTTTTCCGTGGTTTCACATTTTCACACCAGGCAAATGCTGGGGCTGTACCTTAATTAAGGCCACGGCCGCTTCCTTCCAACTCCTAGGCCTTTCCTATCCCATCGTCGCAATAAGACCTATCTGTGTCGGTGCGACCTAAAGCCCCTAGCAAAAAGAAATGTACTTCGTGATCATCAGTTGACCTTGACCGAGCGAGTCGGCCATGCAGTTAGAGTCGCATAGCTGTGAGTTTACATTCGGGAGATGGCGGTTCGAATACCACTGTAGGCAAACATAAAACAGTTTTTCCGTGGTTTACCATTTTAAAATCAGACAAATGTTCTGGCCGTACCTTAATTAATGCCAGGGCTGTTACCCTCCCAGTCCTAGCCATTTCCCTTCCCCCCATCGCCGATAAACATTCGATGTGTTAATGCTACTTACTATAAAAAAAGATTGAAATGTGCTTGAAAGAAGCTCCTCATCATTAATCTGAATATATCATGGTCTGATATTAATCAAGAAAGTACAGAAAAAGGAACCACTTTTTCCTTTACGAAAATCAAATGATCATAATTATCTATCGCGGTCATGACCATCCATCAATGGCTGCTAATTTCACATGGCAACCAGCCATGTTTATGTATCTCAAAGTATCTAGAGTAACGTATTCGAATATAACATTACCCTCATGGTCATTTGTCTGATACCGCCAATTTATCAACCCACACACAATTCAAAAATTGATCTGGTAGCTAATAAAACGCAATTTATTCTTATTTATCCAACTCTGCCATACCAACAGTAAACCATTTCCAGTGAGTGTAAGCAAACTTTAAAACTCTGTGCTGTTCAAATGTACATCAAATCATTTTATGAGTACGTAGGTAATCCGTAGAATCGCTCAGTACTGATCTGCATTTAGGGCGGTCTCCCAGATGGCAGATTCCCAATACATTGTTTATCTAGCATTTCCTTGAATAATTGCAAAGAATTTGGACATTTATTGAATATCTCCCTTGGTAAAATATTCCAATACCTAACTCCTCTCCTGTAAACGAATATTTCCCCAATTTGTCCTCTTGAATTCCAACATTAACTTCATAATATGATCTTTCCTACTTTCAAAAAACACCACTCAAACTTATTCTTCTACTAATATCATTCCACGTCATCTCTTCACTGACAGCTCGGAACATACCACTTAGTTCAGCAAGTCTTCCTACTCGAAACTTTGCAACATTTTTGTAACGCTCCTCTTTTGTCCGAAATCACCCAGAACAAATGGAGTTCTTTTTCTTTGGATTTTTTCTAGGTCTCGAATCAAGTAACCTTGGTGAGGGGTCCATACACTGGAACCATACTCTAATTGTTATATTCCGGGAGACTTATATGCCCTCTCTTCTACATCCTTACTAGAACCCCTAAATACCCTCATAACCATGTACAGAAATCGGTACCCGGGCGAGTTGGCCGTGCGCGTAGAGGCGCGCGGCTGTGAGCTTGCATCCGGGAGATAGTAGGTTCGAATCCCACTATCGGCAGCCCTGAAGATGGTTTTCCGTGGTTTCCCATTTTCACACCAGGCAAATGCTGGGGCTGTACCTTAATTAAGGCCACGGCCGCTTCCTTCCAACTCCTAGGCCTTTCCCATCCCATCGTCGCCATAAGACCTATCTGTGTCGGTGCGACGTAAAGCCCATAGCAAAAAAAAAAAAAGAAATCGGTACCCTTTATTTACAATACCATTTATGAGATTAGCCGCCTACATACAGCACTATCGACAGTCTTCTCCGCATCTTTATATTTTAAATAAAGTTGTCTGTAAGAAGAAACGGAAAACGGTTTCATTCGTTCTTATAGCTGCAGTTCTAATCATGCAAGGTCTCTCATTAAGAGCAGAGAAAGATCACATTCTTGGCTCGCCTAAGCTCACTTGTCCTAATGTGAGCAGGCGCGGACTAGTTCGGCTCTTTCTGCCGTGCTTCGTTGGGCCGCCATACAGTGCCGTCACTAACAGACAAAAATAGAAAATCGATTGTGACGAAAATGGTTCGAAACCTAATTCAGGTAACAAACAATAAAGCGATGCGTATGTCCAAATGCTCCTCCGTGGATGTGGTAACATCAGTCGTTAAATGTCGCTCAGTGTGTTTTCGCAACAGGAAAAACAGAGCTATATGCGCCTTGATTTTGGGCACTTTTTGTAAAGGAAATGATGGTTTATATGACGATTCTCGCTTTACTCTCTGTACTAGGCTATGAATTACAGATTTAACCAGTTGGTTGTTGTTCGGACGCATTGTTGTAAACCTGGACTGAATGTAACTTCAGATAACAACATACTGTTCATAAAACCGTCTTTACTAAGGGTTTTCCCAAAATGGTAGCGAATTATAGCTCTAATGCTTACGAGAAAGTGGGATAAGCTGCGAAAGATGACGTTGATGGTGATGATAATGTTGATGATGACGAAGATTATAGATAGTATTATTTGGCAACCAGCAACAGTCATTATTTTCTTATTCCTAGTATAATCGTAATATATTAATGCTTCTGGGTAAGAAAGTAAAACGATTTGATTTAGGAGGTTCGCCAACCAAAAATGTTTGAATACCACTGCTCTGCACCGTACTATAAGACCATTAACCGAAATGTGTGTTTGCTAATACCTTTGGTTGTTGTAAAGGAGTTGTAACGTTATAGGTGCTACACGTATTGTTGTAGACTTAAGCTGACTGTTTTGTATGGGTCTCGATTCTCATTGTAGGGTGGATTACGACCTCACGCTATTGTCTCGGAAGGTTGTCATAGGTAATCTGTTCTCCCAGTGCAGCCATTTTAGGAGGTATCGTAGAGACCTCTTTATGCACGGAATACTCCATCTTTCGTAGGGTTTCTGCGATTAGCGATCGCACACGGTGATATTTGGCATTGTGCAGTATTTTACCGTGTAGACACTAACCAATGTGAGGTCAAGAGTTTCTTTCTCCCTGAGACAGCGTTTGCAGGGGCGATACCATCTTGAGATCTGCCCAGAGTAGCTCTTACGGAGCTTACATTGCCTGACATCTTGATTGCTTCTTTCCACTCAACGCTTGTTAAGGCCACAGGTTTATTTACCCTCGAGGTGGCAGCATGGCAACTCCTCTGCCTTTTTTGAGGAAATGAACATCCATTCTCTTAAATTTATGAACAATGGTATCACCGTGGTCTGTGCCTATGTCCCTATTCTTATGAATGTTGAACTTCTGCAGACGTTCTTGGATATCGTGGTCATAATTCTTAGTATTATTACTATAAATATCTCTAGCATTATATATCTTTTGTCAGTAGTTTATTTTGTGACCTCAATATTTCCTTTCTGAATATATCATACTGCCTGGCATTGAGTTTCGAAGTTACTTTCGTTATGTTGCAATATGAATTGTGATAATTTTACACTCTCACTGACAATTCTTTGTAAAATGAAATATATTTCTCTATTTTAAGATATTCCAAGGTCAATATGTCAAACTAAATTTCCTGTCAATAAATATTCAGGATGATACACGATTATTATTCCTTTCTTTTGCATTTACTTGTTCCAAATTCTGTCTTACAGATCATCTCCAGTGTAAATAAAAATGAAAACGAATAAAATATGATGGAACCCACCGACTGAAATCGAACTATGAAATGTACCATCAGTTGGAAACGGCTAACAGTAGCATGCGTCGTAGGTAGCTGAAATGTTACGGGCATCTCCCGAAATTGGACAAAGGTAGGCTTACGAAGAAGATCTTCTCACTCACTGGAAGCATGCGGCTAAATGAAGTAAAAAGATCCTTGGATACCTCTGGTATTTCTAATACTGATACCTCAGACCACTCTAAATTTTGTAAATCAGTAAATTCGTGGTATCCCCTAACAAAGGTTATTAAATCTCACAAAACTCTTTCACAGGAAAGGAAGGAAGAACTAACAGCAGGACTCAGTAGGTATTGGGAACGAAAGCTACCATCCAAAAGCGCACTAGTCATAACCGCTCTCTAGTGATCTTAAATCAGTAATAAATATATCTCTACTTTGTAGGACCTTCGAAATTGATTTATTAAAAAAAGCAGAGAATCCACGTTTTGTTCGCTCGATGTGTGTTTGAAATACCCACCATGATTGACATTTTGTCTGCTATTATAGGTCAGTTGAAAATGTGATTTTTCTACTTGCATTAGACGAACGGTGTATTTCTCAGAATTTCGACAATATCGTGGAACAATCGGAAGCTGTGGAAGACGATGAATAGTTGGCAAGGGGTGTTGAAGAGGAGAATTCAGTAATCACTCTATAAGAAGTGCAGAACTTTATCAAAAGGCTGAAGGAAAGAATTAAATTGTAGCAGAGCTTTTTAATGAGGGTGGAGACCAACTGCATACAAAACACCTAATGGACAAGGCATAGAACATCTAGGAAATCTCCGTGAGGACTGCAGACTACCACTAATATACCTAATGCACATGGATTACCAAAAGTATGTCTGTAACATCTATGGACGTATAACCTTTCTCATCATAGTACGTACGGAAGGTGTTCTTTAATATTTTGCAGTGCAGGCCGGAAAACTTTGCTGAATAGTTCTAGAGGGATTATCAGTAGGGAAAGCATAGGTTAGAATGCAAACATCTACAACTGAGGCGCAATTGTCTACTCCCCGCAAAAGAGTTCTGCAGTAGATTTGCATAAATGGTAGTGATCTGAACTCTCAGAACTCCTAAAATAGATGCAACTCACCTACATCATTGTAGAATGGCTTGATGATACTTGCTCCTTGTTCAAATAAGTTTGCATCCTAATCTATTAGGAAATAAAAATACTTTTCCCAAATATCAAACGGGCTTGCATAGGTGGTGGTCAACAATATATGACATATCTTCGCTGCGCCTGCGAAACAGCCATGTGAAGTATTTTAGCTTAGAATTTTGGTCGGTAACTTCTGTCGTTTAACATTCAATATTGTCCGACTAATTTCAAAGAATTACCCCTCATGATGTTGTATGTGCTGCGGGTCAATATCTCTCCTGGAAAGAAATCGCATAGCTGTTTTCAGAGGCGCAACAGCGTTGTGTATCATGAGATAGCTTTAGGAAATATATTCTGAACACGATATGAACATTAAAATAATTTTCATTGACTACAGAAAGACATATGATAGCAGTCACAGTGGGAGTCTCTATAAGTTTATTAACAGAGCTAGGAGTTTCAGGTGCTGCACCATAATTCCTTTTTACTATTAAAATGTCCAAATTAGCTTGTCTTGCAAAGAAAATATAAAATTAACACCCCTAACTGCGTTTTAGTTGCTCATTTTTGCACCTTTTCTCAATGCTACCACCTTTTTTCACTTTTTCTTAATGTCACGAAGTTTTTCCACTTGTTTAATACTTTTTTTTGCACCAATGCCGCATTTCATTCCTAAAGGAATTAAACAAGAAAAGGTTGTTCGATGTAATTCGTTCGTCACTAGAATCGTAGGCTCCATATACTTCACTAATCGGCAGCTTAAGTACGAACCTGGTGATTGTTGAATTATTAGCTTCTTGCCCTTCATCAGCTGCTTATCTGCCAGCCCTGTTATTAATCCGAAGGTGACGGTTCAGAATACGCTTTGACTGTGTGATGTCTGTCATTGTCCTATTAGCAAACAGTTTAATATTACGCTACTTGGTATTACTGTAGTATCAGTATCAAGTACGTTGAAAAAGAAAATGAACACCGAGAAAGTACAGGGCTAAATATTTTAGTGCTGATAGTGTTCAGGGCGATGGGCCAGTTTTGAGGTGCAATTGTTGTGATGTATTAATAGCGATTCATGCTAAAAAAGTACAAACGTAATCACGTTATGCGAGGGCAAAACATTTGAAGAATAAGGAGGCTACATGAAATGTCTTAACGCGCTGTTACAATATATGTGCCTGGTATTGCAAAGCAGATACTAAAACAGAGCTTAGCCAAAATCCCTGACGTTAAGGATGTAGCAACAAGCAGGCGTTTAATATCAACTGCAAACAAAATATGCACCACTTGTGTCCGTTTCTATGTATAAGTAATTACTTAGTGACCGGAGATGCAGCCTCCCTGAAAATAACATTGAAATGTTAAATGATGTCTGTTTTGACAGTTTTCTGGACATTTGATTTTAATAAAATTGCGTCCTGGGACTTATTCTAGGCATATTTTTAGTACATGATAACATGAGTGAATTTTCTGTCACTTTATATGATTGATTTTTGGCGATGTTTGTAAGAATATTTTCATTTAATATTTGCATCTTTTTGCACTTTTTAACCAAACTTTTGCACCTAAAATTCCTAGCTCTGTTTCTTCAGCGAGTTAAGCACATCTTGAAAGCTGAATAACTTAACAATAATGTGCATTCAAGGATTAGAATCGGCAGGTTTGTATGGCAGAGAGATGTCAGGAACGTTCGAGGTGAAATCCGATGTTAGAAAAGGTGATACACTATCCTCTTCTGTTATTCAGTTTATTATTTGAACGGGTTATTAGACACACAGATAAACATTTATGGCTGGATATAGTTCTCACCGGTCATCATAAATGGAAATCCTATGCAGACGACATCGTTGTGATAAGACAAGAGCTGACAGAGAAGATGGAATTTATCAAGCAACCGGTTGCAAGGTTGGGTCTTCAGTTAAGCGAAAATTAGTCGAAGTGCATGTTGATGTGAATATCCGTAGCCTAATTGCTTGCACATGAAATGGAATTCCCATAAGTGGATAAATTCAATTACCAAGAAGCAATGTTCAGCAAACGTAACGAAGGAAATCGAAGTGAAAACAGGCACAAAACATTATTTTGGCCAAGAAATGCATGGATATCTAAAACCCCTTCACGTCGAATATTTTCAGTAAGATCAATCGTTCAGTTTTTAGTGTATGTCTCTGAAATATGGACAGCTAGGAAGACTGACTACAGCAGTTTGAAAGGTGAGTGATCAAGAATACTTGGACCTATCAAAAGTAGAGAAGAGTAGAGACAGACGACCAACAAAGAGATATACAGTGTGAAGAACGGATATTGGTTATTGAACAAATAAGGGCAGCCTAAACCAATGGACTGATCATGGGGTGACAACGCCTAAGAATGCAATGTCGAGAGGTATGATGAGGGGACCACCACAGAAAAATAGGCTCTTGGTAGACCAAAGCTGTAATGGCCGTATTACCTTGGAAAGGACTAAAGTGCCGGGCTGAGTGGCTCAGACGGTTAAGGCGCTGGCCTTCTAACCCTAACTTGGCAGGTTCGATTCTGGCTCAGTCCGGTGGTATTTGAAGGTGCTCAAATACGACAGCCTCGTGTCGGTAGATTTACTGGCACGTAAAAGAACTCCTGCGGGACTAAATTCCGGCACCTCAGCGTCTCCGAATACCTTAAAAAGTAGTTAGTGGGACGTAAAACATATAAAATTATAAGAAAAGGACTAAAGTAGCTCATTATATCGGAACATAGAAATGCTAGCTAGATAGGTAGAGATGGAGGACACGTTTTAAGTCAGCTTGTGGCCTTCAGAGCTGGTGACCAATGAATGATGAGAATCGGATGGACGGACTATGTGTGCGTGATGTTAGGTAAGTCAGGTAACGAAATGGAAGATATGTGTTGAAGTGCGACTGATAATGTTACGAAAGGTTACCTGAAAATATTGACGTTATTCTGCTATCTACTCGTTTCTTGTATTCTTTGAATTTTAAACAACGCTTCTTCTAATAAGGTTTAATATTTTTTACTACCTTGTGGGCTGTACGTTGAGTATAATCAGAAATCAACAGATTCCGTCCAATTTTTCCAACTTTTCTAATGCAGAAAATTCCTAAAATTTCTTAATTTGTGTGTAGATGAAGTATCTAATTTCTGTGTTGCGATGTCGCATGGGACCTTTGACATTCTTGTCGGTTGTATGTGTGAGGAGTCCTTTTTTTACAAGTTGTTTTACGTCGCGCCGACACAGACAGGTCTTACTGCGACGATGGGATAGGAAAGGGCTAGGAGTGGGAAGGAAGCGGCCTTGAACTTATGAAGGTGCAGCCCCAGCATTTGCCTGAAGTGAAATGGGAAATCACGGAAAACCACCTTCAGGTCTGCCGACAGTGGGGTTCGAACCCACTGTGTGTTCTTCAGCTTTTTGCAGTTACTCCTCGGGTCGCTGAAGCCACCTAGGCTCATTTTGGTTTCAGCCGGGGGTTTAGGATCGGTTGCCCTTCTTGACGCACGTGATTCTTGAGATGGAAATATCGACCAAGGATTGACCGGGATTTGAACCTCAGCCGTCCGGGTGCGAAGGCAGCAACTAAGCCACTGAGCTAATCATCCACTATCTCCCGAATACTGTATATTGGCCGCACTTCAGCCCGGTGTGTGAGGAGTTTGTTAGTGAAAGTTGACCCTGTTATTATTTTTCTAATTTACATATCGTAAAATAATAGATTTTGCATTGTCAATAGTGTCATTAATTCCATTATGCGTAATCACTAGTATACCTTTCACATACAGCCAACATCGGTTATAACGACCACGAAGGAACAGCCAATCAACGGTGTCGTTATAGCCGATACTCGCACAAATGCTTTTCTTTTGTTTTTTTGTTTTTCAAAATGCCATATCTGTAACTTTCACGCTGTACACTTACATGGTTAATTAACAGAATTAAGTTTAACCTTAAAAAAAGTAACTGAAATAAATACTGTATTTACGGTTCTTGTGGAGTGGAACAGCGAGGAATTTCATTGGATTTCGCTTGAACAGTAGGTCTATTGATTTATTAATTGACTAGCAATTACCCGCGGCATCGCTCGCGTGGATTCCGTAATTAGATCAAAGTAATCGTTCCTCTGCATTGTACTAAGACATTATCTGAAAATTCCTAAAGTATAAAAACTCACCCAAAAATTGGGTTTCATTTAACCCAGAAATTTTTTGTAAACCATGTTTGTGGTATTACCTTTTGGGGCTAAGACGACCATGCGACATAGAACTGTACATGTGAGAAACAGTCTTCTCTCAAGTCGAAAAAATAAATACATGTTTTTATTTTTAAAGGAAATTCCAAATACCTATTCCCACATCTGTAACATGTTCAGTTTTTGAGATATACATAAGTATCCCCATAAAAAGAATTCAACCCCTTGATCAGCCCTCCCCCACTCTCACCCCATCTAAGTGTATTTTCCGAAAACACAAATACATGTTTCTTTATTTTTAAAGGAGATTCCCAATAAAAATGTTCACGTCTGTAACACCTTCAGTTTCTAAGATATAAGTATCCTCATAAAAATAATTCAACTGTTTCTCACTTCTTTTCACCCCCTGTTAAATGCCTTCTCCGAAAACAAAAAGGTACAGGTTCCTGTATTTGTAAAAGACATTCCAAATTCCAATTTTATTGTCTCTAACATGTTAAGTTTCTGACATATAATGGTGATATACCGGTACTCATTTTAAAAATTCACCATCTTTGCAATTCTTTTCAGCCCCTTTACTGGATTTTCCGAAAACAAAAAAATACGTGTTTCATTATTTTTAAAGGGGATTCCAAATACCAGTTTTCATGCCTGTACGTCTGTAACACATTCCCTTTTTGAGATAAATGTATACTCATACTTTTAGCATTTCTTTCCTCCCCTCTCCCACCTAAAGTGGACTTTCCGAAAAAAAAAAAATACGTTTATCTTTATATTGAAAGGAAATTCAAAATACCAACTTTCACGTCTGTAACAACTTCAGTTTTTAAGATAAAGTATCCGGATAAACACAAACTACTCCTTATTTACTTATTTTCTAATCCACGCCCCTTACGTCGATTTTCCGAAAAAAACAAATGCGTGTTCCTTCATTTTTAAAGGAGATTCCAAATACTAATGTACACGTCTGTAACATATTTCGTTTTTGAGATATAAGTATTCTCACACAAATAATTCAACTGATTTTTCAATTCATTCATCCCCCTTAAGTGGATTTTCTGAAGACAAAAGAAAACGTGTTTCTTTACTATGAAGTAATATTCCAAATACAAATGTTCATGCCACTAACATCTTCAGTTTCTAAGATATAAGTATCCTCATAAAAATAATTCAACTATTTTTCACTTCTTTTCACCCCCTGTTAAGTGAGTTGTCCTAAAATAAAAATGTACAGATTCCTGTACTTTTTTGCTATTTGCTTTACGTCGCATCGACACAGATAGGTCCTATGGCGACGATGGGATAGGAAAGGCCTAGGAATGGGAAAGAAGCGGACGTGGCCTTAATTGAGGTACAGCCTAAGCATTTGCGTCGTTTGAAAATGGGAGACCACGGAAAAACATCTTCTGGGCTGCCGACGGTGGGGTGCGTACCCACTATCTCCTGGATGCAAGCTCACAGCTGCGCGCCCCTAACCACACGGCCAACTCGCCCGCTGCCTGTATTTTTAAAGGACTTTCCAAATTCCAAGTTCCTTGATTTTAACATGTTAAGTTTTGGACATATAATATACATATACCGGTACTCATTCTAAAATTCACCCGCTTTTCCTATTCTTTCCAGCCCCTTAACTGAATTTTCCGAAAACCAAAATATACGTGTTTCATTATTTTTAAAGGAGATTCCAAATACCAGTTTCCATATCTGTACGTCTGTAACACCTTCAGTTTTTGAGATAAATGTATACTCATAAGAATAATTCAACTTCTTCACTTCATTCCACCCCTCTTCTGAATTAAGTGGACATTCGGAAAACAATACGGTTTTTTCTTGAAAGGAAATTCAAAATACCAACTTTCACGTCTGTAACAGCTTCAGCATTTAATATAAAGTATCCGGATATATTTCAACTCCTTGTTTACTTGTTATCAACCCCACACCCCTTACGTCGATTTTCCAAGAAAAAACAAATGCGTGTTCATTTTTAAAGGAGATTCCAAATACTAATTTACACCTTTAACATCTTCAGTTTTTGAGATATAGGTATCATATAAAATAATGCAACTCATTTTTCACTCCAGCCCGTTAAGTTGAAATCCCCTCCCCCCAAAAAAAGGTGCGTGTTTATTTTGTAAGGTGATTTCAAATAAAAATTTACACGTGTGTAACCTGCAGATTTTGAGATATAAGTTTCTCCATGAAAATAATTACATTTTTTCACTTCCTTTCACCCTCCCATTAAGAGAAACTTTCAAAAACCAGAAAAACTTGTTTCTTTATTTATAAAAGAGCTTCCAAATGCCAATTATCACGATTCTAACATCTTCAGTTTTGAGATATATGTTTCCTCATAAAAAGAAATTAAACTCCTTTTTACACCGCCCCCTCCCTCAAATTGATCCCTCCCCCAAAATGCATGTTTATTTATTTTTAAAGGCGATTCCGAATACTAATTTTCAAGCCTGTAAAATCTTCAGTTTTTGAGATATAAATATCCTCATACAAAGTATTCAAGTAATTTTTTCAATTAATTCACCCCCTTTTAGTGGATTTCCCCCCCCCCCAAAAAGATTACGTCTTTCTTTCAATTGAAAGAAAATTCCAAACATAAATTTTCATGTCTGTAACATCTTCAGTTTTTGAGAAATAAGTATCCTCATGAAAATAATTCAACTCCTTTTCCACTTCACCCCCGCCCGTTAAGTTGGTTTCCCCAACCCAAAAATCCGTGTTTCTTTATTTGTAAAGGTGATTCCAAATACCATTTTCACATCTGTAAACTGCAGTTTTGAGATATCCGTTTCTCCAGAAAAAGAATTCATTTCTTATACTTCCTTTCACACTCCCCACACAAGTGAATTTTTCACAAACAAACAGTACCCATTTCTTTAAAAGAGCTTCCAAATACCAATTATCGCGACTAACGTCTTCAGTTTTTGAGATATATGTATCATCGTAACAGGAATTCATCTCCGTTTATATCCCCCTCCCCCTACCGAGTTGATTCCCCTACCAAATGCATGTTTCTTTATTTTTAAAGGGGATTCCGTATACCAGATTTCACGTTTGTAACATCCGTAGATTTGTTGGTATATATAGGGTATATATACACATTCTTATACAAATAATTCTTTCACCCCACCCCCACCCGTTAAGTTTCTTTTCCGAAAACCAAAGAGAAAGTGTTTCCTTACTTTTAAAGGACATCCCAACTACCAATTTTCACGTCTGCAACATGTTAAGTTTTTGAGATATACTTTAGGTACGCTAATTTTAAAAAATCACCCCCTTTTTCAGTTACCCCTAAGTGGATTTTCCTTTAAAAAAATATGTTTCTTTACATATACAGAAAATTCCAAATACCAGTTTTCGAATCTGTAATATGTTACGTGTCTGAGATAATTTGCAGATATAGTCTTTTTAAAAATTCACCTCGTTTGTCACTCCTGTTCACCCCATGTTCATCGGATTATCCAAGGCACAAAAATACATGTCTCTTTATTTTCAAAGGAGATTCCAAATTTTAATTTTCATGTCTGTAACATCTTCAGTTTTTAAGATATAAGTCTCCTCATAAAAGGTGTTCAACCCCTCTTCCTCCTTTCTTAACCTCCGTTAATGGGATTTTCCGAAACCAAAAATATACGTGTTTCTTTATTTTTAAAGAAGATTCCAAATACCGATTTTTACGTCTGTAAATTTTTTGAGATATAGATATCCTCATTTTCAAAATTCACCCCCCTTTTCATCCCCTTAGCAACGGAATATCCGAAAATCCTCCCTTAGCGAGCACCTACATGTTAAATGAACGTATCGTCAAAATTTCATTTCTTTATGTCCAGTAGTTTTGGCTCGGCGATGTTGAATAAGTAAGTCAGTCGGTTAGAACAAGTTATTTTATATATATAGATTTATCAATAATAATAATAATAATAATAATAATAATAATAATAATAATAATAATAATAATAATAATAATAATGGTAGACTTCTCTAAATCAAAATTCACCTTGATCGCCTCAACTTTACAGATGACTTGGCAATCCTCTCTAACAACATGCAAGAAGTACTGCAGTCCGTAGAATTATTTCAGGAAATAGTGGCAAGAACAGGTCTACAAATTTCATATGAAAAGACAAAATATATGGAAGGTACAAAATCAGGAATTAACAACCATCCTCTAATCACTACACATGAAAAAATTTCGCAAGTTGGTAAATTCAAATACCTAGGCGAAATTATTCAACCAAACGGGATAAATCAGCAAGCAAACAAAGAAAGAATTACAAAATTACAAAAGGGTCTGGAGTAGATACAACAAAAAATCTCTATCCCAAAACGCAAAAAATTACGAAACTACAACACAGTTGTCAAACTAGAAGGCTTTTATGCATCAGAAACTCTGATAATTGGTGGTAGATCAAAAATAAATATATCGAAAAACAAGAGAGGAAAATTTCAGGAAAATTCTAGGACCTAAACACGAGAATGGAATTTGGATGAAAAGGAAATCACAGGAAATCTATCAAGTAACAGAAAAAACACAGACACCGTTAGGAAAAGGAGATTAAAATTCTATGGTCATCTGATCAGGATGGATAACAACAGGCTAACAAAAAAGTACTAATCCTCGCAGTATCTCTAAAAAAAATCACAACTACGGGCTTACAGAAATAAACAAATATCTTCAGGAAATTGGTATAAATGAAGAAATGATACAACACAGAAATAAATTCAGAAATCTCATAAAGAAAGACAAATTTGCTGATCAACCTAAAAGACAAGCTACAGGATGGACGGAAGAAGGCAAAAGGAAGCCCAGCAAAAGGATAAAGCGATTTTGGGAGGACAAGAAGAAACATTGTGCTAAATAAGTTTAGCCGCTCTCCTTAGTTGAGCATAACGAATAATAATAATAATAATAATAATAATAATAATAATAATAATAATAATAATAATAATAATAATAAATTCCCTAGTGATATCAGTTTCGACGGATAATGGTTTTGCTTCAACAATCTATGTAAATATCCTTCCCTATCATTGTGCTCAGATGATATTGCCCGCTTTATTTCTTAAAGAATTTTCTTCTGAAAGAGACTGTATTGTCTCTCTGACCTTCCTATTGCAGAAAACATTCAGTGATACACCCAGTTGGGGCCTACTTCCCGATGCTGATGCTTTTCTTTACCCTATTTTCTATTCGCCACATTATGTTATATTTCTTCAATATTAAACACTTTCCTTTCCTTTTGCAACATCATCAAAGCGATGCTTGCCTTCAGTAGATACTTAAAAGACAGACTGATCTGAAATCTACAATAATAAGCGTTACATTGTTGTCAGCAATACGTAACAAGCAGAAATCAACATTGGACGTTATAGCCGCTTCATTTATCCGAAAATGTGTTCAAAGCACGTAGTTTGCCGGGCTGAGTGGTTCAGACGGCTGAGGCGCTGGTCTTCTGACCACAACGCGGCAGGTTCGATCCAAGCTTAGACCGGTGGTATTTGAAGGTTCTCAAATACGTCATCCTCGTGTCGGTGGATTTACTGGCACGAAAGGGATCTCATGCTGGAATAAATTCCGGCACCTCGGCGTCTCCAAAAACCTTAAAGGTACTAAAAGTGAGACCTAAAGCAAATAACATTATCATAATTAAAATATGCAGTTTTATAGGATGTGCGTAATAAGGGACGTCGTTCTGAACGATTTTTTAAATACAGTGTTTATGTCGGATTTAGACGGGACCGTTAGATTTCTCCGTTATATCCAATGTGTCGTTAAAAGCGATGTCGCAGTAAACGGTTTCGACTGTATTTATATTTTCAGTCCATTAAGATCTTCCTTCATTTTAATTTTTAGTTCTAAATTTTATGGCTTCATATTTATGTTCCAGTGTTTGCTGAAGTTCTGTGGCAGATGCTGCACCTTCTAATATTCCGTATCAACACGAGCGTATCAACCGGCAGTTAACGCAGTTTTATGGTATGGTACACTGTCCTTGACGTCACAGAGCCCGTCTCGGAAATGCTGTAAACTTTATGGAGCATTACTATCCCCACAGAGGTTAATATAGTCAAGCACAAAGGGGATAACATCCAGCAATCACTGAAAGTATTTCGGTCACACCGCACTACGCTTTAACCTTCGCGAGTGGTGCTGGTTCATAGCGAGATGTAGAAAACCACATTTCCCAGAACTTGTTCTTTAGTCTTTAGAGTGAAAATACTAAAACGTACTCTCGTTTGATTAGCTTACACTTTTACAAAAAATTGCCTATCTATGTATGTATGTTCAGTCCTTAGACCTAAGGCTAGTTGAATCCTCAACAGCTCCATCAGCTGTCATGGATGACTTAGGCATCACTGAAGAGGCGTACTAGGGAAATGAGGGCTGAGGTAGTTTCCCGTTGCTTTCCTCACCGAGCCAGGGGTTGCGATTACATATCATTCTGCCAAGTCCACTGAAATGCATGCACCAACTGACCCTATGAGCAACATTTTCACTCCATTCATAGCAGGGACTGGCTGCGTAAGGAATGGTATTACCAGCATTGTTCATACCTCCGTCACGTTCATATTGCCAAGGCCAAGGATAAGACGCCGGCCCCGTGGTGTAGGGGTAGTGTGCCTGCCTCTCACCCGGAGGCCCCGGGTTCGATTCCCGGCCAGGTCAGGGATTTTTACCTGGACCTGAGGGGTGGTTCGAGGTCCACTCAGCCTACGTGATTAGAATTCAGGAGCTATCTGACGGTGAGATAGCGGCCCCGGTCTAGAAAGCCAAGAATAACGACCGAGAGGATTCGTCGTGCTGACCACACGACACCTCGTAATCTGCAGGCCTTCGGGCTGAGCAGCGGTCGCTTGGTAGGCCAAGGCCCTTCAAGGGCTGTAGTACCATGGGGTTTGGTTTGGTTTGGTTCAAGGATAAGACTGAGACTGATTAATGAAAGTAACAAAATTTATCTAGCCTATACTAAAAGACATATTGCACTGTAAACACTAGGTCCTGCCAGCAAAGGCATATTGCCTGTCTAAAAATCTTAAAATAAGGCACTACAAAACAGTGGTGAGATCAGAATGTCTTTAAGCAAGCGTATATCTAGTTTTGAACTATAATTTACACTGGTCAAAACAATTAGGGGATCAGTTGAGATATCTAGTTTCTGAAGTATTGTCATCGGCAGAATGAACTAAAATGGTTCGACGTCTTTCTGTCGGTTCTACGGAGTGGAGTCAACAACATTACGGTAACCGAGATAGTGGTAATAACAGAAAGTTGTTGCAGAGGGGGTTGGAGTTGACTTGTGTTTACTCTACCAAACGAATTACACAAGCAGTTGGGTTCAGGTAGTGTAGTGAGCAGGTAGTATAATGCAACAACAACGTGACATACCGGAAGCTATGGCATGGAGAGCCATAGGAAGGTTGGAAGAGAGACAGACACAGTGCTGCAGCAAATGGGCTGCCCAAAGTGTAATTTCCAGGACCTGGACGCGATTTTAGACCACAGGAACCGTTAAAAGAAGCCAAGGCTAAGGTCGTCCACGGGTAACATCAGCAAGAGATGACCGTTATCTCCGGTTAACAGCCCGTCGAAACAGGAGGCTGAATGCACATCAGCTGCAACGTACCCTCCAGGCAGCAACAGGACACGCAATATCAACACAAACTGTCCGAAATCGCCTTCGAGAATGTAGCCTCTACGCACGGAGGCCTATGGTGTATGTCCCATTAAAACCACGACACCGTTTATCACGCAGAAACTGGGCGGAGGAACATCAGGATTGGAGTCGTAACGAATGGCGCCGGGTTCTGTTCACAGATGAGTCAAAATTTTGTGTTCAGCAGGACAATCGTGGTTACCTCATCTGGAGAGAACGTGGAACTCGAAATAATCCTGTTAATGTGCAGGAAACATCACTATATTATGGTGGTTGACGAATGGTGTGAGCAGAAGTCAGTATTGGTGGACGTACGGACCTTTATGTCGTTCAGAATGGCGCTTTGACTGCTCAGAGATATAGAGACGGGATCCTTCGACCTTTCGTTGTGCCCTACGCTGGTGCCATAGGAGACAGGTTCCTTCTGGTGGACGATAACGCTCGTCCTCACAGAGCTGCACTGGTGGACAAGATGCTTGAAGTTGAGAGAATTGAACGAATGGCGTGGCCAGCTTGTTCACCGGACTTAAACCCCATTGAGCATGTCTGGGATGCACTTGGCAGACGCAATGCAGCCAGACCAGCACCTCCCACAACGATTGAAGAGCAGGATATTGCACTCATGGAAGAATGGCCAAATGTCCCTCAAGAGCTGATTGATAACCTCATACTGTCCATGCCTCGCAGGTGTGCAACTGTACTGACTGTCCGAGGTGATCACACATCATATTAGAGGGCAACGAGAATGACTTTTTCACTATTATGGTAGCCCCATGGTGCCTCGCTCTAAGTAAACGCAAGTTGAGACAGCAAAACATCGTACTGTATCACATACAGATTACAATTGTAACCGATATTTGAATAAAATACGTTACCTTATGCATATTGTGTATGATATCTCACCTGATCCCCTAATTGTTTTGAGCAGTGTAGATAAACTAGAAGTACTAGAGAGAAGAATCATGAGAAAAATCTTAGGACCAATGGAAAACCACAGAACAATGGAAATTAATAAGTAATAAGGAATATACCAGGATATAGAAAACATAACAGAAACCATAAGAAAAGTGAGATTCCTATTTTCTTTGGATATGTCTATAGAATGGGTGATAACGGATTAAAAGAACAGATATTCAAGTAGTTTAGGAGAAAGTGTCAACAACGAGTTGGATAAAAGATATCTAGAAATATTTAGACGGAAATAAGAGGAGAGGAAAATATAGAAAGAGACATTTTTGAAAATAAAGTTTTAATAATGGAAGGACTGTGAGGATGTATGAAAAGGAAACGAGGTTCAAAATAGTCTGAGGAAAAAAGAATAAAACATATTGTAATGATGAAGAAATACTGGATAGAACGCAAGAGGAAACGACAAGGAAAGGATATTAATATTATTATTATCATTATTATTATTATTATTATTATTATTATTATTATTATTATTATTATTATTATTATTATTATTAAGGATCCCCAGTTGTGTCTCTGACTAAATGTCCCACCCTCCAGGACACTGCCTTTGAGGCGGTAGAGGTGGGATCAGTCACTGAGACCGGGGGAAAAACCAACCCTAGAGGTTAATCGGATTAAATAAATAGTATTAAATTGATGATAACTTAATTGCCCCTGAGGGCAAAGAATGTAGTAGAACAACATAAAGTCTGAATGTAATTGTGCTTCTTTTTTTTTACAAGTTGCTTTACGTCGCACCGACACAGATAGGTCTTATAGCGACGATGGGACAGGAAAGGGATATCGGTGGGGAGATAATGGCCGTGGCCTTAATTAGGGCACAGCCCCAGAATTTGCCTGGTGTGAAAATGGGAGACCACGGAAAACAATCTTCAGTCCTGTCGACAGTGGGGTTCGAACCCAGGATCTTCCGAATACTGGATACCGGCCAAACTGAAGTGACTGTAGCTATCGATCTCGGTAAGTAATTGTTTGTTATTTTGAACAATGATTGCACTGATTTAACTTAGATTATTTCGTAACTCACCTGAACACCTGAATGTTGCCGAGCGGATATAGAACTGACAGTCTGACAGAGGAAACAATCCAAAAGTGATCAAAACTTCCTGTTTCTGACTGTGTTACCAACCTATGAATCCTATAAACATGAAAGCCTAATACCAACTTGCGGGAATAAAACCTGAAAATTTAATTCGTGAACACATTTCAATTTGCTGGAATATTTATACTAAATTTCTCTGTGAATAAATCGCAGTTATTTTTAAAAAGAAAATGCTGGTACTCTGTATCGTTGCGTATCGGCAGCATAACCACTGGCTTTATTTATAATGGTTCAGTAATAAAATGCTTTAAAAGTATAAGAGATTAATATGAGCACATCTCCAGGTAATAGAAAATGAGCTGCTTTACAGAAAGTATTACATCAAAAACAGCAGAAATCTCAGCGGGGATCGAGCCCGCCAACTTGGGGTCAGAATGCCAGCGCCTCAATCGTCTAAGCCACTAGTCCGGTTCGACAATACCTCTCACGTAATACACATTCAACGTCAGAACTTCAACACTTGTTAAGGTACATCCCCAAACATTTGTGTTGTGTGAAAATTTGAAACCACGGAAATCCATCTGTAAGGCTGCCGATGGTTGCGTTCGAATCCCCGATCCCACGATATCAAGTGTACAGCTAGGAGGGCGTATCAGGAACCCTGCATACTAGGTGGGCTTTCACCGTTCTCGTCAAGATTCGGATGTTAAGGAAAAGTCATATTTCTTCCCTGAGCAACATAAAATTGCTTATATGTACATATTTCGTCCGTTTCCATTGTTTCAGTCATATTTTTCCCATTTTAATTATGGTATAATGCCATATTTGGTGAAATTTTGAGCGTTTTTTATTTAATTGATGCGTCATTTTTAACAAGATCCATGTTACCTACATCGAATTTCGTACACAGGATTACCAAATACTGTAGAAATACTTTTCTTTCTTTTCCTGGAACAGACAGGCAGCAGGTTGTAAGCACGTCTCTTGGATCAGTACATAGTACAGTGATTAACAAATAAGGAAATTCCGTATTCTCTCTCGTTCAGTTCATCCTTGATGGCTCCATATACAGCCCCCTTTCCTTTTCACTACCAACGGATTTCAACATATTGGTCACACCAAAGTGAATCCCACCATGCCAAGTGAAGTGCAGTGAATTTGTAAAATTCAGAAGTAATGTGAGAGATTTCGGTGAAGAGATGTTCGGTATTGACGAAATAATTATCTTTGTTAAAGCGTCTGCAGTTTTGGATAGTGGCAGTAAAGTGATGTGAATACTGAACGTTCGGCTCTGTCAGTTTGCATCATTTATTATGTCTGCTGTATTATCAGTGATCTCTTTTTGGTACTTAACAGGTTTAAAGTTAGTAATACTCCCACATGTGCAGCATCTCTGTAAATTCCGTAACTCATATTTAACCTTTTTTAGGTCAAATTTAGCTAGTTTTTAGTTCATATTTGTTTGCATATTTTGTACTTCTCTAGGTCAAAACATCGGAATCCTAGTTACCATCGTCATACAGTGTTGATGTACAGCACAGTAAATTATAACTTCTCCTCGACTGTTGTTTAAAAATCTCTCCTCATAGATTTAGTTAATTAAACGCAATTTGTGTTCTACAGACATAAATGATGACAAAATCTTTGTGGAAAATGGTTCTATTCATTCGTCAGCAATTAACAGAAAGAGAAAAGCACCGATGTGTGAAAAACTCATTGTGGAACGTAATGCGATAAAGAGCGCGTTGAATAGAGTGGGAGAAGGATGGAAAGTGTCATTGTTCTTTTGCAACTGTTGCATTGTGCACGGCAAACTTTCGAGCACTCTAAGCAAGACAAAAGACTGAATGTATTTATAAAAAGATAGTAATTTATGTAAAAAGTGAGTTAAGAAGCGTTTTCCTCTTGCAAGTGGGAAGTTAAATTCAAGATTAGTCGGGAATGTTTTAAATCATATGAGTAAAAGGTAACACCCGTTCGAGGGCGTGTATGTCTCTGGTAAGACCACAGTTAGAGTATCGTTCCAGTTTATGGGACCCTTACCAGTACTAGTTGATAAGAGAACTGGAAAAAAAAATCAAAGGAAAGCAGCATGATTGTTTTGGGTGATTTTCGACACAGGAGTAGTGTTACGAAAATGTTGCAAACTTTGAACTGGGAAGACTCGGGAGTAAGGAGACGAGAAGCTCGACTATGTGGTATGTATCGAACTGTCAGTGGAGAGATGGCGTGGATTGAGTGGACCTTTCAAAAGTTGGAAAGATCATATTAAGAAGATAAATTTGGAATTCAGGAGGACAAATATTCATTTATAGGACGAAGAGTAAGGAATTAGAATAAATTATGAAGTGAAATTCGTCGCCATAAGACCTATCTGTGTCGGTGCGACGTAAAGCCCCTAGCAAAAAAAAATGAAGTGAAATGTTCGATAAAATTCCAAGTTCCTTGAAAATGTTTAATGAAAAGCTGGGTAAATAATTGATAGGAAATCTACCATCTGGCCGACAGCCCCAAATACATATCATTGATTGAATGATTTTGAATATTTGCCTAAAGACAATCATATTTTAAATGTAGAAAGATTAGTTTTTAACGGCAAAAGTAATGGGGACCAACGATTTTTTTACTGCAAATACGTTTCCAGAAGGTTGTGACGGTAAATTTCAATGGTTTCGAAGGTAACAATATTATCGAGAACCCTACGAGCATCTCAATACAGATGGATCAAATATTTCCGTCTCAAGTCAATCCCGTATTCCAAAAATTAATACAAATTTTCACATTAGTACTGTTGGTATTAATATTCATCAACAGTTAATAACAGCCTGTCCGGTGGCTATGATCGTTAAGCTACGAGGGCTGGTCAACAAAGACTGAGACTGATTTATTTCACGGATGTTTATTACTCCATTTCAATGTTTACATGATCTTTTACAAAGTAGTCCCCTCCTACTTCAATGCACATTTTATAGCGTCTCTGCCAGTCCTTGAATTCATGCTGCAGACCGTTCTTTGTCAGGTCCTTGAGCGCCTCACTTTTCTTGAGCACAGCTTCAGAGTTCTCAAATAGAATGCTCCTAAGTTTGCCTTTAGTGACGGGAATAAAAAAAAATCACAGGGTGCAAGATCAGGGCTATAAGGTGGATGCGGTACACAGGTAATGTTGAATCGAGCCAGAAACTGCATGACTTGATTTGGGACGTGTGGCCGTGCATTGTCATGACGAAGTCGCCACCCAGTCCGAGAGAGCTCTGGTCATTTCCTTGCTTCAGCTGTTTCTAAGTTTCAGTGGCCGTATGGTTTAAACAAAAACAAAATTTGATTGCGCAACACTGCTCCTTTCGCGTCACCTCCATTGTCTGTTATGCGAAATGCACGTAGCGTCTACACAATTGAGCATTACTACCAACCCACCGATACGTGAGTGCTGTCGTATACGGACATTATACACAAAAACCCTATCTTTTAAAATATTTATGTTACAGATGGGAAACTATCACGGAATCTACAGGAAAAAATCAGCCTCCGCTTTTGTTGATCAGCCTACATACGAATGTTAACTGGAATGGAGTTCTACAATGTGGCGATTGGTGGGTACTGAAACAGAACGTGCCTTATCGTGGTGAAGAGAGTGGAAGCAATTTAGTTTACAGCATTGGTTATGGGGAGTTCACTCAGTTAGATATCCAAACACGGAAATTGTTACATAGAAAGTTCTCAGTTGTTCGAAGTTCAGAAAAGTGAATGCTTCGGAAATTAAAGCCAAACAAATGTACGAAAGGGGTGGTGGGTCGCAAAAGTAAATTTGCAAGATCTTTATCTTCTGATCTTTTAACTCTTTTTTTTTTTTTTTTGCTAGTTGCTTTACGTCGCGTTATTCCATTTCTCAATGCCACGAAAATGATGATGATGTCAAATCAAAGATGGCACACAAACTAATTCTAATATGATATTGAGGAATATATACACTGCTGTTTGTTGAAAGTGATACACTAAGACCGAGACCTGTGATCACAATGGCATTTATTCCACACATTAGGACATGAGAAGACATAAATGATTACAATTACAGAACTACCTTGCGATAATTCTTAGCGGTGTCTGTAAACTGTGCGTCAGTTGCAGGAATGTTAGAGACGCAGCAAACTCCCAGCCCTCGAACCACAAGGAATTAAACTTACACGGTTAAAAACCTGCAATTTGGCCTTGACTCAAACCCTGTACTCCGTAAATCATAGATCAGGATATTGATGATTTAACCAAGGAGTCAAACTATAATGCCAAACTGATGCAAGTTTAAGGCTATATCAATTACCAACAAACCATTCTATATCTTCTTTCATGAATACTGTAGTTGTTAAGAGTAATTTCTGTACTATTATTAGACTGGGGCAGCACTTGCAAGGCAGACCCTCCGGCGGACCTGGATGGTGTCGTCTGCCGTATATCAATAACTGCGTGCTTGCGTGGTGAAGGGTAGAGTTGTGTGTGGTGTGTGAGTTTCAGGATGTTGATGACAGCACAAGCTAACAGTCCGTAATCCAAGAGAATTAGCCGATTTAAAATTAAAATATCTCGAATCTGGGCCCCGAGGAATAAAGGGCTAGACGCCGGCCACTCAACCATGAATCCGAACATGAGTAGTTGTTTCTGATCCTACATTGCCACATATGACTAATCCTTTTTTGCACAATAATTGGACGTTACTTAATGCCTAAATCATTACCATGTCTGTTCCTACCTCCTTCGAAAAATGTGTTACGAAACAGTAAAAAACCTCTGGTATAAATTTGTTCAAGTACACATAGATTCCTGGCATTTCCTTGTTTTCAGTCGATATTTCCTATGGAGAAAATCTTGCAATTCTATGACAGAACAAAACATTAACATTTTTGGGAATTTTTACGCGTAGACTTTAATTTAATTTAATTTCGTGTGGCTATTTCTAGCCGAGTGCAGCCCTTGTCAGGCAGACCCTCCGATGAGGGTGGGCGGCATCTGCTATGTGTAAGTAACTCTGTGTTATTGTGTTGGAGGATAGTGTTATGTGTGGTGTGTCAGTTGCAGGGATGTTGGGGACAGCACAAACACCCAGCCCCCGGGACATTGGAATTAACCAATGTAGGTTAAAATCTCCTGACCCGGCCGGGAATCGAACCCTGGACCTTCTGAACCGAAGACCAGTACGCTCACAGTTCAGCCAACGAGTCGGAACGCGTAGACTTACAAAGGTACTTGAGATGTTTCAACACAGATATTTAAACACTAAAACTGTACTGTTAGTGCTCGTGATGTACATTTTTCATTAGTTTGTCATCTAGTTTGGTGTACTTTCGAAGTGAATAAACAATGATATGTGTCAAGGTAATTACAGCCACGTGATCAAAGTTTCTGTTCAAAAATTAATTAAGAAATGTTACATTTCAATGATTGTCTTATACCATATCTTATTCATTTTTACACATTTACCACATTAAAAGTGTAAAAAAACAATTAATGATGCGCCAAAGCGTTACTTTGCGGCAACGGTTACAATTATCGTGCTTAAGAAATGTAACAGTTACTATAGTAGACTTAACTAAAGTTGGCGTCTGACAGGTAAGGTTGGAGGGAGGAGCATTGCACGTGCCATTTCACGATGTTGCCACATTCCAGCATTCTTTTCTACATGCTCTTACCCCTCGCTTCCGGCTAACTTGTTCCCTCTTTCATTCTGACTGCTGTGCTCTGCTGTAGACTACCTGGCCAGGTGGTGTCGTCCGATTTGCGATCACTCTTATACAAACAATCAGGTTCTTATCAGTGACAGTGACAGGTTTGGCAACTTCCAGCAAGACGACCTGCCTTGAAGTTTTATCTCCATGGCAACCGCAGTCGCCCCTCCCTCGTTTCCATGGCAACCACACAGCCACTCCCTTTATCCCGCCTCGGCAGGCAGTAAACGGACCTCCCTCTAAGAAATGTCACACACCAACTCTTATTATTAGCAGTATAGTAACGATTTAGAAAATTGTACCTTGCAGGTACTATCAGAACTTATCTTACATCGAGTGACAGAGGTAAGTAACTTCGGAATTCACCGGTACAAGTAACTCCGCAGTGTAATCTGCACAGAAGAGTCGTTATTTGAAACTCAACCAACATGGCAGGTGAAAGTTTCCAGCACTTAATGTAGCAGGTTACAAGCAGCGTCCTACGACAAGTAGTTTTTCTGGAAAAATGTTATTAAAACAATAACCAAAACGATAGAAATACTGTTAATACGATCTTTAAAACACAGAACAAAGTGAACCATGGCACATAATGAGTTACTAATTGTGATGACTGAACAGTAGCAGTCGGGAACTAAAGTATTACCGACAAATACGTAGGGAATAGGTGCAACCATCTGAAATTGGAAGTAACGCGTTAACTTTGTAATGGTTTCGAAGTATCTGCTACGTTATTTTCTCCCATCACTAGGAACAATTTAAAAACTATTAATTGAACATCAGATAGCGAACTGAGCTTATCCAAAGTCGACATAGCACATGTTTTATTCATCCATGTCGTTCGGGCCAACTAAGGAACATGTCATTTCAACTGTCTCCTTCCCCGGGTTTTACAATTTACCCAGTACTCCTATATTCATTGCCACTGTTATTTGTATCCTGCTTCGGACCGCACCTTCCCTGTTTTAAGCTTCGGCTTTTCTTGGAAAACCTTGCGGTTCGAAAATTCTCCTTAAGTGGGTTGCGCTCCAGGATATCATCATATTTGAGCAAGGGATGGGAAAAAAGCGGCCATGGCCTAATTAAAGTACAGTTCCAGATTTTGCTGGCGTGAAGATCGGAAAGCACGGAAACCCATCTCCAGGACTGCCGACATTGGGGTTCGAACCCACTATCTACCGAATACAAGCTGCTCATAGCTACGTTGACCCTAACCTCACAGCTAGCTCACTCGGTGAAAACATTTTTTTTTTCGTGTACCAAAATTTAAGTTCCCAGAAATGTATCTTAATTTCATCGCTTGCAAATGTAAAAAAAAAAAAACATTTAAACTCATCAGGCATTTTCATTCAGTGAAATCTTCTCTCTTCTGTGCTGTAGTGGTTAGTGTGATTATCTGCCGCCCCCGAAGGCCCGGATTCTAGTCCCAGCTCTGCCTCGAAATTTCGAAAGTGGTATGAGAGCTGGAATTGGGACCACTCATCCTCGGGAGGTCAGTTGAGTGGAAGAGGGTTCGATTCCCATCAAAACCATCCTCTAAGTGGTTTTCTGTGGTTTCCCACTTCTCCTCCAGGCAAATGCCGGAATGATACCAAAATTAAGGTCATGGCCGCTTCTTTCACCCTTCCCTTCTATCTATTCCAAACTTTCCATCTCCCCCCGCAAGACCCCTGTTCAGCATAGCAGGTGCAGGCTGCCTGGGCGAATTACTGGTCCTGCTTCCTAGTTGTATCCCCCGACCCAAAGTCTCACGCTCCAAGACACTGCTCTTGGAGCGGTGGAGGTGAGATCTCTTGCTGAGTCTGAGAAAGAAACCAACCCTAGAGGGTAAATGGATTAAGAGGAGGAAGTGTTACGTATTTATCGACGTACCTCGTATGTCCATCGAATTGGTAGGTTCCTGACCATTTTACTACAGTGTATGCCTTGTCGCTGCAACCAGCTTTCTAAGTCAACTGCCAGTATATTTTTTCTAGTGGGAGCTGCAGTTCATTTGCATCATGAGCGAATGAAACCGTTCTGTCTCATTAGTTGTCCAAACAATTGGTCTCCCTTTTCTCTATTCCTCTGATGTGATTTCCCTTTCCATTTACTTCTCTCAGCACAAAAGTGCTACTTTATCTTTCAGTCCAACTTGTTCAGTTTAATCGTTCCCAAAAACATTTCTCAACTGCTTCTAGCCGCTCCGTATCTTGTTTTCCCAGGGTCCATGTTTCCTTTCCATACATTACAACACCCCACACATAAGATTTACCAGACTAATAAAAAATATGGAGACCGACATCCAGTAACGGATTAGAATTTAACGGGGTTTCAGCACTGAAATGTTGTGATTTAAAACAAAAATCACAATTTTAATTTTAAAAATCCCCCAATTATTCTTATATTAAACCCCATTACCGGGTTTGCGCTGACGCAATTTTAAAGGTATAAACGACGGATTTGAGGGGTACCAGCACGATGTATATAGAGCAAGTATACGCCCCTTTGTTTCACGCTGTCACACAACATCAATAAAGGGTACAGATCACTGCATATTTTTATGAGAGTATTTAGGGGTTGTAGTACGGATGTAAAGGTGAGGGCGTATAAGTCTATGGTAAGACCCCGACTAGAGTATGGTTACAGTGTATGGGATCTTCACCAGGATTACTTGATTCAAGAACTGGAAAAAATCCAAAGAAATGCAGCTCGATTTGTTCTGGGTGATTTCCGACAAAAGAGTAGCGTTACGAATGTTTAGGCTGGGAGTACGGGAGAAAGAAGACGAGCTGCTCGACTAAATGGTATGTTCCGAACTGTCAGTGGAGATATTACGTGGAATGGCATCAGTAGATGAATAAGTTAGAGTGATCTTTACAAGCAGAAAAGATTACAATATGAAGATAAAGAAAGCTGGAATTCAAGAGGACGAATTGGGGCAAATATTCGTTTATAGGAAGGGGAGTTACGGATTCGAATAACTTACCAAGGGAGATATCAGGAAATTTAGAAAATCTGTGTAATCATTTAAGAAAAGGCTAGGAAAACAATAGATAGGGAATCTGCCCTATATGCAGATCAGTATTGATTGATTGATTGATTGATTGATTGATTGATTGATTGATTGATTGATTGATTGATTGATTGATTGATTGATTGATTGATTGATTGATTGATTGATTGATTGAAATTGTTTCCTCACCACCATTTCAATAATCTCGCTGGAATATATTGACCATACACTAGGCCTACTGTGTGATTAAGAGGAGAAATAAGTCTAACAAGGGAAGGGTACATACCGGGGATTCACGGACTTTACTTAAATTTCGCATACACGTTAAATGCGCGAAGAATAACACAACGACCGAGTTCGATAGCTGCAGTCGCTTAAGTGCGGCCAGTGTCCAGTATTCGGGAGATAGTAGGTTCGAACCCCACTGTCGGCAGCCCTGAAAATTGTTTTCCGTGGTTTCCCATTTTCACACCAGGCAAATGCTGGGGCTGTACCTTAATTAAGGCCACGGCCGCTTCCTTCCCATTCCCAGCCCTCTTCTCTCCCATCGTCGCCATAAGACCTATCTGTGTCGGTGCGACGTAAAGCAAGTAGCAAAAAAAAAAAAAAAAAAAAAAAAATATAACACAACGGCCTAGTTATTTCTTTCGGAAATTAACTCATGCGACCTACAGTAAGCGACATACTTCACATGTTTAAATTGGCACTCTTGTCTACGCAGGGTTCACTTGTCGAGGGACCGCGCATCTGATCTTTTTTATTCCTTTAGTAATTGCGTAGTATGTCGCGAAAATGATGCACGGCAATAAGAAAAATAGAATTCGTCTCTTGATTTTAGGTCAATAAAGGCAATACAATAAGACTGTTTTGGTGAAAAGAAGCTAATCATTTAACAAGGAACTTTACCCACGAACGCAAGTTACTCCTAATACTTTCTACAACATGATGCCCGTGGTGGAAATGTTGAACGCAAAAGCGGTTCTACACCAACCACACATAATGAAGCGTGGTTAAGGGTAAATGGAACCGATGTCAAAACAATATTGTACTGGTTGCTCAAAGTCTCCAGGGTTTTTAGCTTCGGTATCACACGCATTGAGGGGCTGCCTGGCCGAGGCGGTAAAGTCGTGCTCGGTTCGCCCTGAAGGACGTGGGCTCGAATCCCCGTCAGGAAGTCGTAAAATTTAATAAACGAGATTTCCACTTCCGGAGGTGCATATGGCCCTGATGTTCACTCAGCCTGCACGAAAAATGAGTACCAGGTTAATTCCTGGGGGCAAAAGCGGCCGGTCGTAGAGCTAACCACTCTACCCCATCACGTGCCGAAGTTAACAATGGTGGAAGCCTTTACCTTCTACTCCTCCAAGGGCCTTCCTGGCCTGTACGGAGGTGACTTTTATTTTATTTTTATCAAACATGGAACGAAAAGGAGTAGACGAGGGTTGGTGGTATTTTCAAGATTTTCAAGACGGTGTTTCTCTGCGTCGAAATGATATACAAATTCAATAATCGAACAGTGTCAGATAATCTACATACAAAACCTTTCCATACAGTAAGCTGTTAACACCCGAAGGGATCATCATCAGCTGTACGGCATCTTAATTTTGTATAGATTTATGCCCAGAAAAGATATCCATAATGATCGCAACTTCATCGGACGGTAAATTTAGCTTTAATAAGCCATTAAACCGTTCGTTCACTTGTATAGATCCCATTTTCACGGAATTATTGCAACCAACATGAATATTTTCATGCGAAAACATGTTCTTTTCTTCACCGTCTTACCAAACACAAATTTCGACTCTCATAAAGTGATGCATAAAAGCCCTTAATTTCGCCACTTGCGGTAACTCTCGGCATTATCGTGTAAGTGAATGTGGTGGACACAGCAGATTACACTGCGCGGTAAAGGGCATTTTTCCTTTTAAAGGCAATGCTGTTCCCGTCATCGGAATCGTTTGCTTCAGGATCACATGACATGTCATTTAAGGAAAAAATAAAGACACGACATGCTGTCTATGTAAACGTCATCACTTACGAGACAGATGACACCTGTAAAAAAAAACTTTAAAATAAATGCAAGCGAATAAATAAACAGATCCGGGCCGATGACCTCGATCTTAGGCCCCTTTAAACAACAAACAAAACGACAATAAACAGACCAAACAACATACCGTTAATAGCGTCCAGCGTTGAGACGTTTAAAATCGCATGTTCAATGTTTTTATTCTTCTTCCTTATCTGTTTACACTCCGGGGTCGGTTTTTCCCTCGTCCTGCAGCTTCAGACTCTGTGTCGGGGGATCAAACTGGGGAGTATGACCAGTACCTCGCCCATGCGGCCTCACCTGCTATGCTGAACACCGAGCTGGATAGCTGCAGTCGCTTAAGTGCGGCCAGTATCCAGTATTCTGGAGATAGTAGGTTCGAATCCCACTGTCGGCAGTCCTGAAAATGGTTTTCCGTGGTTTCCCATTTTCACACCAGGCAAATGCTGGGGCTGTACTTTAATTAAGCCCACGACTGCTTCTTGTCCCATCGTCGCCATGAGACCTATCTGTGTCGGTGCGACGTAAAGCAACTAGCAAAAAAAAAAAAAAAAAAAAAAAAAAACTATGCTGAACAGGGCCCTTGCGGGAGGATAGAAAGATTGCAAGGAATAGACAAGGAAGAGGGACGGAGGCGGCCGTTGCCTTAAGTTGGGTATCATCCCGGCATTTGCCTGGAGGAGAAGTGGGAAACCAGGGAAAACCACTTCGAGGATGGCTGAGGTGGGTATCGAACCCATCTCTACTCACTTAACCTCCCGAGACTGAGTGGATCCCGTTTCTGTCCTCGTACCACTTTTCAAATTTCGTGGCAGAGCCCGGATTGAACTCGGGCCTCCGGGGGTAGCAGCTAATCACACTAACCACTTCACCACAGAGGCCGACAAACTAGCTTTTTGCCTATTATATGTATAATGAGAAATTGAAAAATATCTTCAATAGTTTATACCTGATTGCAAACCCCACGGTTATTAACAAATCTACGAGACTGTGCCACAACGAGCATTTTCCATGAAACATACAAAAGTAAACATTACTTGTTAATAACTTCGCAACAAATGAAGTAATCAACTCCAATTTTACGGGGTGCTATATCTTATTAATATATGCCTGTGTTTCAAATGTTGTTGCGATAAGTGGTAAAGTGTAGAAGTTACAAATTTTAGTCATTACTTCCGTTAAAGCTAACATTTAACGGTCTTCAAAGTTCTACAGAGAGTCGATCAAATAACTGACAACAACCACTTGGGAAGTAGGTTTCCAGATATCATCATAAATAATCTTTGAGTAATGTAACTAATTTATATGTCATCTGTGATTTCTTGATGTACTTTGTTCAAACTCTAGTGATTTCCTTTGATGTCATATGAATTTTCAATATCATGAACATTGGCGTGTATGAAGCTACCCACATATTTATTTCACTTGTTACTTAAATGCTCCCCATTGATCTGACTGCAAAGGACATGCAATCGTATATCGTTTCCTGTATTCCTTTATTCAATTCCAAGTTGTTTGCATTATATATAGTGGCGTATGGCCCTCCAAGAGGCTTGTGCAGGTCTTTCGAGTTGACGCCGTATAGATGTCCACCGCGTCTCTAAGGATAGGGCCCTAGGTCTGATGAATTACATTGATGAAGAAGGCACACACTCCCTGTTCCCGAGCGATCAGAAGTGACCAATGAACGTCAAAACCCCCGAACCAGCCGGAAATCGAACCCGGGACGGGGTTGGCGCCACGCAAACTATTGAGCCGTGGAGCCTGGCAGTTGTTCACATTTGAGGCATAAGTAGAAGGATTAATCTCAACTGACTGCATGGTGCACTGCGGGGACAGCATGCAGTACAAGTGAGGTCACAGAGAATATCTAAACACTCGACCAAGGTACATAAGCTCTCGTTGCTGAAAGACGCCGCAAAGCACAGGTGGTCAGATATCGGTCATCATCTGGGGATGTCGTGCGTCCAAGATCTTGTCCAACCCTCCTTGTAGCGATTCCACAAGCTTGAATAACTGAAGGAGACACATTGAGATCCACAGCAACACGACCATAAGTCCATCCTTCTTGGATCAAAGTGACGGCCCTTGCGACTTGAACCGCGTTCATCGGATGTGCTGGTTTACGTACAGCGTGCTCAAATGACTGCAGTCGTCTCTGTACCACTCAATGACACATGGGTGCACAGCTTATTTATTTATTTAGCGTATGGAAACACATTGGAATATACAACTATACATAAAATTTATACTAAAATAACTAGGGCGTTATTACTATTAGACATAAAACAGAGTATACAATGACAATGTATGTACTTATAGAGTTACAGTTAATTTCTCTATCAAATTAACAGCATCTGGAGTCAGCGTTAGAAAGACCTTCACATCACCCAAGTATGACGTAATACTATACTGCTACACAATATGTTGGATGGTCTGGGGAGTCGCTCCACAAACACAAGATGGATCAGAAATGTTGTTCCATTTGTAGAGGAAGTCATTACATACTCCATGGTTTGTACGAATCATGCTGGCCGTTTTCCAAGTACGTCGATACAGATCAAAACCAACTGGTTTAGTTTGGGTATTTAAAAAGATATAATGTCTGGTGGTACATGTTGGATCCATGTTTCTTCCCAACGATCATTTATATTGAAGTCCGTATTGAAAAGTTCAAAGTTCAACAGCAGATTTTATTGCTGGATGTCTGTATTTTAACCTTCCAGATATTCCACTTGGAATGTAGTCTTGAAATGGAAGGTCAGGGTGAACCAATATTTTCTTATATTCACTTAACAAAGCATCCTGTCTTCTCAGTGCAGGTGGATGAATATGACTTAAAGTTGGAAGCCAAAATGTTGGTGTAGATTTTAGGCAACCTGTGATTGTACGCATTGTAGTATTGAGATGGATGTCGAGTTTGCTGGTATGGTTGCTGTTTAGCCAAACTGGAGCACAATATTCTGCTGTACTATAGACTAGTCCCAGTGCAGGGCAACGAAGTGTTGCACCTGTTGATACCCATGTCGTACCACACAGCTTTCGAAATATGTTGGTCCTGGAACCATCTTTGGCTGTAGTATCATGCAGGAGTTGTCGATATGTTAGCGAACTGTCAAGTGTGACACCAAAAATCTTCGGAGTAGGATTATATTTAACTAGCTTTTCATTAAAGTAGATTTTCAGTTGTCGGTTTGCCTGTTTGTTATGAAGATGAAAACATGATGATTCTCTTTTACTTGAGCTTGGTGTGTATCTCCACTTGTGATAATACTGCCATAGGACTGAAAGATAGTCTGTCAGTATAGATTAATTATCCTCAATCTATTTTCTACTGATGCCAATGGTTAGATCATCTGCATAAGCAAATTTCATGCTTACAGTATGAGGGATATTTGCAATATATAGATTGAAAAGGATTGGTGCGAGTATAGAGCCCTGCGGAAAGCCATTTTTCAATATTCATTGCTTACTGATTCTCTTGGCCAGGATAACTTGTAAATATCTATCACAGAAAATGTTACTTAAAGTAGGGCTAGAGTTCTGCAGGGGATCACTCTTAAGAATTTTAAAAGGAGGCCCTCTCTCCATACTGTGTCATAGGCTGCTGTTAAATCAACGGACGTCTTCATACCATCTTGAAAGCCTGCCTCGATATAAGTTGTAAGACTAAGGACTTGATCTGTGCAGCTCCTCCCTGTTCGGAAACCAGCTTGTTCATGTGGGACATAATCCATAATTGTTCTACTGATTCGATTTAGAATCATCCTTTCCAGTAATTTATAGCTAGCACTGAGTAGAGCTATAGGACGATATTTTTCTGCCTTCGTTGTTTCCTTTCCTGGTTTCCTTATTTTTGTTTCCGCTAGCTCTTTAGGAATGCCACCAGTCCTCAGAATATCACTAAAGAACCTTGCTAACCATACTTTGGCATATGGACCAGTATTCAGGAGGAATTCATTATGTATACCATCAAACCCATAGGCTTTCCCAGATGTTATGCTTTTAAGTGCTGAACTAACCTCTTCTTGCATAAATGTTTACTAACTGTCGATCTGCGAAGCAATCCGTCACTCGCGGTAGAACATAAACCTCGCAGAAAATAGTAATCTCCTCTTCGATTTGAAGAGTAAACGAAGACACGTATCAAACAAGAATTGTTTAAAATAAAGTGTTTTATATAGAGTCTACATGTTTACAGAAAATTAATTGTACCTCAGAAAGTATTTAACTACTCAACTGGTCTCCCTGTAAACCTTCAGTCTACTAAGCGATTTAGAAATAAACATATCGAAACTTACTCCTGGATTAGAAGATTCCAAATGTCAAATTTGATAGAAATGCATTCAGCCAACAAATGGTTAAACAATGAGACACGAAAGCTTAACAACAATGATACTGCCTTGAGTTGCGAGATAAATATATTTCAAAAATTGCAAATTAAGCGAATGCACAGACAATGGACCGCCTACAATTTTACTTCATTACTTAATAGCAAACAATGAAAACAGCACCATATCGGAATAGCAGAAGGCTTCATATAAACTCCGACAGTCAAGGTTTAGCCAAACATTATTCTAATCCACTTCACTGTACATTTTTCTTTTCCCCTCACAGGGCACAATCGCTTGGATTCACAAATCTTGGAGCACGCGGGCGAAGCCGTGGATAAAATCTATTAACCCTCTAGTGCCCCGTGTTACATATGTGTAACATTGAGAATTTAGTACTTCCCTGTCGCTAAGAAACATCTCTGCCACAAATGCCCACTGTGACAGATTAGTAACAATACGTGCCATGAAGTTTTCAATCATGCTTAGAATTTTTATAAAACAAACTTATAAATAAAATTCTGAGTGAAAATAATATGTATCCTATGGAGATCTAGTTCCACAGATCATTTGCCTCATTCTCATGAACACGAAAGCTGGAGAAAATGTCAAATTTTAAAAATTGTACCCCTACTCACTTATAGAAAAAACAGTATTATTGTGTGAATATTTACAGTATCAGCGAGCGAATCGTGATACTTTTCGCGCATAGTTAAGATAGTAGGATCTTAAGATGTCTAGCATCAAGTGTGAATCTATATTTTACCACTTATAGTGAATCTCATGAAAATGTTCCCTTAAATATCTATATTCTTATCTTAACATTTTCCTGCAATATGGATACTTCCAAAATTGCTTTATTTTAGAGATACCTCTTTAAACTCCGTTGAGTACAAAAAGCCGAATTCTGGATTATCAGGGCAGTTCTAGCACGTTATGGGACAAAAGCTTCCCGTTCAAGGGATAATTCGGCACAAATTGAAAGAGTAATTGTCCCTTGGAGAGGAAAACGTGAGTTGAAAACAGAGTGTGAGGTCCACATTTTACAGAACAAAAAGTTCCGATCAATGGACTCGCTGAAAGTATGTCCCTAATAATGTCTCGCAGAACGAGCAAGGCGAATTTGTGGGCGCCTCAAAAGACATTTGTACAGCACGGAAAGGAATTATCTGATGGTTTACACGATTAACACAGGCAGGGAACGTATTTATATGTGCTATATGTATAGTTATTCTTAATGAAATATGGAATTATATATAGATTTAAAATGACAGAAAACGATAATTTCTATTCAATATTGAACTTCGATGAAGCTATACAAAATAGGTCTACATGAAACACAATGTTGCACTTCTCACTTTAATATGAACTTCGAAGAACATACCATCATTTACTCCCTGTTACCAAACTATTGGATTACAAAAGGTTCTTTAAAGTGCTGGAAATATTTCTATTCTTTTTTAATTTCTTATTTGTTTTCGTTGCATAGACACAAACAAGTCTTATGGCGACGAAGGGGCAGGAAAGGCTTAGGAGTGGGAAGAAAGCCGCCGTCGCCTTAAATAAGCACCAGCATTTGCCTGGTGTGAAAATGGGAAACCACGGTAAACCATGTTCAGGGCTACCGACAGAGGGGCTTGAACCCAGAATTCTTCCAAGGTATAGTGGCTATCTTCATTTTTGCTATATCTGCAACTTTATCTCCGACACGATTCAATTGTTCCACAGTATAATTCACAACTTTGAATAATTCAGAAAATGAAAGATGCAAGTTTTTGTAGCCTATTGAGTGCTTTTATTACGCATGAAAACTTACACTGAATGTAACTTCAGTAATTTATCACACTTGTGTCACAGACAACTGTTTTTGCAGATTTAGTTGAGGCAGGATGTTCAGAGTTTATGGCATGCAGCACGTTCTTAAAATAGAGTCCCATAGAGCAATGAAAGAGAATGTCCGAATTACGAAATAACCGGTAAACCACTGGCACACTGTAGATTGTTGAGCCGTGGTTTTACGTTTGCGAGCCTCACCGATGCTCAGCTTGTGGTGGCTTCCATGGCATTTCCTGTATTAAAAGTAAAAGGCAGACCCATCCGTCACTCCACTGTAAATGACGCCATCTTTCGGGCTCTGATTTCAGTAGAAGTTCCTTCTATACGAGAACCCACTAACTGCTGCCGTTCGGACGGTAAAAGGCCAGACGGAATGACGCTTGTGCCACGGAAAGAGGTAAATCTCTCCTGTGTGGTTCTAGCTGTGCCGACACTTCGCCCAGTCCAATCTTCCACTTTCGTCAATGAGTTCTGGAAGTGCAGCTGCGAAGAGAGAAAATTATAGAAGAAAAAATAGAGCGATTCGTTGGACAAATAATTATCCTTGCCAGTAGCCATTCAACCGAGTTTTATCCGGGGCAATGATGTCCTCAGTTTTATCAAAGAGGTTGACCAGCGCATTGCTCGGATTTTCGGCGATATGCGATCAACTGCTTTTGGCTCCATGGCTAAATGGTTTCCGTGCTGGCCTTTGGTCACAGGGATCCCGGGTTCGATTCTCGGCAGGGTCGGGAATTTTAACCATCATTGGTTAATTTCTCTGGCACCGGGACTGGGTTTATTTGTCGTCTTCATCATAATTTCATCGTCATAATGACGTGCAGGTCACCTAAGGGAGTCAAAATCTAAATGCCTGCACCTGGCGAGCTGAACATATCCTCGGACACACCCGGCACTAAAAGCCATACGCCATTTCTTATTCAGCGTATCAGTAGCTCTAATGCGTGGGAATGCCAAATACATTCTCTGGATACTACCACCTGGTAAAGAGCTCGATGAAGTTTTGCTCCTTTAAAACTTGACTTAAAATTTTATGGAAATTGATTTTTAATAATAAATTTTAAATTTTTAACACTTAAAGTAATATTAAAAATTATAATTTACTTGGTTTAAATGAATAAAATAAATATTATTACTGCATTAAACGTGTTTGAATATTAATTGTCAATGTTTTCCTCCTTTATTGAGGGGACGGTTAATTTACTTTAACATTCTTTTACTCGAAATATGGACTATACATTGACTTTAATGACTAAGCATATGCAACGTAAGTGCTAAATTCAGAACTGTGCACAATAAAGGCGGTACTTTTCAACTCCACACTTCATGATTTGTAAAGATAATACAAAATATATATAATTTTAGTTGGTTAAGAGTGCTAGAGAAGACAGCGTTGTCTTAATAAAATCACCATTTTAATCACCCAATTCACCAAAGAATGAATCAGTCAGGAGGCCGAAGCAGTAAGAGATGAGATGCTGTAACCGAGACACTATGAATTATTTACTGTCTAATATCTATGTCTGTCCACTGAAATTTGAATTCTTCCTACCTCCTATTAATTAGCGAAATTCTCTATCTTGATGGGAGCACTACTGCATTTATACGATGTTAGTAATATTTAAAGTTTATTCCATTGCCCTAAGAGGATATTCAACTGAGAGTTGTCTCTTATACCAAAGTACTCGATTCAAGAATCGATTCTGCAGCCCTCTCCGAAGGCAAAATTCAAGTGATATTTGAAATTGCCTTTTACTTTACAATTTAAAACAAGAGGACATTTGATGTATTTATTCCTCTCTCAAAAAGTCGTGTATGTTCACAATTTTTGCTATTGTTTCCTTCTTTACACCCAAATCATGGCAGTGGCCATAAACCACTCAGTCCAGCCCAATAAAACTGTAAAGGAGACGAGTATTTCTAGTGCATCATGTTAGGCAGCATAAATTCTTCGGCTCCTACGGGTAGGTCTGCAACTTTCGTTCGACTTGCGGCCATCACTCACCTTACCACAGTCGTAATGCAAGCCGCATGCTTTCGGTTGGGTGAAGGATCAATATCTCAATCTCTTCCTCTTCTGCGTCATCCGAATTAGCTTACTAAGGAACATGACCTTGACATTTTTCGCTATATACTTTTCTTTATAACACCCTGCATGATGTATTTGTCATAGAAAGCTGGGTCTACTCAAGTTTGTAACATTCTCACCCGACAGACGAATCATAATATTAATTATTGTTTTTAAGCTTTAAATAGTCTCATCTTGTTATGTTTTTGCTAGCAAAAGTTTATTTATTTGAGAGACCGCATATTTCCAGTAACATTCAGTCCCTATATCACTCATTTTTGAAAAGTTTTTTTCAAAAATGATGAGAATTATTACAAAAGATGCTATAAATAATTAGCATAAAAACGAGACACAAATTCCAAACAGAAATCTGTAAGCCGTTCTTTTCCACTTTTTTCAAAACTAGTAGTAGTGGAAATGTGTACTTTCTCAAATAACCCATTAAATTATTCCCACCAATGCCGGGCTAACCGCGGTATCTGACAATCAAGACAATCAAGACTTGACGCGTTAAGGATATGGCCTCCACGATGGCCTCGTTGCTTTTTATTTCTCGGAATATTTTTATAATAGTACCGTTCTGGCATTTTCCTTTCTTACTTACCTCTTTTTTAAGAGCAAGCACATATTTATTTGCCTTTTATCATCATCATCATCATCATCTGTTTACCCTCCAGGGTCGGCTTTTCCCTCGAACACAGCGAGGGATCCCACCTCTACCGCCTCAAGGGCAGTGTCCTGGAGCTTCAGACTCTTGGTCGGGGATACAACTGGGGAGAATGACCAGTACCTCGCCCAGGCGGCCTCACCTGCTATGCTGAACAGGGGCCTTGTGGAGGGATGGGAAGATTGGAAGGGATAGGCAAGGAGGAGGGAAGGAAGCGGCCGTGGCCTTAAGTTAGGTACCATCCCGGCATTCGCCTGGAGGAGAAGTGGGAAACCACGGAAAACCACTTCCAGGATGGCTGAGGTGGGAATCGAACCCACCTCTACTCAGTTGACCTCCCGAGGCTGAGTGGACCCCGTTCCAGCCCTCGTACCACTTTTCAAATTTCGTGGCAGAGCCGGGAATCGAACCCGGACCTCCGGGGGTGGCAGCTAATCACGCTAACCACTACACCACAGAGGCGGACTGCCTTTTATTTTATTTTATTTTATTTTATATTTCAAAGAGGTACTATTCACTATTAGTGAACCAATGCAGATACAGGAACTCGTGAAGTGATTTTTTGCCTGCAATTTCTGTGTAGGTGATTATTAAGAGGATTGCCTAAACTTTACCCATTTCTTTTGATGTAATAAACCCACGCTAATTATACGAAGCGATGAGTCTGATAGAAGTTACTCTTTAATAATTTCCCGTCCAACACTGTCCTCCAGAGAATACACTTGTTAGATGTTTCTGTGGACTCTTTGCTATGCCCACAAAATAAACTAGGGAAGTTAATTAAAATCAAACAAGGAAATGTTTTTTAATTGGCGGGTTTGAATGTAGAATTTTTACCAAAGAGAAGTTATTGGCATTCAGTCTCCGCTCTCATACCTTACAATAGGGGTTCCCCAAGTGGGTGGTTACCGCCCCGTGTTGGGTGGTGGAATTAGCTACGAAAGTGCTGAAAGGCAAACGGCAGCACGAGAGTGGGTGTGGCTGAAGCTACGTTGTAAAACGCTGAAATGTGCAAAAAAACTCAGAAGGGTTCTGGTTGCTGGAAGAGATGCATGGAAGCAAGTTATTTGTTATTTTGTATGACTGTTGATATTGTGAGGGGCTGCCTGGCCGAGGCGGTAAAGGCGTGCTCGGTTCGCCCGGAAGGACGTGGGTTCGAATCCCCGCCAGGAAGACGTAAAATTTAAGAAACGAGATTTCCACTTGCGGAGGTGCATATGGCCCTGAGGTTTACTCAGCCTACACCAAAAATGAGTACCAGGTTAATTCCTGGGGGCAAAGGTGGCCAGGCGTAGAGCTAACCACTCTACCCCATCATGTGCCGAGGTTAACAATGGTGGAAGCCTTTACCTTCCACTTCTCCAAGGGCCTATATGGCCTGTACGGAGGTGACTTTGCTTTGCTTTGTTGATATTATGATCATGGCCATGGGAATTCTAGTTTTACGATGAAACCGAAAGTAGCTTTTACCTCAAAAATATCATAGCATTTAATGGGATTCAAACCACGACCACCTCGGTAAGAAGCCAGTGACCTCACATACATTTCTCATCCCACTGACCTTCGCTACTTCTTCTCACGATCATTCAACGTATTTTGAACTACTATTCTCCGATTTGGACTACAGCCTCCCCCTACAATATTAACCAGTTAGACAGAGCAGTGTTCTTTTTGGCTGAAATTGTTAGAAACGGAAAGCTCGAGCTCAGAAATCAGTCTGCGCAGCTGGTATTTAAGGTAGTAAATCTGTCATCTCTGTGCATAAGGTGACAGGCAACTGAAATCTTATATGATTTTGTCTTTATTTTTGTTTGTTAAGAAGGAATCCTCACTTCCCAGCGTCCACTCAGTTAAGCATAACTTAAACGTTCTTCAGTCTGTCGAACACACAGACTAAATATACATATTATTCTAGAATATACCTGTAAAAAATCGCATAATTAAACAAGAGATAAAATACACACTTTTAAACGAAGAAAAACATGTTTCGTTCTTAAACGAACATCATCGGAAATTGGTGTCCGACTCGTTGGCTGAACGGTCAGCGTACTGGCCTTCGGTTGAGAGGGTCCCGGGTTCGATTCCCGGCCGGGTCGGGGGTTTTAACCTTAATTGGTTAATTCCAATGGCATGGGGGCTGGGTGTATGTGTTGTCTTCATCATCATTTCATCCCCATCACGACGCGCAGGTCGCCTATGAGCGTCAAATAGAAATACCTGCACCTGGCGAGCCGAACCCGTCCTGGGATATCCCGGCATTAAAAGCCATACGACATTTCATTTCATTTCATTTCATTTCATTTCATTTCATTTCATTTCATTTCATTTCATTTCATTTCATCGGAAATTGGTAGAGCAACAGTTATCCAAACACCGTGCATGAACCTTGTAACAATCCTTCAAAGCGCATCATTTGCATTAAGGATTTTCTGAACATTCATGTCAATAGCTGCAAGTGAATAGAATTCATAAAAAAATGTGTTATTAAATGTTAAAATAAAACTGATGTTCAAGTTTAACGTTTCTTACTTTTGGTTAATGTGCACGTGAACTGTAAATTAATCATTCCTTCTTTGTAGATTGTGTGAATAGATTATGAGAGCATGAATTCGAAGGGACTGAAAATGTTTGGAATCTATTTAGCTTAGAGCACGGAGCTAGATAGATTTAACTGAATTGATACTCGTCTCTCCTCTACAAAGAGAAAAATATAATTGATGACAACGGAATATTTTATTTTCACAAAAGCGTCACCGCGGAACATTCTCACTAGGATATCATTCTCATTTTGATATATATCAAATTGTAGTGAAAATTTGTAAAAACAACATGGATATTCCATACGAAACGGAGTGAAATATGTGTATGTCACTCATATCTGGGTGACACTGACACAACAATATTTCACCGACTCTCAACGAATCGGTCAGACAGAATATGATGTATTTTTATATTTCGTATTTATATTAACAAGAATGTTGGATTTGCAAATTGGAGATATGTTCACAGAACGACAAAGTTTAAAAATCAACGCTTGATTTCGAAGATTATTTTGGAGAAGCTATTTGATTTACGTAGTTCATACAACGTGAGCCAGTACGAAGGTCCACCACAAGTATCTCCACATTGCCATTCCTCTTACCTATACTGAAATTGAGGGCAGTGAACCTGTCCCTTACCCAAAGGCCCCGGGTACGATTCTTGACAAGGCCTATATTTGTACCTGGTTTTGAAGGCTGGTTCGAGGTTCACACAGCCCACAGGAGAATATCCGAAAGGATTCGTTACGCTGACCATGCTGTACTTCGTCATGTACAGGCCTTTGGGCTGTGCAGTGGTAGCTTGATATTTGTTGTCTGTGTGATCAGTCCATAGACTGGTCGGATGCAGCGGTCTATGCTACCCTACTCTGCTCTAACTTTTCCACTTCTAGTTAATGACCACTTCATACATCCACACTAATGTGTTTGCTATATTCATACCTTAGTCTACCTCTACCATTCTTACCGCCTACACTTCCATCAAAATCTAACTCAACAAGTCCAGGCTCTCTTCTAATGTGTCTTATCATTCTATCTGATATTTTGTTTGAATTTCGTCTCATTGTTCTCCTCTCATCAATTCGATTCAGTATCTTTTCATTCGTGATTCGAATGTGCACTTAGTCAGCATTTTCTGTAACACCGCATTTCAAAGGCTTTTATTCTCCTTATTTATGAATATATTTTCTTTATTATTCACAATCATACATTTTCTTGCTCCAGACGAAAGTCATTCCAAAGAACTTTCTAATTTGTATATTTATTTACTTCCTTATCAAGATAATTAGTCTGAATTATTTCCCCGAGGTATTTATATATTTTGCATATTTTTACTGATACATCTTGGAACATCTGTAATGTTTATAATAAAATATTTTTTGTCAAAAGAAATGTGTTGCTCTGATTTTCTGCTTTATTATTATTATTATTATTATTATTATTATTCAATCAATTACTTTCATTTATTCATAGGCAATTTATTCATACATACAAATGGATCTAGCTTTATGATTCTTAAGCAAAAGGATTGAGAATAGGACCTATATAAGGGACTCTCATCATGGTTATTTGACTGGAGAACTGGAAAAAGTACAAAAAAAAGCAGCTCTATTTGTTCTGGGTGACTTCCGATAAAAGAATAGCGTTACTAGAATGTTGGTAAATTTGGGCTGGAAGGACTTTGGAGAATGGAGACGAGCTACTAGACTAAGTGGTATGTACCAAGCTGTCATTGGAGAGAGGGCGTGCAATGACATTAGTAGACGTATAGTCAGAGTGGTGTTTTTAAAAGTAGGAAAAGTCACAATATGAAGATAAATTTGGAATTCGAGGGGGCAAAAAGGGGAAATATTTGTTTATAGGATTGGAGTAATTTACCAAGGGAGATGTTCAATACATTTCTAAATTCTTTGTGGTCATTTAAGAAGGGCCTAGGTGAACAACATATACAGTAGGGTATCTATCACATGGGCTACTGCCCTACATGCGGACTAGTAGTGATTGATTGATTGATTGATTGATTGATTGATTGATTGATTGATTGATTGATTGATTGATTGATTGATTGATTGATTGATTGATTGGTTGATTGATTGATTGATTGATTGATTGATTGATTGATTGATTGGCCATTAAGGAAGTTATTTCAATTCTAAAAAACCTGACCCGCGACGGCATTATAATACACTGAGTTAAGACGGTCTCTATTATTTATTTATTTCATTACTGTACTTATACACTGCGTCCTCTTTCATTATAGACTGTTAAACCTTTTGGCATTTAGTATCCAAGCCACAGAGAACTACCATCTCCACAATATTTTATAATTTGCAACTAGCTCAGTCGCCTTATTTAGTGTCACATTTCTCATAAATATAATTAAAAATCTAGTCTAACAAGTGTCTCATTGTTCTCCCTCTACATCTAGCGCCATTAATGGATGTATCTATTAATTTCTTAGGCAACCAAAACTCCACCATATGCCCTGTCAAGAGCCCATCATCAAATCTAATTCGTGTTAATAGCTTCATACATCGAGTTCATTCTTAACCAGCCTTTGTATCCTCGTTACGAATACCCTCCTGCCACTATTCCCACAGGTTTGTACCTGCACCCATTTACCTTTGTATTTGTTCATTTGATTAGTTCGTATAATGGCAAGGTGCTACGATGAACAGCTTCTTGCGGAGCTCAGTCTAAACAAAAATCTCTCAGATAAGTGAAATTGGATATACTTTATTTCTGCGCTTTTTAAGTAAAGTTATATGTCTAATTTTCCTATGCACTGAGTGTAAACTCATGAGATTTGATACATTTCTAAATTCGGTTCATTACCTAATTATTGTCCTCCCGACGGTAAAATACATGACGTTCTCAGAGAAATTTTGTAGTCATTGTAATCCTTCAATATCATCTCAAAGAACAAGTGTACGTAACTTGTAAATAACTTATAATAATTTCATAATCATTTACAAGGCGTTCGCGTTGTTTAAAGTACCGGCGAATGTCTGCCATTAATTCCATTACCCTGTCCTGACAGGCGAGTTCTTTATCCTTGTATCTTCACTTCATAATTCTTCTGAAAACTTGAGCTTCGTCTTTTACGTTTCAAGAAAATGGATGTTACGGAGGAAATTCTAATTTTGAAGTTGAGATGACGACAACTTTCTCCAAGTAATATGGGAGGAAAGACAGATGTTGAGAGGTTTCCTTGCACAGATACGGCTACCAATTCGTAACAAGCAAACGCAAGTTAATTCTTTCTCTACGCTTTGAATCTGTGTCAAATTGTATCCAGCTGGTGAAGTATCTATCCAGTGACATTATTAAATATGAGAGAATGGAATGGAACGTACTTTAATCTCACGTTTCATTGTTCCTACTGCTAACTAAAGCACGTCCGAGATGTGAGTTACATATTGGGGAAATATATCTCTTTAGGAACATACAGTAAAGACAATTCAGATCAAAAAGTCACCTTTAAGTACATTTTCCTTTCACTCAGGCGTATGTGGAGGTATATGACATTTGTAATAAGTACCGGGAAGAACTGTAATAATTTCTTAAGGATTGTCCATGCTTTTCTGAAAGTATATTCTGTTGAAAGACCAGACATAATATCTCTCTCGATGAATAAGATTTGCTTGTTACAAAATTCCTCAAGCTACCCCAATTTCCCTTGCCTAGGAAATATTGGGAGCACTTTATATTCCTCTAGGAATTTGATGCTTTTACTTTGATGTGATCAAGCCCCAATTTTAGAGAAAGAACGGAATGGATGATTTTATGATTATATTATTACATCAATAGTTTTGAACTCCACAGTTAGTATTTTTCAAGATGATTTCCCGCGGTTTCCCATTTCCACACGAGGTAGGTGCAGAAGCTGTACCTTATTTAAAAGCATGATCGCTTCTTTTCAAGTCCAAGCACTGACATCTCCCATCGTCCTCATAATATATGTCTGCGTCTGTGTGTCGATAAATGAAAAACGAAAGAAATCATTACGTCAAATCTGTGACCGTATTCCTACATAGTAAAGAAATTGACCTCCTAGCGAAAATCAAAAGACATGCTCCATAGGTATCTGAAACAAAATGAATCGAAAGAGTATAAATCAATAAGAAGTTCGTACCTGTTACATATTATATAATAGTTTTCCAGCATTTGTGTAATAATGTAAAAGCTTATTTCAGTTTGAAATTAGTGTAAAAACACTTCAGTTCTAAAAATATGTTCTAAGACGCCTACAGACCTCAAGTTAAAATAAATAACAGCGGAGTTATGTAACCTAGTAAACTTCTTTGAATAATAAGACGTACATCGAGTGTCCCGATATTTTGACACTTTTAGGAAAATAGATATAAAGCTCTCGAATGTTATGCTCCATTAGAGCTGATTAGCGCGCTGGCAACAGTTTCAACAGCCTCTAACTTTAGTGGAGGAATAAAGAAGTCAATAATGCTTGCTCGTATATTAAGTTATAAATCAACCACTAATAAGTGACTTTGTATTAGTAGCAGATTAAGATTGTAGTTGTACATTGATAGTTTGCATTTTTTAGAATATACCCGATGGCCATCCAGGCACGGACTTTCTACATATAAGTGTCCCGTACGCACTAATGATGAAAGGGTTGCCTAATCGCCACTTTAAAAAGAGCGTTACAGCGTGCAATATTTCGGATGTGAAAGAAGTAGCAGTCATTTTACTACACACGTTACGTAAAACGGTGCATTTTTGAATATGTCCAATATGCAGAAAATATAGTGTCGTAACTCAATGATTTATATATGTACAGACATTCCCTTCTATCAAAAGTTTGCTTGTATGTGGTATATGTCATGAACGATTCATTAGCTCTTAATTCCATCTCTGTTTCGGTAAAATACGTGTATAGAAGGCAAGAAGCTATTTCAAAACTCCTGCGCATACTGTCTACGAGCTTCGGCTGCATTTGGGCCTGATTCTCCATAGATTAAAATCACGCCTCTGTATTCGTCGTTGATAAACATACCAGCCATTGTCGATATCTTGACAGCGCCTGTAGTGTTGCTCTACCAATTACCAGACTACTACTCAGCGTTCCAAAACGAGGCTTAATAACGCAAGGAGGCACATTAGACGGGTAGTGCTTAGGAACACGCAGCGAGCGACCATCCAATTGTTACCATTACATATTCTGTTGTAACCTTCCTGCAGGTAGCAATAACCCTGTGAAAATAAGATTTTAGACATCCCATTTATCATTAACGCATCTGGGACAAAGTATGTCGCTTGCAGGCCAACTGGTATATTATTTCAGGAATTCCAGGAGATGAGACCAGGAACAGTCCAGATCGTCCTAAGGGAGGTCGTTGCTGCAATTATTTTGTATGAATTTGTGATTTGTATGTTTGATCGATTTAATTTTGATATAGGGTGACACAATTAGTGCACACACATAAACACACAAAATTATATTTCAGAATAGACGACAACAGTTCCCTAAGTAGTGCCCATGTACAAAGTCTCTAGTCCTCCACACAGCAGGTCACCAGTTCTTGTATTTGCCTGACAGGATGAATCCTACCGAAATTTGATTGACAGAACAACCTTTGCTTCCCTTCTCACGTTGTTACATCACTCGGCAGTTTCACACAAACAGGCTCGAACACACGGTCCTCTAGCAATCACGATGCACGAAGATAATTCCTCAGTTCGACTCTAGAGAAGTCCACCACTCGCATAATAATTTCACGTGGTCTCTCCACACAATGAACTACTCGGCAAGGCAATAACACAGTAGCACTAAACGACAGCGACCACACTTTAACATTACAGTCCGCCATACTCCTGCAAAAACACTTGGCGACGACAACCACGACGAGCAATATTGCTGCTCACACACTCCAACAACAACTACAGCTGTCCAGCCAGCACCATAACAACAACAGCTACACTCCAACAGTATTGACACTGCCGACACTCTCTCAACACTCACATCTCTGTTCCAACAACTCTACACTAACTCTGCTCCAAATAGCACGCCTTTCCAAGAGTTTACCACTCTGGTGAAATCCTCACCACTTTCACACACATTCGTGCCGAGCATCCTATAGTATATACCTCTCTGCTGATGAAGTACTCGAAACTTCGAGGTGCAGCTAGAGAAGTAACATTCCAGTTTCTTCTTCCAGAAGGCGCGTAGGGAACCCAGACGAAAGCACAATGCATGGATAGGCCGACCAGGCTCGTTGACCAACTGGGAAATCCCCAGCCTTCTAACGGATACGTAGCAGAAAAAATCATTTATTTAGAGAGTTTTTTTTGCTAGGGGCTTTACGTCGCACCGACACAGATAGGTCTTATGGCGACGATGGGATAGGAAAGGCCTAGGAGTTGGAAGGAAGCGGCCGTGGCCTTAATTAAGGTACAGCCCCAGCATTTGCCTGGTGTGAAAATGGGAAACCACGGAAAACCATCTTCAGGGCTGCCGATAGTGGGATTCGAACCTACTATCTCCCGGATGCAAGCTCACAGCCGCGCGCCTCTACGCGCACGGCCTACTCGCCCGGTCCTAGAAAGTTTACAATGCCCCATGGATAGGGTATTACTGACGACCTTCCATGGACAGCAAAACTCACAAATGAAGAATTTCTTCGACGAATAGGTGAAAAAAGATCCTTTTTAGCAACAATAAGAAAGAGAAGAGACCAATTAATTTGCCATCTCTATAGGCACAATGGTTTCATGGTTAATATCATGGAAGGAATGATGCAAGGTAAAAGAGGAAGATGAAGACCTAGACTGCAATATTCAAGACAGGTCAGAGATGACGTAGGAACAGGCTCATAGGAATGAAGATAATAGCGGATTGCAGAGAAGAGTGGAGAAGACGAATTGCTGCCAACCAATCTTGGGATTGAAAGAAGAACATAGATCGGCATACGAAGTATATGCATGTTTACAACATTACAAACCTTCATATACAGATTAATTGCTGCTAAACGATACATCATATAGGAAAACGCATTGTACTATAAGACGCCTCCTTTAACGGTCTAAATAGCCATTTAGGTCTTAAGATATTTTCTCCTGTCTTATCTATTTATGGGCAAAATTGAGTTAGAAACGTTGAATAGGGTGAAATTTGGGTACGGTTTTCTCACAGTGCACTGCTTTTGGGTACTAATATGATAACTACAAACATAGAATTTGACCCAGGTATGGATACTGGGTGGGCCATGCTTGTGTAGAATTAGATGATTCTACCTTTCGTATAAGTGATTCGAACTACGAATTGTACGTGTAAAAAGAGCAAAATGTAGGTACAACCGAGAAATAGAGATAAATCTATCATATAAGGAATAGCGATAAGACGGTACGTCATAGGACCAAAGTTGTAGCTCACTCCAAATTGAATTGAAATTGTGCCATCCGTTCTGTGATACGACTTACGGTTTAGCTTCCAAATACCTCGAAATAAAGGTTTGCACCGTCATTAAAATTGCCTCAATATTCCGATATTTTTCGGCGGTAAAAAATGAAATATTTGAAGATCTTAGAAGATTTCGTCGATTACAGGTTAAGACAAATAACTTCGCCAAATTTCCGTTTTCTAGCTCGTATGGCAGATTGTGCCTCAATCGTGTATTTTTTTGTGTGTGTGGGAGGGGGGTGGAGGGGATCGGTTAAAATGAATACTGTCAGTAAGTTCAGGAAACTATAGTTAACAAATATGCAGATTTTCATTATTACAGTCCGCCTCTGTGGTGTAGTGGTTAGTGTGATTAGCTGCCAGCCCTGGAGGCCCGGGTTCGATTCCCGGCTCTACAACGACAATTTTAAAAGCGGTACGATTGCTGGAACTGGGTCCACTCAGCCTTGGGGGATCAACCTTGGGAGCAGGTGAGGCCGCCTGGGCGAGGTAATGGTTACCCTCCCCAGTTGTATCCTGACCGAGAGTCTGAAGCTCCAGGACACTGCCCTTGAGGCGGTAGAGGTGGGATCCCTCGCTGAGTCCGAGGGTAAAACCGACCCTGGAGGGTAAACAGATTCAGAAAAAGAAGAAGTCATTATTACACTTGAAACAAATAGCTGTACGAAAATTTAGCCAAAAATGTCAATGTACAGACACACGGTCGTTGCGAATTTATTTATATAGATTAGTCGTAAGATGTCTTCATTTCACTACTAAGGGAAACGCTGCTATACTTTATCTCAGAACTTGATATTTTGTGCTGTGCCACTATTGAAGCCAATGAGTGATATAGTGTGAGGAGTGGATACTCATTCATCATTATTACGAAAACAAGAAAAAGCAGCAGTGTTGTCAGCAGTGTTGCCAACACATTGGGTTTCCCACTATATCTAGGGTTTCCTTTCACACTTCGTCAGTGGACAAATTTTGACACACGTTGGGCAGTGAGAAATCTAGTCTTTCTCTGCTTACCTCAGGGGATATTTCAGTGGTTTTTTTCAATTAAAGTTTTAAGCAATACGGTAGAGAGTGTAATAACACAATATTTCAAATTTAAGGTTTTGACGTTGATTGACGTGATGCCATGTAATGGCGTCGGGAGACCCGAACTGCATCCGAGCTACAGCAAGCAAGGAACGGTTCATTGCGTCGTTCATTTTTCCTTTCTTCCTTTCTTCCACAGATTGATTTTTAAGTGTCAATTGCACTTAATTTACATTTATAAAGTCGTTGATTACCGTTCTTGAATTATGCAATTTCGAAACTTTGTTGCCAGCACATAGATTAATAAGTCGGCTTCCATTCGGGAGATAGTGGGTTCGAACCCCGCTCTGAGGATGGCTTTCCGTGGTTTCCCATTTCCTTTTTTCAATTTGCTTTACGTCGCACCAACACATATAGGTTTTATGGCAATGATGAGACAGAATAGGGCTAGGCGTGGAAAAAAGCAACCTTAACTAATGCACAGCCCCCAGCATTTGCCCGGTGCGAAAATGGGAAACCACGGAAAACAATCTTCGGGCTGCCGACAGTTGGGTTCGAATCCACTATCTCCGGATTGCAAGCTCACAGCTGCGTGACCCTAACCGCACGGCCACTTGCTCCGTTTTCCCATTTTTACACTAGAAAAATGCCGGAGATTGTAACTTAATTAAGAACACGGCGGCTTCCTTTTCTCTTCTAGAACTTTTCTATCCCATCGTCGCAATTAGATATCTCTGCGTAGGTGTATAGTAAAAAAAAAGTTATTAACGGAGGAGCTGACCGTGCAGTTCGGGTCGGGCAGCTTTTAGCTTGCATCCGGGAGATAGCGGATCAGCAGCCCAGTATATGGTTTTCGGTGGTTTCCCATCTTCATACCAGGGAAATGCTGGGGACTGTATCTTAATTGAAGCCACGGTGGTTTCCTTCACACTCCTATACTTTTCCTACTCCTCTGTCATCATAAGACCCATCAGTTTCGATGCGACGTGAAGCAAATTAATAAAAATATATCCGTTGAAAACTGTGTCCATTTTAATGTGTTCTGCAACCATGTATATCATTAATTGCTGGTGTAAATTTATGAAAATGCTGCGATTCAACTAACGCCAATCCATTTTAGGAGCTGTCGACATTTGCACTGCCGTGCGTAGTAATGCCATGGTCAAATGCGGTTTTGGATAGAACGGTTAGTCAGTAGAACACTATTGAAACTAAAGTAACAAACAGCTTGAGAATCGACGTAATAAATTTTAATTTATCGTTTCTGGCAGGACTTTTCTTTTCTTTTTTTTCTTTTTTTTTTACTATTTGCTTTACGTCGCACCGACACAGATAGGTCTTATGGCGACGATGGGATAGGAAAGGCCTAGGAAGTGGAAGGAAGCGGCCGTGGCCTTAATTAAGGTACATCCCCGGCATTTGCCTGGTGTGAAAATGGGAAACCACGGAAAACCATCTTCAGGGCTGCCGACAGCGGTGCTCGAACCCACTATCTCCCGATTACTGGATACTGGCCGCACTTAAGCGAATGCAGCTATCGAGCTCGGTACTGGCAGGACTAAGAAGAAATAATGTTGCCATAGGAACTGCCAAATGTAGTCTTACAACAAGTAGGGACTATGAAAACATTTCAGATAACTTTCTCATATCAGATAACTGTTTCTACTTCTACTTTTTCCTCTGTGCATGGTATAGAAGTGTTAGAAAAATACATCGATGATCCTAGGTTATTAGATAAGTTCACCTTAAAATATACTTCGAACTACAAGGATATACTTAGTTTTCGTGTTGCTGTAGTACTTTTCTAACTCAACCAAGGTATTGTACGAGTGGGGCCGCGCGGAATGGCTCAGACGTTTGAGACGGTGGCTTTCTTACACCAACTTGGCAGGTTCGATAGTGGCTCATCCGGACGGTATTTTAAGGTGCACAAATACGTCAGCCTCCTATCAGTTAATTTCTTCTTCTTCTTCTTCTTCTTCTTCTTCTTCTTCTTCTTCTTCTTCTTAATCTGTTTATCCTCCAGGCTCGGTTTTTCCCTCGGACTCAGCGAGGGATCCCACCTCTACCGCCTCAAGGGCAGTGTCCTGGAGTTTCAGACTTTGGGTCGGGGATACAACTGGGGAGAATGACCAGTACCTCGCCCAGGCGGCCTCACCTGCTATGCTGAACAGGGGCCTTATGCAGGGATGGGAAGATTAGATGGGATAGGCAAGGAAGAGGGAAGGAAGCGGCCGTGGCCTTAAGTTAGGTACCATCCCGGCATTTGCCTGGAGGAGAAGTGGGAAACTACGGAAAACCACTCCCAGGATGGCTGAGGAGGGAATCGAACCCACCTCTACTCAGTTGACCTCCCGAGGCTGAGTGGATCCCGTTCCAGCCCTCGTACCACTTTTCAAATTTCGTGGCAGAGCCGGGAATCGAACCCGGACCTCCGGGGGTGGCAGCTAATCACACTAACCACTACACCACAGAGGCGGACATCAGTTAATTTACTGGCACTTAAAACAACACCTCCGGGACAAAATTCCGCACCACGAATCTCGTCAAAAGCAGTTAGTGGAATTTTGAAACAGTAACATAATTATAACTGCTAGCAGGATTGGACTTGGGAGGATAGTGGTTTATAATGGTTTTCAAACAGCCGTTTAGTGTGTATTCTTCTTCAACTGGTGGCATCACTGTTTCTCACGTAGAACGAAAGCCCGAAAACTTAATGCCCAGTGCTGTGGAGGGTTAATCTGTATAAACCATTTCGGTGTCGCGGGATACTGAAAAAAAAACCCACTGAAATGACAAAGATTGAACAGGTTGTTAAACAGAGCCAGCGATCACTGAATGTTGCTCAAAATGAGGCAAGTAGGATTACCATACTTCAAAATGTCCGACTCGTTGGCTGAACGGTCAGCGTACTGACCTCCGGTTCAGAGGGTCCCGGGTTCGATTCCCGGCCGGGTCGGGGATTTTAACCTTCATTGGTTAATTCCAGTGGCTCGGGGGCTGGGTGTTTGTGCTGTCCCCAACATCCTTGCAACTCACACACCACACATAACACTATCCTCCACCACAATAACACGCAGTTACCTACACATGGCAGATGCCACCCACCCTCATTGGAGGGTCTGCCATACTAGGGCTGCACCCGGCTAGAAATAGCCACACGAAATTATTATTATTATTATTATTATTATTATTATTATTATTATTATTATTATTATACTAGAAATATACGTTTACATAAGTAAGTCGTTTTATGAAAAATATAATTTGTAGTACGTGCGGAATAGATATTGAGTATAGAACAAAAATGGACAAATAGACTCCAGTAGAATCTCAACTCTCCACCCTTCGATTTCGCGTCAGATATTCACTTAATATTACCTAACATTCTGATTTCACCGCTCAAGACCTATCATTATAATTTCCTTCATCATGTTATTTCATGTTGTATTGAACTTTGACGTGTTATGTAAAGATTGAGGTTCCGTAGCTCAGGCGGCAGCGCGTCAGACTCTCATCACTGCATTCTGTGGTTCAAATACCGGTAATCCTATGTAAGATTTGTGCTGGACAAAGCGGAGAAGGGACAGGTTTTTCTACGGGAGCTCTCGTTTTCCCTGTCATATTTCATTCAGTAACACTTTTCAATACCATTTCATTTCATCTGTCAGTCATTAATCATTTCCCCAGAAGAGTGCGACAGGCTTCGGCAGCCGCCACAATTCCTATCCTCGCCGCAAGATACGGGCTTCATCTATTCCATCCCTGACCCGGTCACTGCCTGGAAAACAGGTTGTAGGTGTTTCATGTTATATTAAGATTTGCCATTAAAAATTGTACTACAGATTTTCAGTATTTACATTGAAGTACCCGGTGAATAAGCATGTATGTTTTGTTAACAATGAGTGAATTATACCCTATATTACCTCCGCCGAAATGAGGTGTGTGCTTGTACGTGTATGCGTCAGACTTACTCCTCGTGAGTGCTAATATCCTGTACCCTTCCCTGCTGTTTGTGCTGCGGTCTGCCTGATAAATATTCACGGGGGCGCGCCATGTTATGTTTCACCACACATTAGAAAGTCTACATTAACAAATTTACCTTTTGTACTGGTATACGATTTTTAACTTGAGCATTGAAAATGAGTTGTGATTTTACGTAAACTAGAGAATTAAACAAGGATCGCGTGCAACCAAATGCAAATGGGCTTTTAGAAAACGTTACGTGTTCATGCAACTACATGCAATGCGGTGGTTATCAAAGACGAGCGTGTTTGCGAACAAGTGATTGCGAATACATTTGCCGACTGGTTGTTTCCACATGGTTACTCATGCGGATGTTGAGATGCAACAGATATCCAATAGCACTAATTTAGAATTCCAAGAGGTATACGTTCGAATACAGTAATTTTATGAGTTTGCTGTCAAATTACGTACGGAAGCAAGCAAGCAGAGAAATAAGAATGTGCTATAATGTTTCCGTTTATCTCTTGATTGTAGCCCGTTCCATATCTACGTGGATAATGATGTAAAAGTGTCAAATATATACCTCTATATATTGAAGATGTGGGAACTTAATCAATTTTCACTTGTGCATATATTTAACGAATATTTATCCCGAATATTGGTTTGATATCTTATAGCTCCACCATTATAGAAACGTGACTGAGGAGGTGTAGTTTTAATTTCGTGTGGCTATTTCTATCCGGGTGCAGCCCTTGTAAGGCAGACCTTTCGATGAGGGTGGGCGGCATCTGCCATGTGTAGGTAACTGCGTGTTATTGTGGTGGAGGATAGTGTTATGAGCGATGTGTGATTTGCATAGACGTTGGGGACAGCACAAACATCCAGCCCCCGAGCCATTGGAATTAACCAATGTAGGTTAAAATCCCCAACCCGGCCGGGAACCGAACCCGGGACCCTCTGAAACGAAGGCCAGTACGCTGACCATTCAGACGAGTGGGACAGGAGGTGTAGTAGGAAAATGAGAAATGAGGCACTCCCCGTTGCTTTTCTCACCGAACTGAAAAGTGTACTTCTTTTTCTTCTCCTTAATCTGTTTAACCTCCAGGGTCGGTTTTTCCCTCGGACTCAGAGAGGGATCCCACCTCTCCCGCCTCAAGGGCAGTGTCCTGGAGCTTCAGACTCTGGGTCGGGGATACAGCTGGGGAGGATGACCAGTACCTCGCCCACGCGGCCTCACCTGAAGATTAGAAGGGATAGACAAGGAAGTGGGAAGGAAGCGACCGTGGCCTTAAGTTAGGTACCATCCCGGCATTTGCCTGGAGGAGAAGTGGGAAACCACGGAAAACCACTTCCAGGATGGCTGAGGTGGAAATCGAACCGACCTCTACTCAGTTGACCTCCCGAGGCTGAGTGGAACCCGTTCCAGCCCTCGTACCACTTTTCAAATTTCGTGGCAGAGCCGGGAATCGAACCCGGGCCTCCTGGGGTGGCAGCTAATCACACCAACCACTACACCACGGAGGCGGACAAAAGTGTTACTACATATCAGTATTCGAAGCCCATCGAAAGGTACACATGAACTGACCTGCAAGAAAATATACACACAGCCGGAACAAGGCAAATGCTGGGCTTGTGCCTTAATTAAGACCATTAACTCTGTCTTCCAAGTACTAGCCCTTTCGCATCCTTAAGTCACCGAACCACTTCGATGCGTTAATCTGACGTTAAATCGCTAGAAGAGAAAAAAATTGCGCTGTTCGTTACAGGGACTGTCTGTGCATAGAATTTTGCAACTATCTTCGCTCATACCTCAGTCACATTGATACTGTAACACAAAGGATGAGACTGATAGAGATATGTGTGTGTAACACACTTGCTGTAGCCAATACCAGAAGACAGAATGCACTGTAGAAGTTACTTCTCAGAGGAAAAGGATCAGCTGGGTATGTATTAAATTCTCTTTATAATTTCAAATCAAATCAATGAACTCGCCAACATTTCTAATGAAATGAATTTAAGATTTCATTTGATATTCAGAACCTAAATATCATGTTGTTGTTTGAGTCATCCGTCCATAGATTGGTTTGATGCAGCCTTCCGTGCCACCCTATCATGTGTAAAATTTTCATTTCTACGCAACTGCTGCAGCCTACATTTGCTCTAATATGCTTGGTATATTCAAACATTGGTCTACCGCTACCATTCTTATCACCTACACTTCCCTTAGAGAATCAACTGTACAAGTCCTGGTTGTCTTAAGATGTGTCCTATCAGTCTCTCTATACTTCTGTTCTAATCGTTCTCCACTCATAAATTAGATTTAGTACCTCTTCATTCATAATTCGATCTATCCATCTCACCTTCAGCATTCTTCGTCAGTATTGATTTTTGGCTTGATAGAAGAACGATTTTCCTCCGTAAATACACTTATTTTTAATAAAATTTGTTCTGCTTTAATGCTTTCTCTATAACTGGAGGTTACTAAAATTGACAAATCTTACAACAAAACTACTTTCAGATGGGGTTTGATCGTTTTTAAAAGATTAAAGCAATAACAAATCAGCTACAACTAAAATTAAAGACCTTAAAACAGCATTAACTTAGCGATTCCGAAATTATATTAGAACTAAGTGAATTTATTTACATTTGATTTGTAGATGCCGCCTCTGTGGTGTAGTGGTTAGCGTGATTAGCTGCCACCCCCGGAGGCCCGGGTTCGATTCCCGGCTCTGCCACGAAATTTGAAAAGTGGTCCGAGGGCTGGAACGGGGTCCACTCAGCCTCGGGAGGTCAACTGAGTAGAGGTGGGTTCGATTCCCACCTCAGCCATCCTGGAAGTGGTTTTTCGTGGTTTCCCACTTCTCCTCCAGGCGAATGCCGGGATGGTACCTAACTTAAGGCCACGGCCGCTTCCTTCCCTCTTCCTTGCGTATCCCTTCCAATCTTCCCATCCCTCCACAAGGCCCCTGTTCAGCATAGCAGGTGAGGCCGCCTGGGCGAGGTACTGGTCATACTCCCCAGTTGTATCCCCCGACCAAGAGTCTGAAGCTCCAGGACACTGCCCTTGAGGCGGTAGAGGTGGGATCCCTCGCTAAGTCCGAGGGAAAAACCGAACCTGGAGGGTAAACAGATGATGATGATGATGATGATTTGTAGATGAAAATGTTCATGATTTCTGCAATACTATAGCTATACATAGTGAAGCGAAATTCGCGCACTCTAGCGTCGCAGCGCGACTCCTCATATGCCATCAATAAAAAAAAATGTATCTCACAAAACTTCGTCCTTCGGGTATATCCGGCAGAAAAAGGACGTTGAAGAGTGGCAATCTGTCAACACTGTAACCACATGTAGGGTAACTATCTATGTCAGCACGTATTAGTGGTGCTGTACATTTGGTGCAATGGATAGAGTTTGGGTTAGTGTGCATGGGGCCTAGAGGTCGATCCTGGATTGAGGCGTATGTTTTTTATTTCGTGAGAGTAGTCCAGGTGGTATGGTATCTGGCATCTTAATCGTCAACAGAGAATAAATTCACGCCCACGACGTGGAAAGCTGACCAATGAAAACGACTGTTCGTCCATTTCTAGGATCGTAGTGTGTAAGTGCAAATGGTTTCTAGACGACCCGCTGCAATCTCTGTTGACGATTAAGATGCCAGATACCATACCAAATGGACTACATTTCTTTCTTTCTTTCTTTCTTTCTTAATCTGTTTATCGTCCAGGGTTGGCTTTTCCCTCGGACTTAGCGAGGGATCCCACCTCTACCGCCTCAAGGGCAGTGTCCTGGAGCTTCAGACATCGGGTCGGGGATACAACTGGGGAGAATGATCAGTACCTAGCCCAGGTGGCCTCGCCTGCTATACTGAACAGGGGTCTTGGTGAGGGATGGGAAGATTGGAAGGGATAGACAAGGAAGAGCGAAGGAAGCGGTCGTGGCCTTAAGTTAGGTACCATCCCGGCATTCGCCTGGAAGAGAAGTGGGAAACCACGGAAAACCACTTCCAGGATGGCTGAGGTGGGAATCGACCCCACCTCTACTCAGTTGACCTCCCTAGGCTGAGTGGACCCCGTTCCAGCCCTCGTGCCACATTTCAAATTTCGTGGCAGAGCCGGGAATCGAACCCGGGCCTTCGGGGGTGGCAGCTAATCACACTAACCACTACACCACAGAGGCGGACTGGACTACATTTACGAAATGAAAAACGTACGCCTCAATCCAGGATCGACCCCTCGACCTTCTGCATGCTAACCCAAAACGCTATCCACTGCACCAACTGTACAGCACGACTAACATGTGCTGACAGAGGTAGTTACCCTACATGTGGTTACAGTGTTGCCAGACTGCCACTCTTCAACGTCCTTTTTCTGCCGGATATACTCGCAGGACGAACTTTTGTAAGAGACATTTTTTATTGCTGGCATGTGAGGAGTCGCGCTGCGACGCCCGAGTGGGCGAATATCTCTTCACTCTATAAATGGTTTCTAGGGGTACCAAGAGAATACTTCCAGGATATAAACACATCATTGCCCCATGGATAAATGGTTAGCGTGCTGGCCTTTGGCCGCAGGGGTCCCGGGTTCGATTCCCGGCAGGGTCGGGAATTTTAACCTTAATTGGTTAATTTCGCTGGCCCGGGGCCTGGGAGAATCATTTCATCCTCATCATGACGCGCAGGTCGCCTGCGGGAGTCAAATCAAAAGACCTGCATCTGGCGAGCCGAACTTGTCCTCGGACACTCCCGGCACTAAAAGCCATACGCCATTTCATTTCAACACATCATTTATCAATGTTCCGCACCAAACGCTTCCCAGAATATGAAAAATCTCATTATTACTGGCCCTCCAACATCAATCATTAAAAGTATCATTTCAATGAATAAAATTCAATATTTTTCTCAGTAGTGTGCGATGATGAAAATATAGATTCGGAATGTCTCTTCTTGTGCTTCTGTGTTCTGGAATTCATTCTTTCTTTTCTGATGCCATGGTCAACAGTAAAAATATGGGTACTCTTCGATTATTATCACAATAATTACGGGATATGATGAAGTATTTTTGATTTGAGACAAAAGAGAACACCCCCAATCCCCTCTCTGAATTTGTAATGCCAGTCAAGTATTCTTGATTTGAGACATAAGAGAACACCCCCCAATCCCCTCTCTGAATTTGTAATGCCAGTCAAATATTGTGACAAACTCACGAAAGAGAAGGACAGTGTGACAAAAAAGTACTTGCTCCTTGTGCATGGTGCCAACAAGAATTACGTTTTCGTCACTGAATCGATATTAGTCACTTCTGTATTTTCAGATTTACCGATGTTTTTAGGTTTACCACATATCGCAATAAATTTACATTTATGTTCCATATTTCAAATCAGAAAACTAAATATAATCCATATTAAGGCTAAAATCATGATATCCTACTAAAATAGTGATTCTTAAAAACCCATGTTAACAGTAGACTTTTAAATAGTTAGAGCGATCTCCTTAAAATTCCTCTCAGCAATGGTGGATTAAGTCCTACTTATAGTTTTCAGTTTTTAGTACATTTACCGACAAATATTAAGTAGAAATGTTGATGTATTCAGTAGTGATTTATTACTAACTATTACAATATGCGGAAAGCAGTACAACAGAGAGGTTTAAAATTAAAAAGTTACGTATCTCATTTTAATAATTATGACAGTTTTTCAGCTCAAAAGAAGATGGTATTTCATATTTTTTGACAGTGTGCAGTATCGTCTACGCAATGTTTTCTGGTGTAATGTCATATTTGAAAAAACAAACAACGAAATTCCAAGCAGTCTATTGTTTTTTTTTACAGTACTAACAAATTCGAGTTTAATATCAAATTTAACACCTTTCTCTGTCATATTCTCATGTATGCAAAAAATTATCACAACTAACTGAAGAATAACTGCTTTATGGAATTCCTGGCAAAAGATACTGAACGAAACACTCCAAAGGAGTTAAAAGTCAGGAAATATATTATTCCCCTATTCACACCGAGCGAAAATGTACAAAATATAAAAGAAGAAATTAAAGAATTGCGGTTCCCATCTATGATAGGTTAGTTGGTGAAGTAATCATTTGGTTCGTTAAGTGGAAAATATTCTGAACCTATACCTTTAAATTTCGATGCTCCAGAAAAGTGCAGTAACACAGCTCATCAATGAAGCTACGGTTATATTTTGGTTAGAGGGTGTTCGGCGTTATTTTTGATGGAGATATTTGTTTAATTCTTTTCCACGTTGGAGGCATAACAGAAACCCCAATGATAAAGAAATCACCTCGCAGCTTGAAAACAACAGTTCACATCTAAGATCAAATTATACCACGTGATAGTTGAGGTATCTAGGTAATTACGAATATTTCACCTACTATGGATTGTGATGTCACGCACAGAATGGAGTAGTGTGTGCAGCCATTTTACAATCTATCCGTGTCGTCTGAATTGTTCACTTAGTATTATTTCTGAGCCAGTGACGCTACTACGCTCATTCGACAGTTCTGATCACAATCTATATAGCAAATGCATTAAAGATTTGAGGTGCTTTGGTGAAATTATTTTGAGTTGATGTTGAATTTAAGAAAATTTCAACATAGTTTATCAGTCCAGTTTCACGCGTCACTGCGTGGCTAGGTTTGGATTTATTTCACCTAGTGGTGATTTTCGACGATGGAAAAATTAAATCTTCTATGGTGGCGGAGGCATGTAAATTTGCACATACACATGCAGTTAGAATCTCACGGTCGGAAGTCCGACGGAGCCAAACTGACCTTTTGATATTTTTATTTGCTACGCCACGCCTTGTGTGCTGCTTATCCTGACCCTGACGAAATGCTGTAATTCTTCCCCAGGATTGCGTTTCTGCGTGAGTTCAATGTGCGTGTGGAGTGCAGTCATAATTATATCGAAAGGACATTTTGTGTAAGTTACTTTACGTCGCACCGACACAGAGAGGTCTTATGGTGACAATGGGACGGGAAACGGCTAGGAGTGAAAAGGACGCGGCCGTGGCCTTAATTAAGGTACAGCTTCGTTTACTGTGAAAATGGGAAACCATCTTCAGGGCTGCCGACAGTGGAGTTCGAACACACTATCTCTCGAATACTCGACACTGCAGCTGCAGTGACTGCAGCGACTGCAGCTATCGAGCTCGGTATATGGAAAGGAGATATTGGCAAAGAAGGCATAAGAAAAATCTAGTTCCAAAGGAGTTATGTTGCTTTCAAAATGTGTAGAACATGACCTAATGATATCAACACCATATTTGTGTTAAAACTTCCTTGGCAACACCCTCGATCAAAGTACTAGCACTGATATATTACATCATTTCCCTGAAACAGGCTCAAACACACGTGTTTTCAACCAGAGCCATGACTGGATCTGATAATAAATTTCGTGTGGCTATTTCTAGCCGAGTGCATCCCTTGTAAGGCAGACCATCCGATGAGGGTGGGCGGCATCTGCCATGTGTAGGAAACTGCGTGTTATTTTGGTGGAGGATAGTGTTATGTGTGGCGTGTGAGTTGCAGGAATGTTCGGGACAGCACAAAAACCCAGCCCCCTGGCCACTGGAATTAACCAGCGAAGGTTAAAATCCTCGACCCCGCCGTGAATCGAACCCCGGACCCTCAAAACCGAAAGCCAATACGCTGACCATTCATCCAACGGGTCGGACACACTGGATCTGATGATCGCTGCACTGATCATAGCCTAATTAGGTAAAAATATATCCCTGAAATTCGTCCACATAAAAATAAAACAGCAGAGAAAACTTAAACCCTCAATCAACACCCAAAGGCTAAATGACCCAAAAAAGAAGATAGATTTACAACAGCTGAGAACTCAGTAATATGAAGAATATCCTGATAGTTTAGCACAACACTGGGATATGTTGAGAGAAAACAATCACACTGTGATAAAACTGTACATTAACAGATAAAATATGCATCAGGACTGTTTAGATGAAGATGATCGGAAAATGCAAAGTCTCGTTCATCCTCAGTAGAAAGCTTTTGTCTCTTGGCGTAATTAACTTAACTATGTAACAAAAAGGATTCCAAATAAATGAAAGCTGAGATGCAACGGAGAAACCATACCCTGAAAAATGAATGGTGGAGTTCAAAAATAAAGGAAAATTTAACACCTTGTGGCTTCAAACAAATACCATGAGTTCTTTAAGGTTACGAAAGCTTTTTCTGGATTAAGTATTCATGGGGTGAACTCTATTTGAATCGAGAATAAAACCGTACTTCTTAAAAATAGCGCCACCGAACTCGATAGTTGCAGTCGCTTAAGTGCGGCCAGTATACAGTAACCGGGAGATAGTGGGTTCGAGCCCCACTGTCGGCAGCCCTGAAAATGGTTTTCCGTGGTTTCCCATATTCACACCAGGAAAATGCTGGGCTGTACCTTAATTAAGGCCACGGCCGCTTCCTTCCCATTCCTAGGCCTTTCCCATCCAATCGTCGCCATAAGACCTATCTGTGTCGGTGAGACGTAAAGCAAATAGCAAAAGATAGCGCCTGGATTGAAGAGAACATTTTAAAGATCTTTTGAACCGAGACACAAGTGTTGACTACTCTACTACCTCTACTACCTCTACTACCTCCAACTCAATGTCCCCCTGGGCGTAGGGGAGGTAGAATATCACACATGGTATACCCTGCCATCGTAAGAGAGGACTAAAAGGAGCCCCAGGGGATCTGAACTTGGGATCTGGCTTGCGACCATGGGGCCCTTAGCTGAGTCCTGGTATTGCTTCCACTTACTTACACCAAGCTCCTCACTTTCATCTATCATTTCCGACCTCACTCACTCAACCCTGTTCTTTTCGATGCCGCCGATATTGGATTTGCGAATCCTAGAGAGGAAAACCATCATTCTCGTTTACGATTGGTCGTCCGACGATCCATATATTACTCTTTTCACTTTTGCAGAGCAGAAATTTCCCGCGGAAATTGTAACGGGGAGTGGCCCTAAATAAGTTTCATTGACTTTTCCAGTGGATAATGGTTTTACAAAAGCTCCCAGAAGTGATCATCTTCTTAAAAGAGTGTACCGTGAAATTCCATTGCCACTAAAGTTATAGCTGGGGCCCATGGCTGGAAGTGGTCTAATGTTATGTCGAACATACAGACTCAAGAACGTTCTGCCTAAGATGAACTCTGAACATACCGTCTCAAACGGTGTCGCGAAAACAATTGTCTGTGACACAAGTGTGATGAATGACTTTCAGCATACGGAAGCACTGAAGAGTGTCCATAAAAGGCATCTTTCACTTTGTGGAAATACTGTGAATAGTACTGTGGAGGATCTGAGTCGTGGTAGAAGTGAAAGATTTAGGAAGAATGAGGGTGGACACTATATTTTGAAAACCCTAACTATGAAGAATTTCAATACTTTTAGTTTGTTACAATAATGTGTGGAGGTCCAAGTGTGAATGTAACCTTGGACCTAACCTCAGCAGACATTGCGAACTTCAAAGAGTATCATATTGTATTTTCTAATGTTAAACGCAGTTTCAGTAAATTCAATGTTAGACTTCAGAGAAAATAGAAGATTCACTTTCCAGCACTTGAAAGTAATTTTTGCAATCCATTGTTATGTTTACGAGAAATAAATTACAGTGTGATATTTTAAGTTCATATTGAAATAAGAGTAAATATTTGAAATCCATTTTTGTGCCAACAAGGAATAAAATACTGCATGTTATTTGAAATTTAATAAAAATAGTAAAAGTGAACGAAAATCAGAACATTAACAAGAGGCACCATAGGCTGAGAGAAAGGATAGTTGTCTGCTTTACTAAAACAGAACAAACAGAAATGTACTAAGAAGTAACCCATACGTAATTAAATGTCCAATTTAACGAGCGGACATTGTGTTCATCGATAGTAAATCAACCTAAGGCGTCATTATAAGACGAACACTCCGATTTTAGTGACATAAAAATCAGTCCAAGGGGGTTAATTCAAAACAAAAGAATTGCACTATGAACCTTGATTTAATGGCAATTAAGAAATTAATAACTTGGAAGTAATTATTCGATTAAAGGAATAAAAATTGTACATCAGCACAAATTACTATCTTAAGTTAAAACCGATTTTCGTAATTAAATTCCATCATCAGTAACATGCATTTACATCTGAACTTTCTAAAACATTCTGAAATATCTAGCAATCCTCATGAAATGTATCGTTAATGAAATCTTAGGTGAGCACGTCGGTTTTGTCTGAGAATAATAGCGCTGGCCGGGCATGTCAGTGGGAGTCAGCTGTTGTCTAGAAAATTTGGCTTTGTCATTTCATGAAGGATATTAAATATGAGACAGCAGTTGTTGGTATGTTGAACAATGATAAATTTATCCGTGAATGTTTTAGAGACTGTTTCAATAAAAACTATATCCCGTTCCAGGCAACATTAGCAGCACCTGTATCGCAAATATCTACGCGCGGAATGACTGTCGTTTGTTTCCTTCTCGCGGACGACGTGATCGGGCGGTGCACAAGGCTGCCAACCTGTCTACTTAGGAACTAAGATAAGCACTAAATGACCTTCTTTCTTGCCATGCGGACGGTATGGGCCACGGCCATAGATAACAGCCTCTCAAAGGGGGCACTGCTCTCTCAAGTTCCCACTAATAACAGTTCATTTTTGAGAGTTTTCTATACACATTCCATTTACTTGTGCTTTTATTCTGCGGGAGTTGGTAAGAAAATGTAATTCTCATAATTCCTGGGAATGAGGTCATATCGCATTTTACGTTAGCCAATAACAACACTAGTAGTTACTTCAGCAATGGAGAATGCTGTGTGCTACTCTTCATTAGACTATAAAACTAAATGTACTTCTGACGGCGGGCTGCTGGGTTCATGGACATCGCAATGAACACGTCTCTCCTTCGAAATGAATTTCCCGTAAGATTTGCATAATGTCTACTTATGTATGGTTTCGTAAGAAAATATTTTCAAGCTAATCGATACCTTTTTATTTTGCCTTTGGCAATTTATAATATATAATTAAAAATAACAGTACATGTCTCGATCACTTTGCGATCATCATCAGCTGTATACGCAAAAGATTAGGTAAAAAGGATTAAGGTAAGCACATAATAAAATCCTTATTGACTTTAGAACTATTGTGAGTAAAGTACGTATGGTTTGGAGGGGGAATGTTTGCGGCGGGAAGTGTACGAAACCATAGATTAACATCAATACGACTTTGAAGTGGATAGTTTGTAATAATGTCTACTACCTTATAATGTTATATACCTTGCATGGCGCGGGGTAGATTTTTACATGTTTCGACTCCATGCGAATATTTTACAAGATTTATCAAGCTCGACCTTCAAATATTCTCTCAAATATGGACCAAACCATCTGTTTAACTTAAAGTAATTGCTACTGAAATAAATAAATCCATTCGGGTGGTGGCATGGGGTTGCTTCCCGAAAACAATTAATACTGAATTTAGCCTTCTTTCATTTTCAATGAAATTTAACGAATTTTATTGTAATTTTGATTATCCTCTTAGATCAATGAGTAGGGTATAACTTTGTTTCTCCACTCGCATGAGGGAACATGATCGTGGTGGACTTATTTTCTCTTCGTGGTTTTGCCTTATTCAACCTTAATGCTATTGGAAACGGTAATATTGGGAATTTTAAATCCACATTTAATCACAAATATAGATAAGAGTAACTATATATAAGTACATAATCTATATACATTGAAACACCCAATTCTGTATAATAATTATGATAATTATTATTATGCAACATCGATATATGAACAGGAATGTAAATGATTAATTGCCATGACCTCGTCTGCCGTAAATCATGTTTGAAAGGCGGGCTGTTCAATAATAACTGAGCTATCTGATGACCAAATGCAATTGGAAAGAAAAGGAAAATTGTCTCTTTGTCTCTAAGGTTCGAGTTAGGGGAAAGGGCGACGGGTAATGAATGTTAGGCATACATGTTTTGACGTCCATTGAACTGTGAATCCAATCTCACAGCTCCCACCCTCGGTTGATGGTTCTACATAAAATTACTGCCTAACAGTTATGCTGGTATTTGAGTTCTGTTCAACGTCAAGTGTGAGCAATGGAAACCAAGCTGTTCATTGTTATTTTAGCACCTGAGGTAATAACGAGGTAAACGTACGATTTTCACTACATATAATTTTACGTAAGAACTTGCCAACATTGATTTATAGGGAACCCTTTGGTCCACTCGGAAGGCTACCTACCTTCCTTACCTATCAGCAAAAATTCATGAGATCTGTCTCTTGGGTCGTTTCGGGTTCTTCGTCACATGCTGAGGTAAAGGTAGGGTTCAGTAATCCTAATCTATCTACTCAAATGAAAGGTCTATTCATAAAATATTTGTATTTTATTTTGGAAAAAATTTCTGAAGGAATTAATAATTTGTTAATCCAGGTAAAATTCGGACTCTATCTTGTCCACTCCACCACAATGATTTTACACAGAGGGGCCGAACTCTGGTTTGAGCCTTTGATTTAACTGCCTAATGGGCATCCTTACTAGAAATCATTGTCTCAATTATTGAATAATGATAGGAAAGACTGGAAATCCTTGAATTCGGCTTCCATGTGAGACTACATGTACCATCATAATGATTCTTGATGGACCAGCCGTCGTAACACGAAATCTGGGCTCCCCTAGTATAATGAAGGCAGTCCAATCGGTGTGTGCCGCACAGTGGTTATACGGCATGGACCTTTAATTGAATCGATGTGACCTGCGACTATGTTATGGACTGACCTCTAAACTTCTAAGTTACTTTAAAGTCATTGTGGCTGATGACCGCAAGGAAAATGATGCTACAGTGACATATGGCCCTAATCCAAGCCCTGAGGTTGATGACCCCATGACCATCCAAGTTTCTAAGCTGAAGGCTAAACACAATTAAGTTACATCGGTTAATGACCAAAGTTTCCACTTTACTAAGCCCAGCACATTTACTGCTCAATCAATCAAAGTCAAATAATGCAACAACATCAACGCTCACAATTCTTTGTGGCAGAAAAAACCATTACCTTCGGATATGTCCCATTAATCGTTTGGTTAACATTTAAATATTCTCAGAAAAATAAACTAAGATTTCCAGAATACATCTCCAAGTTATTCGCTTGCTTTAAAGTTATTTCACAAATACGGTTCCAGTGAATTTAATAATTAAATTAAAATGATTTAATGAAATCTTAATGAACAACAAATACTATCTCCACGGACGAATGGTTTCTTTCACAAGTCCCTACTCAATGTTTGACGCAGTTATATTCAGTTCATGTTTAATGTTTATCATCTATCGTAATTTTGCAGCTGGAAATTTTTTACATAATTTATTTCCATTACTATATCTCGTTTCATGACATCACACCTTAATTCTAATCTAAACCTAGCCATAATTAATACTTGGATAACCCTGATAATTACGTACAAATAAAAAATAACTCGCCGTATAATGTAAGCCGATTACGATGTCATATATTATCATAACATTTCATAAAGTTTGTGCACCCTCACAAACAAACAATCATCACTACCACCACTCTATATTTGTACAACCCTGAAATTGGCTAACCTTGCTCATTATACTCTAACCTTAGGGCTTCAGATATACATTAGAGTCTCAATTAAACAAATTCAAAGTATCTAATCTACACGTTATTCCCGGTTGAAAATTTCAACTAGATCCCGCAGTTAATGATATCCGCTGCCAAGAATGCAATCTCGTTTCAATGCGTAACACTCAACACGTTTTCCGTTATACTAACTGTCCCCTGTCGATCAGCTGGCGGCTTGAAACACACACGACCCTCCTCTGTCTGTCAGTTTCGACATAAAACACATGTCTTCGTCATACATGACTGGCTTCAAAGAATGAACCCCTTTGACTTCGCAAAATAGAACAAAATACGATATTCTGACCAAACAAATATGCACATAGATTTACTTTTAAATGCCCCACAATAATTGTACACGTCGCAAATTAACACTGGCGTGAATTCTCTCACTCATTTCCATCCCAAACATATAAAATCTTCCTTGGGCTCACACCAAAGTCCCGGCATCATCTATAGGTTTTCCAATCACCTGATTCGCAAATCCTATCTCAACTCACACGACAAATCTAACCTCACAAACTCGACGGCTCTCACTAACAAACGAACTGGAATAAAAATCCTTACTAGAATCCACAACGCCTAATAACGCGCAATACTTTAATAATGAACAACTTCGCATAAAATGATCTCGTATTTTAAAACTGGATTTTCACGAAAATGACTGACAAATTTACTATTATTATTGTCACTCAGACACGGTTTAAACGGACATAGAATACGTTACCCTTCGTGACAATTTCACCTATCTGCATTACTCAACACTACGCACAGCGCTTCCATCCGATTGAAAATGGGTAACCACGGATCCCTTTTGCACCAATTCCATCAAAATTCTGACTGAAAATTTTACGTCGAATAAACATCTTAATTTGACATCACAAAATATAGGCAATACATACACGGAAATGACTATCAACATTGGACGTGATATCACTCCGAAACCCTCATTAATAACTTTTTACAACATTATACAGCACTCGCAATACTTTAAAAAATTATTCAAGCAGAAAATAAAACCAAGGTCTTTCGTCACATTTCTGACATTTACGAAAAAACATATGGGTGACCAACTGCGTCATAAATACCCATTTCAAATACATATTTGACGTCATAAAACAAGATATATTAGGCGGTAAAATGGCATGTCACCTACCTTATGTCACGTCAGCTTTCATCTTCGGGCTCACCTGCAACCCCTTTTCATTTATTTAGCCATTTTTACGTTTTTGGCTGCACATTTCATTTTTATTATTCTTGTTTCCTAGATATAAAGAATAAAAAAGAAATGCCCTTCACTAGTAGTTCTTGTTGATCGCACTAGACTGGTAGTATTTATTACCCGCACACGAATTACATTCCTTACCACACACAAATTTATAAATACTTCTTCGGTATCTTGACCGTCCTTTTTATACAATTACTTCTGCTCAAAACTATCTCCACATGGAGTCAAGACCCCAGCCACATCGGCTAAAATCTGTTGGTTGGACTTAGTCTACTTGTCGATTGATTTCCAGAAGAGTTCAACCCTCTGTCTTCAACCTCACGATCCAAATGCAGGGAGGTTTCAACATGGCGTCCCCTTTTATTTATAGACAATACCCCTTCTCTCCAGGCATTTTCCCTTTGCCGCCAAGAAAATTTGCGTAACTTTCTCGACTGAAATGAACAGTATTTAAAAGAGTTTTTGATGTAACCACATACTTGCTACATTGCTAGCGGTAGTGTTCCTGGACATTTAAAATTTATTCTCATAAAATTAATCAGTTAAATGACCTCATTTGATAGGCGTTTTTTTTCTGTCGACTTAGCGTGGGTAAGCTAGGCACGCGCGTCCCTCTGAAATAATCCACAGAAAAGGCTTAGCAGTCTCATATCCGTCTTACTAAAGACCAAGTGTCTCATAGATAAATACAGGACCCTCATTATATTGCGTTCACCACTAATTCTTTCATTTAATTATATTTATTCAACATGAACTTTCTTCTGTGTCGACACATGAGAATGACGTCACGTATCATCGCGTGGGAATGAAGGTAGTCACCTCCTTGCCACGTGTCACTCCCGTGATATTAAGAAATGTTCAAGCTCCTCATCACAATTGACGTGGGGCCTCATGTAGTAACTTTTCATACTTAAAATTCTTAGGGCACAAAGGTCATGGGTTCAATAGATAATCTCGAAGTTGATAAATTTTTACGCTAGACGTGTTCATAGGTATGAATATTCACTTGCCAATAATTTGTTACTAAAGAGATAATTACCAGCTAGTGCAAATCGACAGAGTGGGTCTGCTGTTTGGAGCGAGGGGAACAATTTTTTGCCCCCAATTTTTGGAAACATATTTCTCTACCAATGACAACGTTTGGGGAAATTGCCATCATTGCTTTAAGGTGTTCGTGAATAATACTAAAAAAATCTTTGTTACAATTAGGTTACCATTTAAATATCTCAAGATTTTATATTTTTTCAAAATATAAAGTAAACTTTTCCGCAAAACGGCCTGTACGTGAGAGGAAGTATTTCATTAATAATAATCTATATAAATAAAATCGTAACGACCTTGTGTCTGTACATTGATTTTTTGGCGTAATTTCCTTACAATTGTCCGTTTCAGGTGTAATAATTACCATCTGCATAATTTTTAACCTTGGTGTCTGTCTGTTTGTTTGTCAGTTTGTTTCTCTGTCTATAACTTGAAAACTACTGGATATATTACTACCAAACTTCATATTTAGAATCCACCCGCCTTTGGGTAGGTTTCAGGGCCAATATTGTTTCTAAATTTCTGAACTGACTGAAGGTTTATACGAAACCGAAAAAGTGACTTTCCACTCCCACAAAATATACACAACCAAACTTAATACAAATCTACCTGTCGTAATGGAAATCAATTTCTAAACCTTTTTCCCTCATGTGCATAATTTCGATACGAGGATTAATAAGGGAGATATAATTAACGGACCGTTTTCGTTACAAGTCCCACCGGACTCGAGAACGGGTGCGTGTGAAGCTTATTTCTTACAACTTGAAAACTGCGGAAGATATTTCAACCAAACTTTATAATTACCATCCGCCTGTCCAAAGGTAGGTTTTAAGGTCCAGATTATTTCAAATTCCCGGAATGGACTGGGAATTAATAGAGAGCCGAAGCAGTGATTTTACTATCCGGCAATATATACAAGACCAACCTGACTGGAAATCGACCAACCTTGATGAAAATCCATTTCTAAAATTGTTTTGACTATTGTGGCCTAATTTTCGTACAGCTATCCCTTTAAGGGGTAATAATGACCATCTGCGTACTTTTTAGCTATAGTTTCCTGAATATCCTAAATTTTACCGCCCTTCCCCAAAATCAAGATTGACGCACAACGAGCTATAAAATTGAAGTGAGGAAAAATTATACATTTTAGCCTGTAACCGACCGAAAATTTACAAGATATGTAAATTTTCACTTTTTATCCCCGAAGAATATCGAAATATGGACGCTGTAGATCTTCATTTCGAGGTATTTCGCGGCTAAACGGTAAGTCCTATCACAAAACGAATGGCACAATCTCAGTTCAATTTGGAATGATCTACAACTTTGGTCATGTGACGTTTCGTCGTATCTCTATGTTAGATTTGTCCCCATTTCTCGATTTTACTTATATTTTGCTCTTTGTACACGTATAATTTTTAGTCCGAATCACTTATACGAATGGTAGAATCATCTAATTGTACACGAACTTTGGACCACTCAGTAGCCACACGTGAGCCGAATTCTATGTTTGTAGCTGTCACATTAGTATCCAAATGTAATGCACTATGAGAAAGCCTTACCCAAATTTCACCCTATTCAAGTCTCTAACTCAATTTTACCCATAAATAGATGGGACAGGTGAAAATATCCTAAGACCAGCCATTTAGACCGCTAAACGAGGCGCCTGATGTTACAATCCGTTTGTTGATATGATGTATCGTTTAGCAGCAGTTAATCTGTAAATAAGGTTTGCAATATTGTAAACATGCTTATACTTCGTATGTCGATCTATATGTATTCATTGAAGTCAATTTTTAGCGATGTAATTTTGTGTTTGCCATTATAATTAATATTTTACATGGATAGTGACACTCAGCAGAAGGGCGTCTGCTAATGTAATCATTACTCTCCACATCGATTTTGACTGGCATTAGGAATGGGATCCTTCTCCGTCTCGTTTGTAACTAGCATTAGTAAGGAGGTACTACCATTGTAATTAATAATTCCCTTCCCGATTTGACTGGCAGAAGTCAAGGGAGCATCCAATTTTGTTCAAAACTCCCCTAACCGATTGGCAAGTGTGCCAGCCATTATAAACAAATTTACCCATCTAAAATGTGACTTGCATTAGGCATAGTGGCCTTGCAATTATAATGGAAACTCACCAGCTCGGTGTTACTGATATTAAGAAAAGGGGCCTGCCATTATAATGATAACAGAACAACTCAATTTTGACTGGCAGTAGGGAAGGTGCCTGCTATTTTAATAAAACTCCTCAACTGTAATCCGTCTGGAAGTAACGAAAACTCCCCAAATCGATTGTGACCCCGCAGTAGGTAATAGGGCCTCTCATTGTAATGAAAACTTATCCACTCGATTGTGAATGGCAGTTGCTAGGCTGTACCTTAATTAAGGCCACGGCTGCTTCCTTCCAACTCCTAGGCCTTTCTTGTACCATCGTCGCCATAAGACCTATCTGTATCGGTGCGACGTAAATCCCCTATGGAAAAATGGCAGTAGGCAAGTGAGCCTGCCGTTATCATCACAACTCGTAAGTCGCATTATACATTGGCGACAACGTATGGGAACCTCCCCCTGCTGTTTCTGGATAACGCTAAGAGGCATGCAATAAAACAAAAATCTTATTCATTGCATGTGCAGTAATTTACTTCGATATCTGCATACAGTGTAGAATACGTAGCGAAACACTGGTACATTTACTAATAATAATAATAATAATAATAATAATAATAATAATAATAATAATAATAATAATAATAATAATAATAATAATAATAATAATAATAATAATATAACGGGCTGTATATGTCATTGCTTTCAAGCGTTTTGCAAGGGTTGAAGTGAAAATGAAAACCTACAACCTGTATTCCAGTCAGTGACCAGGTCGGGGAAGGAATGAATGTAGCCCCCATCTTCCGGCGAGGATAGACATTGCTCCGGCTGCTGAATCCCGTCGCACTCCTCTGGGGCAATGATTAATGACTGACAGATGAAATGAAATGATAGTGGAGAGTGTTGCTGGAATGAAAGATGACAGGGAAAACCGGAGTACCCGGAGAAAATCCTGTCCCGCCCCACTTTGTCCAGCACAAACTTCGCTTGCAGTGATTGGGATTTGAACCACGGAACCCAGCGGTGAGAGGCCGACGCCCTGCCGTCTGAGCCACGGAGGCTCTGCAAGAGTTAACCCCCCATGGCACTACAGACCTTGAAAGGTCTTGGCCTCCCAAGCGACCACTGCTCAGCCCGAAGGCCTGAAGATTACGAGGTGTCGTGTGGTCAGCACGACGAATCCTCTCAGCCGTTATTCTTGGCTTTCTAGACCGGGGGCGCTATCTCACAGCAGATAACTCCTCAATTCTAATCACGTAGGCTCAGTAGACCTCGAACCAGCCCTCAGGTCCGGGTAAAAATTCCTGTCCATGGCCGGGAATCGAACCCGGGGCCTCCGGGTAAGAACGTCTGGCCAGATTTCGAATGCACTGCAGTTCACTGATGAAGTCTTTTGCGTTCAAAATTGGCAATTTGGGAAGCAATTACGTAATTCTCGGCAGACACTGTAAAGAATACATCACTAACCTAAATTTAAAATCAGACCTTGTTGTCACCACTTACAACGGTCCGGCAGCTCTAATTAGGAATCTTGTGCGCCAATATATTAATTGCTCTAGAAACTAAAATTTTAAAACTACTTTCTTAAATGTTGCTGATATGCTTTGTTGTTTGACAGCCTTTTTTGAGACGAACTTGAATAAGAATTTCTTGCCCACCCAATGCATGACGGTAGCTAAATGAAATGCTTTCCAAAAACCATCAAAGTTTTAGAACAATAGTTTCTCCAGGTACAAGTTGTTAATGTCAGAATGAACAGTGCAGCCATTAGGGACGTCATTAAAAAATCCGCATAGTAAAGAGTATTCTCGTCGGATATGATTACAGCCTTCAGAAAAAATGGAATTCTGGAATAGCATAAACTCGTTAACGGTATCAACCCAAGCCGAAGAGATGGGAGATAAATGTCGTCCTTTTGTAGTCCGTCATTTCTTAGAAATGGTGTCTTACTGAAGATATTAAAGGAGAACATGTGGAAGTATATTCGGAATATATGAGGTTACGCTTGAGAGAAAATGAAAGGACGAATTTTGTGTAGTCCTTTTTGGGATCAGTAAAATCATTTAGGGTAAAATGCATTTGACCACCAAAGAATTTGTATGTGTTTTTCTGCTTGCCCCAGGCATTTAATTCAAAAGTGTCGTTAATAATAATAATAATAATAATAATAATAATAATAATAATAATAATAATAATAATAATAATAATAATAATAATAATAATAATAATAATAAGACAGAATTAATGTCAAATATGAAAGATGATATGGCACAACTAAACACCAAATATGGAACGATAAACCGTGTTAGTAAATTTAAATACCATGGGGAATGGATTCAGCAAAATGGACTTGACAAAGAGGCCATAGCAGCAAGAATCAAGAAAATGGAAGTCACTTTCCAAACCACCCGCAACATTTACAACAAAAAGTGCTTTTCCCTGAACACAAAAATTCGTCACTACAACACTGTCATCAAAACCAGTATCACTGTATGCATCTGAATGCCTTATCCTGTCCGAGAAATGTTTGCTTGCGGATTTAGAGAGGAAAGATCTTACACACCATACTTGGTCCAAACTACAAAAATGGCATCTACATTAGAAAATCCAGGCAAGAAATATATTCTAAGACAGAGAAAATCACGGACACAATGCGTAAAGGCAGAGTTCGCTCCTACGGTCATATACGACGGATGATCGACTCTCGATGGACGAAACGTATCTTCAGTATATTTGACGCAAAACCAAAAACGGCAATGCCATGGTACGTTAATGTCAAGAAAGATCTTAAAGAACTGGGCCTACAAGCAGAAGATGCACAAGACCGAAATCTTTTCAGAGCAGCCATCAAGACTTTTGGGACTTTCCGGGACGAAAAACGGGCAACTGGTGCTAAATGGACAGAAGAACGTCGTGCTAAACACAGTGAGCTAATGAAGACGATGTGGATCAAGCGAAAGATGAACAAATGTCAGAATGTAAAGTGAGGCTTATCGTGGTCCCTAGTTGGCCGATTAGCGAAGTTGAATGAATGAATAATAATAATAATAATAATAATAATAATAATAATAATAATTGTACCGGGCGGTACACCTCCACACCGCTAATTCAAAATGTGCGCCAGTTGAAACTCCTCTGTTGGAGGAAGTCTGAACTTTATCTACGCTATTAATTCTCTACTTTCTCTGAAGATGTCACCACGTGGAAAATTTTGAGTTTTTGAACTGTGTCATTTTTGATGTGTTTTTGTTTCGCTTGAAGTAAGAAGTGTGAACTTTCTCTTCTAGAGGACACTACTGAAGATCAACAATAGTGCACCCTAGTGCGGAGTCAAAGAACTATTTTGTTGGAGAAATTTTTATTTCAAATGTTTGTTTCTTGCTAAATTTCTTTCTGTTATTGTTTAAGTTGGCTGTATACCCCTCTTTTCCCCCTTGTTTTAGATTTATCCAATCCTGAATTTCTTTGAGTTATTTCCGACCAATCCGATGTATCTTCCCCCAACTTGGATATGTTTCTGTACCCGAGCCAATAAAAAGTTTGTGGGAGGGTGTTTTCATTCCCCTAACGCCTAGAAACTTCCGCGAGAGGATTTAAACTGCTGATTTTAGGGTCTCCGGGCCACTTCTGTTCCATCTTTCAGTGTATTAAGTACATAGCAGGAGGCGGGAAGCGCCTCTTTCCTCGGCAGCGGTCATCAATAAGGTAATGGCCGATTAATAAATTCTTTCTTTGCTAGCTCAGCAGTTTAACTCTCGGGGCGGGTGCGAAGCGTTCCTCCATGTAACCTTTTCCTAAAATGTAACGATCTTTTCTTCTATTCTCTTTTAAGCTGCATATTGGGATAGAGAGTGCTAACCCTCTCGAGCTCCCACTCACATTGTCTTGAGGTGAACTTATTTTCTCAACCTATTCTTCGTTAATGTAAAACAAATTGCTCTTTTCTAAAGTCACCTCGGTAGTATGGGATTAGCCCTTGCATTAGTGGCCTAGAGCCAGATTAGGTTTTTTTAAAAACAAGTGTATTAGGAGTGAAGATTGCCTCCTCTCAAATTGTTATTTTAGAGGTCATGTAATTGCCCCTTTTCATTTAATAGACCTCAGTAGGTTGGGTATTGTACCCCTGTGTCTATGTCCAGTGAGGACAACTTGAAGGTGGAGTTTGGTGTGGCCTGGGAGAGGCTTAAATTTTGAGAGCGAGTGGCTATTTTGAAAATTAAGTGTTGTATGCCTCGTGGAGGCTTTTCTGCGTAATTTGGAGCAAGGGCTCCTAGGTATGAATGGGGTTTTCTGCCCCTCTGTTAAAACTCGTGTTTGGGGTAAAACTGAGCTGATTGCCCAAGCTGTGTAAAATCAGGGCGCGAAGCCCAATTCCTGTAAATATTGTAACTACACTTTTTGACTTGCTACTTTGTACCTGCCATGCTTGTTATTTTTGTTTTTGAAAAGAAAATATAACCTTGTTAAATTTTAAATTAATTTTGCTTTCGTAGCTGGAGACCTATTCACACCCGCACCTTCTTTCACCTCTACCTACCACGGAAAAACTCCGTAACAAGTGGTAGCAGGGCGTGGTTGAATGGGTCTCAATTTAGCCCCTTTTGACGGCTGAACATTGTTTGTTCCGAACTCTAACTATTTTCCCAGTTGCTGGAATTTTTTGAGTTTTTCAAAATTGTTCTGTCACCATGCCCGGCCCTCGCGATGTTCTCCATCTTAACTATTTGCGCAAGGAGGAGTTGATCTATGAATTGACTATTAGAAATGTACAATCTGGAGGCACGGTTGCAGTAGACACAAACAAGCTTAGAGAGTCCCTAGATTTGCCCATTTCCATCCCCAATTTGGGAGAAAAAGAAATTGACGACTCTCTTTCCACGATCACGGAGAATATTACTGGGCTAGCTTCTGTAGTTAGTTTTTTTGATGAAAATGATCCTTCTCCTAATCAAATTAAGCGTGTGCAAGCTAGGCTATATCATTTTTCGAATAGGGTTAACGATCTGTTGTCTCTAAAGTTGAATGATGTTCAGAAGAAGGAAGCTAGTACGCTGCTTGAAAATATGTCTGAATTATCTAGCAAGGTCACTCAATTGTTAACAGGGGAGGTTCCTCCCAAAAGCGATCTACCCACCACAGTAAATGCAGGTAGTGAGGAAGCGCCTCCCAAGGGAGAAGTGAATAGGATAACCGTTGCTGCTCAAACTATCCCTGCCCCATTGGACAACGAATCTGAACGTCGTGCATCATTGAGTAACATCCGTTCTGAATTAACTTCTTTGCCATTGAAACCTTTACCTACTATGTCACCCGGGTTTAGCAGCTTGCCTCATCCATTGGCAATGTTGCTCAGAGGTATCTCTAAGTTTTCCGTTAATACCACCAGTGATGTAATTTCATTTTTAAGATTTCTAGTTGAATTTCAGGATCATGCCCTTGTGTTTTCTCTTTCTCCATGTCAAATTTTGCAAATTATCTATCCGTGTGCTATTGGTATTCTCTCAGATAAAATCGTAAGAGCCATTGCCGAGCAATCATCTATTGAGGATTTCCATGCCCATTTGCTAGCTAACTTCATCCCTGCTAGGGCCAGGTCCTCCCTTATTCAGAAGTACTATTACCGTGTACAACGCTTGGATGAAAACTTGGCTGATTTCATACAGGACATTAAGTTTTATACTAGGGTGTTTGCTCTTCATTTTCCTGAGGATCAGATTGTACAAGCTATTGTGGAAGGGATTTCACCACCCTACAGGTCATATTTGTGTTTCGCGGCGTGCCCGCAAACTTTCTCTGAACTTGAAGCATTGGCCGTCTCAGCGGAAGGAGTTAGATACGCCGATTCTTTGCGCGTCGCGAAAGAACCCCCGCCTTCCTTTAGTAATACTCGGCCTCCTCCTCGCCGACCAGTCAATCCCCGTAAATATTATGCTTGCGGGTCGCCTGACCATCTGCGCAACAAGTGTCCACTGATCAAGTCAAGTGGGACAAGGAATGGAGCCGGGTCATCACAAGGCTGTTTTAAATGTGGGGCTTTCTCACATATCGCCAAGAATTGTCCCAATTCGAATAGCACCCTCTCCTGCTCAACTTCTGGTGCAAATTCCAACTATGCCAATAATAAAAAGTGACTAGTGGCTTCGGCTGAGTCGTCTAATCCACCTTCCCGAGACTCAGCCCCGGGTAAACAGGTTGTAACTTCAGGGAACGAGCAATTTTCAAATTCATCTTTTGAAGGTCCCAAAGAGTGTCTTAGGATTGCGGCGGATTCCCCCGCACCGGTCCCCTTTCTCAAAATTGAGTTAAATAACGAGCCTATAACAGCTCTCTTAGATTCAGGTAGTGTTTGTTCTATTATTTCGGCTGATTGGTATTCAAAATTGAAATCTGTTTGTAAACATCCTAACTATTGTTTGTCGGCGATCCAATACGTTTCGGCTAATTCCTCTCCATTAGAAATTCTCGGTTCCTTATATGTCAAAATTCGTATTTTTAAATTCACATGGAAAGTTAAATTGTTTGTGGCCAAGCACTTGTCTTGCCCCATTATATTGGGAGCGGACTTTTTTCTCACACTGGTCTTGTGCTCGATCTTCAGAGTAGGTCTTGCACTTTCAAATTTGCCTCTAATTGTAATATCCCTCTATTAAAGTGTAATTCTGCATCATGTTCTTCTATTTCGCCTACCCAGGATGAGATGTTGTTAGACCTTAGGCATCTACCTGAGGAGCAGGCTGATAGTATTCGCAAATTGTGTCAGTCGTTTCCCGAGGTGTTCTCTGATACTCTTGGTGTTACTGACCTTATTGAATACAAAATTGAGGTCACGGATTCGATTCCTGTCCGTTTTCCACCTTATAGGCTATCTCCACCTAAAATGAAGGCTCTAAAAGAAATCATCGATCAGATGTTGAAGGACGGTATTATTAGGCCCTCTAAGTCAGCGTATTCTTCGCCTATTTTTTTAGTCCCGAAACCCCAAGGAGGCTTCAGGCCTGTCATTGATTACAGGGCTCTCAATCGGAAGGTGGTATTACAATCTGTGCCCCTTCCCGACCTTCATTCTTGTTTTTCATGGTTTCGTAAGGCCAAGTTCTTTACTATCTTGGACTTGAATCAGGCCTATAATCAAATTCCCCTGGCCGAAGAGTCTAAACATCTTACAGCGTTTGCCACGGACTGTAATTTATATGAATACAACCGCGTGCCTTTCGGGCTCCCCACGGGAGCAGCTGTACTCACTAGGCTACTAGATAGGGTCTTCTCCGACATCAAATTTGAGTACTTATATCACTACTTGGATGATGTCGTCGTATTTTCAGAGACTTTTGAAGAACATCTAGATCATCTGCGAGAAGTTCTCGATCGCCTTCGTAAGGCTGGGTTAACTGTTAAGTTGTCCAAGGTTGCCTTTGCTAAGCCCTCTATGTCTTTCCTAGGGCATATTGTGTCACCTGATGGTGTAGCAGTCGATCATTCTAGAACACAGGCCATCCGTGATTTTAAACCTCCCAAGGACATTAAAGGTATCGCCAGGTTCATTGGTATGGTGAATTTCTTCAGGAAGTTTATTCCTAACTTCGCTAATAGAGCGGCGCCCTTAAACCTTCTTCGTAGGAAAGGCAGCAAATTCGAGTGGGGACCTTCTCAACAAGCCGCTTTTGAAGACCTTAAATTAGCTCTTTGTAATGCCCCTGTACTTGCTATGCCTGATTTCTCGAAGAAATTCATTGTCCAAACCGACGCATCGTCGTCAGCGGTAGCTGCAGTCCTTCTTCAAGAGACTGAACTAGGGAGGCGCCCCATCGCCTATGCGTCTAGGACATTGTCGGCTCAAGAAGCCAAGTATTCCATCTATGAGCTCGAAGGTTTGGCAGTCTTATTCGCCTTAGAGAAGTTCCGTCTCTATCTGGAACATGTCAAATTCGATCTGGAGACAGATAATCAAGCCTTAAGCTGGGTCTTAGGTAGGCCGCGTCGTACTGGTCGTATAGCCCGCTGGGCCATCCGTATTTCTGCCTTCCAGTTTGATGTTAGACATATCAGAGATACCGAAAATGTTGTTGCTGATGGACTCAGCCGTATGTTTTCTAACGACCTCGAGACCCACGAACCGGTCGACAATTCATCACCTTCCGAGTCCATACTATCTAAGGTTAATGCCATCCTAACAGATGCTCCCATGCTCTTTAGGGATATCGAGAAATACCAACTTGAAGATCCGACGCTGGCTCCGATAATGGAAACCCTTTCTTCTGGGGAACATGTTGTCCCTTATGTTCTGAGGAATGGTGTTCTATGTTGCCTTTCGAGGCATGATAAGATGATGAAAGTTGTTGTTCCAGCGGTTCTTGTACCTATGATCTTCAAGTATTATCATGAGACCCCATTAGGAGGGCATCTTGGTATCTTTAAAACTCGTGAAAAGATTCGTGAAATGTTCATCTGGAAAGGTATGGACGGTGAAATCCGTGAACTAGTAAAGGCTTGTAAATCCTGTTTGCTTAGTAAACCGACCATGTCCACCAAGGTAGGCCTCTTGTCTTCTCAGCAAGCGTTGCGCCCCATGGAACGCCTGTATATTGATTATGTAGGACCATTCCCCCAGTCAAAGGGTAATGCCAACAAGTTCATCCTTGTGTGTGTAGATGGTTTTACCAGATTTTCTTGGCTATTTCCGACTAAGCTGGCTACCGCTCAGTCTGCCATTACTTGCTTAAATTCTATTTTTGCTTCTTTTGGTCCGTGCCAATATATTGTATCTGATAATGCTAAGGCTTTTACATCTAACTTATTTCGTAAATTCTGTTTTGACTTATCCATCTCTCATGTAACTACTTCTGCTTATTACCCTCAACCATCTCTGGCTGAACGGGTTAATCGTAATCTCAGGTCCGCACTTATTGCCTATCATCATGAAGATCATTCCAGGTGGGACACGTCCCTGCATTGGTTAGCTTTTGCCTTGAATTCGGCGGTTCATGAATCTCATAAGTTCACTCCAGCTTCCTTGATGTTCAAGTTTGTTCCCAACACGCCGCTCTCTAACCTTTGGTCTCTGAGTGACATTCTACCCGAGACAATAGATCCGGATAATATTAAAGATCTTTGGAAGAAGGCTAAAGCCAATCTTAAGGTATCTCATGAAAAGGTTAGGGAAAAGTATGATCGTGGACGGAGACCCACCACTTTGAAGGTAGGTGACCAGGTGATGGTCAAGAATTTTGTTCCCGCGGGCAAGCTTGCCCCCAGATTTCATGGGCCATGCATCATTCTCGATTTTCTTACGCCGGTTACATTGTTAGTAAGCAATCCAGCCACCGAGAGGATATTTAGGGTTCACCTGTCCCAGGTGAAACCGGTGTAAATTTTGTGTCATCTTGCTTCATATAATTTGATAGGAATATGAAGGTTATATATTTTTTTTGAGTTCCACTCTTAAGGCATTCTGCTCCTTCTATTTTATTTTATATGTAAGCATTTCTGTAAAACCTCCCCCGATTTGTTAAACTGCCATCCTGTCCTTGCCACGGCCATTACCACGCTCCCGTCTCCTGCTCCACTACACACAGTGGCTGGCTTAGATGAAATGCCATGGATATCTGCACGCCGCTGGCCCCTCAATCTCTCTACATGCCTGTGCCCTCAAAAGAAACATGATGGTCCAACACAATTCTGCCGCCTAGCTTAAATGTTTCAGTGCCCCCGCAGCCGCGCGGCGCTGTGCCGCGGCTGGGTTCGAGGACGGGCCCCCTCGGCCCCAGCGAGGACGACATGTGCACGGCGAGCCGGAGCTCTCCTCCCGGCCTAGGCTAATGTGCGGCGCACGTCCTGCTACTTGCCCGCAGCCTGTATTCCTTCACCGCGGGCGCGGCGTGTTTCAACACCACTGCTCCCCTCATAGTGCGGGCGAGCGGTATCTCAGGGTACTTGAGGGGTCCGAGCGGCCTCCTTTGGACGCAAGCTGCAACGGCCGGTCTGGCCATCCAACTTCATCAACCTCAACTACATGGACAGTTACGATAAGCAATGACTAGACTCGGGAATTCAACAGCAATATTTGGTGGACATTGCAAAATTTTTCATCACTTTTAAGTATTAAAAGTCTATCTTCGGAATTCTACTTCTACAAACTTAAAAACTATACTTCATCTGCAACAACAAAATTTCGAAACTAAATCAAACCAAACTAAGAAAATCTTATAATTTTTTTTTTTTTTTTTTGGCAATTAATCTCCATATCTACATCAAAACTTGGACCTTGTTTTCAAACCATTTCATGTGTCACCCCGGGAGGAACTTTTGGGGGGGGGGGGAGGTCTGTACCGGGCGGTACACCTCCACACCGCTAATTCAAAATGTGCGCCAGTTGAAACTCCTCTGTTGGAGGAAGTCTGAACTTTATCTACGCTATTAATTCTCTACTTTCTCTGAAGATGTCACCACGTGGAAAATTTTGAGTTTTTGAACTGTGTCATTTTTGATGTGTTTTTGTTTCGCTTGAAGTAAGAAGTGTGAACTTTCTCTTCTAGAGGACACTACTGAAGATCAACAATAGTGCACCCTAGTGCGGAGTCAAAGAACTATTTTGTTGGAGAAATTTTTATTTCAAATGTTTGTTTCTTGCTAAATTTCTTTCTGTTATTGTTTAAGTTGGCTGTATACCCCTCTTTTCCCCCTTGTTTTAGATTTATCCAATCCTGAATTTCTTTGAGTTATTTCCGACCAATCCGATGTATCTTCCCCCAAACTTGGATATGTTTCTGTACCCGAGCCAATAAAAAGTTTGTGGGAGGGTGTTTTCATTCCCCTAACGCCTAGAAACTTCCGCGAGAGGATTTAAACTGCTGATTTTAGGGTCTCCGGGCCACTTCTGTTCCATCATTCAGTGTATTAAGTACATAGCAGGAGGCGGGAAGCGCCTCTTTCCTCGGCAGCGGTCATCAATAAGGTAATGGCCGATTAATAAATTCTTTCTTTGCTAGCTCAGCAGTTTAACTCTCGGGGCGGGTGCGAAGCGTTCCTCCATGTAACCTTTTCCTAAAATGTAACGATCTTTTCTTCTATTCTCTTTTAAGCTGCATATTGGGATAGAGAGTGCTAACCCTCTCGAGCTCCCACTCACATTGTCTTGAGGTGAACTTATTTTCTCAACCTATTCTTCGTTAATGTAAAACAAATTGCTCTTTTCTAAAGTCACCTCGGTAGTATGGGATTAGCCCTTGCATTAGTGGCCTAGAGCCAGATTAGGTTTTTTTTAAAACAAGTGTATTAGGAGTGAAGATTGCCTCCTCTCAAATTGTTATTTTAGAGGTCATGTAATTGCCCCTTTTCATTTAATAGACCTCAGTAGGTTGGGTATTGTACCCCTGTGTCTATGTCCAGTGAGGACAACTTGAAGGTGAAGTTTGGTGTGGCCTGGGAGAGGCTTAAATTTTGAGAGCGATTGGCTATTTTGAAAATTAAGTGTTGCATGCCTCGTGGAGGCTTTTCTGTGTAATTTGGAGCAAGGGCTCCTAGGTATGAATGGGGTTTTCTGCCCCTCTGTTAAAACTCGTGTTTGGGGTAAAACTGAGCTGATTACCCAAGCTGTGTAAAATCAGGGCGCGAAGCCCAATTCCTGTAAATATTGTAACTACCCTTTTTGACTTGCTACTTTGTACCTGCCATGCTTGTTATTTTTGTTTTTGAAAAGAAAATATAACCTTGTTAAATTTTAAATTAATTTTGCTTTCGTAGCTGGAGACCTATTCACACCCGCACCTTCTTTCACCTCTACCTACCACGGAAAAACTCCGTAACAATAATAATAATAATAATAATAATAATAATAATAATAATAATAATAATAATAATAATAATAATAATAATAATGCGGTATAACTCTTATTGTCCGTGGTAAATTTTCCAAATACTTGCTCGAAATCAAATAAGAAGTGTAACTGACGCTCCTTCAGAGAGCCGTTCGTGGTTTAACGTCACATTAATATCATGCATGTACGGTTTATGGCGCTGAAATTAAGTGAAAGGACTAGGATTGTGAAGGTAGTAACCTTGCATTAATTAAGGTACATACTCAGCATCCCCTTGGTGTGAAAATGAGAATCCACGGGAAACCACCTTCAGAGCTGTCAAAGATGGAATTTGAACCGCGATCTCCCGAAAGCAAGCTGTAAGCTACGCGACCCAAACAGTGTAGCAAAATTTCCTCGGTTCTTTTGGAAATAAGTCAACAGATAGAGATTTTCTAATGAGAATGTATCGAAGAAAACAGTTACTCATCGGGAGAATTATTAAAGAGGAAACACTAAGCCATGGTGAAAAGGACAGTACAACAAAGGAGAACTATATTTCTACTAAGCTTTCCTGTAACTTGGATACTTTTAAAAAACTACAATTAAAGTGAAGTCTTGTAATTTTGTCATTCCTAACAGTCGCCAGCGCGATACAGGAGAGAGTACCTGGACGACGTCACAGAAGATACCACCGTAGCAGTATTCGAAACGTCTGGAACGATTGAGGAGTGGATCACGGCATAATGGCGCGGAATACTTTTATTATATTCCTAACAAATATCGTAGTATTGTCGGGCTCCATGGCGAAATGGTTAGCGTGCTGGCCTTTGGTCACAGGGGCCCCGGGTTCGATTTCCGGCAGGGTCGGGAATCTTAACCATACTTGGTTAATTTCGGTGGCACGGAGGCTGGGTGTATGTGTTGTCTTCATCATCATTCCATCCTCATCACGATGCGCAGGTCGCCTACGGGAGTCAAAACAAAAGACCTGCATCTGGCGAGCCGAACTTGTCCTCGGACACTCCCGGCACTGAAAGCCATACGACTTTTCATTTCATCGTAGTATTGTCGAAGCTTTGCATGAGTTAGTCTAATGCTGAACATAAACTAATCAGACATAAATTCGTGCATCATCTCAAGTTATATGTACAGTACGTATAAAATTCCGCCATTATTCATTTTATATTCCTTGCATCGAACCTAGCATTCCTACTGGCCCAGCTCAAAGTCAGGACCACCCGAGTAGTCAATTTTCTTGAAATTTGGGCACAGCATTGTGGCCAGAATCTTTCAAACATAAAATCATAAAATGAAATTCTATCGCTGATTCTTCCAAACTCGTTACTGTTTTAATATTTAAGAGAAGTTATCATCCAAATAGAATACAACATGCCGGGCTGAGTGGCTCGGAGGTTAAGACGCTGGCCTTCTAACCCCAACTTGGCAGGTTCGATCCTGGCTCAGTCCGGTGGTATTTGAAGGTGCTCAAATACGACAGCCTCGTATCGGTAGATTTACTGGCACGTAAAAGAACTCCTGCGGGACTAAATTCCGGCACCTCGGCGTCTCCGAAGACCGTAATAGTAGTTAGTGGGACGTAAAGCAAATAACATTATTATTATTATTATTAGAATACAATACTCCAATCCCCTAGCTCCGGATCGCCTGAAACTCAAGAGAGAGAATTCATTTATTGCAATTGATTACTGCATTACGATATTGTACTTGAAGCTAATAATGTTTATGTTATCGTCCCATTTTCCCTTTACTTTTCTTTTTATTTCCTAGATGAAGTTCAATTCTTCATATTCTATGACAAACATGTATCCTACGCTTCGTTCATTTAGTTAGTGATTTTCTTTTTCATTTCCTTTTGCCACATATTTTGTAAAATACAAAAATCCATTCTTCGTTTAATATTTTAAAAACTGTATAAAATTATTCATCTCTTCCCATCTTTCATTTATATTTACCACACAAACATTTAATTCCAAATGCGTCCGTACCCCTACACGCTCTCAGAAGATGCGCCTCTTTCATTATTTCTCCACTATATAGTAGTTGATTTTCGTTATGTTTCTCTGATAGACCTTTATATTTTATATATCCCCATTATCCACCACACCACACCTCTCACTTCACTCTTTGAAAGCCTTTGTTTCCTTATCGATGGTAGGTAGGTAGGTAAGGGTTCTTCTGCCCGAAGGCAGGTCCGAACCTCCGCAGAGGTGTTACTGAGCCGGAGTTTACGTGCGGTAGGGTGGCCAGTTCCTTTCCGCTCCTCCATTCCCTTACCCGCACCAACAGCGCGTGGCAACCCATCCAACTCCTGACCAGGCCCAATGTTGCTTAACTTCGGAGATCTTACGGGATTCGGTGTTTCAACACGGCTACGGCCGTTGGCTTCCTTATCGATATAGTTTGAATAATTTCACAGAATACCGATAATGTTCTTTTAGTCTTACATTCGTTACTTTCTTGCTGAATGTCTTGCCTTTGTTCTCAGTCTCTTTACTCCAGTAGTCTCCCGTCCCTGTACTGTCGAGCATCCTTTTCACTTTCGTTAGCCAATTATTACCTGTCAACCAAATACGTTCTTGTTTCTCACTGATATGTATATTTAGGAAAAACTGATGAGTTCGTTCACGTTTGAATATATTTCGTGTACAGTATTAGCAGGCATAATTCACAACGTTATATTGCAACCAGCAGCTCACAATCAAGCAGCAGAGAGCATTTGTCGGTTCAATCAATTGTGTGCCCCGAGCCAGATTGGATACTCTCTCCGTGGACAAATTAGTTATCAAAGTCGCTAGCGATACCACTCTCTTGAATCCTCCCACCTACCTAACCGCAGACCACTCGCTAGCACATTCCCACAGACACTAGCAGAATCTCAATTACTAATCTCACACACTGTTGCACTCAAAGTGAACGTAGCAAGTTAGACAGTTATCATATAAATATGATTTATATTTGTAACAGTCAACAGCCATACATACATGAGAGAGAAAGACTATATTAAAATAACAATCAAACCTGGAAATATCTATATGGTAAGTGAATCACTCACTACATAGTTGCGTAATTGATAAAGTCCTCTTTATACACTGTACTGTCACAAAATTGTTCACACCATTCACAAATACATTCTGCAGACGGTTTATGAAACTTATTGTTATTAAAAGTTCTGTGGTGAAATCCATGCACTGCAAAACATATTACAATGTGTCTCAGTTTAAATATTGATTGTATCTACTCTACAGAAGCCATAGCCACCGTAGAACTCCGTAGAGCTCCAACCAAATGAGTTTCTTCTTCACTTTTATCTCCCTCAATAGTGCTTCACTTTGTGAATTGGATCATGGACATAAAATCTTCTATAAAGAAAGACTCTCTCGTTAACTCATTAGCCGGCCTTGAAGGTATATATTTAAAGATGCAAAAGAGTCTGTTTTAAATATTTGTCTTTACCTTTAATATGCAAATAGGAGGTAAAAGTAATACCCCTTTCCCCGAGATCTATAATAATTCTGAAATATGGTAGAAATTTCTCAGCGTAGAATATATATGATTTAGATATGCATTCTACTTAGTTGTTGATGTAGGATTTGGAACAATTACGGGAAGAACTTACAATTTTTAGAAAAATACTACCGGAACTGTATTAGAAAAATAAATAGAGTACAGTAACATGATGAGGCTGTCAAACAAACGTCAGTAATTTGGAAGAAGTCTGTATCTCTAACTTTGGGACAATACCTGTCAAAAATCATCTTCGCTGGTTCAGCCACGTCACCCACACGCCTGACGCACAACTTCCAAAAAAAGTGGCATAATGCCAATTGAACATTTGACACTGGAGTCAAGAAGGGCAACAAATACGATACAAGGATATTCTACGTTTTGCTGCAAAACAAACAGCACTGCTCTCCCCGTTTCCCTAGAAAAGACTATTTCTTGTATATAATACTTTGACATATTGTTCACCAACAGGTACTACAGACCCAGAAGCGTAGTCTACGATGAACCTCGCTGAAGCTCGGTTTGAGCGATTGGTCTGTTCGGCAGATGTTTATAGAACTGGGTGGATTTGAATACCGCATTGAAGTGAAAGCCATATACACCTTGACAGTTACATCAACAGATATACAACTATTTTTATTAGGGTTTGAATATCCTGATGCCGTTATTCAGAAACCACTACTCAACGCGCAGGTTACGAAATGGTGTATGGTGTCCAGTCATGGAATATTGGGCACTTATTTTGTTCAGGTTGCTGATTGAATCTAAAAACAGTGCAAAATTAATCTACCGATACTACATTATTTCCCCGTTCGCTCGAGTTTTACGCCGCTTTCTTCAGGACAGTGACATACCACTCCAATGACAATGGATGCATCAATATGAAGCTACAGGCCACACAGAAGAGAAGTCAATTACCCTCCTGTAATGACACTTCGGAGATCATCTAGTTTCTCGTAGGACTTCATTCCCGTGGAAATGATTTTGATGTTAATGCACTCCTACTATTTTACTTCCTCTCTGCTTGACTGCCCAGTGTGGACTGCGTTGTGGGATCCCTGGCGTCATGTCTCTTGGTCGGTCTTACCAATGACTTTCCACGCGTCATGCTCCGGTGACTTCACCGGTTTTCGTGATGTGTAGTTATAGTCTAGTTGTTTTCGCTCGTATTTGGGATTGATTTTGGAAAACGATTTTTGGACATCTATTCTATTTCAGATATCCCTTCTTTTGTCAAAGATGCTGATGGAATCCAAAACCTTTGGACCAAGTAATCTAAAGAGACCGCATTCCTACCGTAGAAGCCAGTCTCTTTGTCCATTCTCATACATGACTGTGACAACATGGAAGCTGCTGGAGTTTGGACGGCACTGTTTAATGATATTTAGTTAATTATGTTTTAAGGAGCCTTCGTGGCACAGACGGCAGAGCGTCGGTCTCTCACCGCTGGAAACTGTAGTTCAAATCCCGGTCACTCCATGTGAGATTTGTGCTGGACAAAGCAATTTCTCCGGGTACTCCGGTTTTCCCCGTCATCTTTCATTCCAACAACACTGTTCACTATCAATTCATAGCATCTATCAGTCACTAATGAATCACTTTGGGAGTGGCGACCCCATCGTACTAATAGCCTATTTATGTGGTTCATTCATTATATCGCTGACCCGGTCAATGATTTGAAAACAGGTTGTAGGTTTTCATTTTCAGTTAATTATGTTTTAAATTAAATGTTTTTTCTAAAGGTATTTTCTAGTATTTATGAATATGGGATTGGTTTCGACAGCCTGGAAAACGTCAAGGTTTTTATACGTTTAGGTTTTATTTTAGGAAACGGGAAGGAATTAAAAAACCGTAAGACTCTATGTTTTCTCTATAACTCATTCGGGAGTGGTGGTGGAGGTGATTATTGTTTTAGGAGAAAGTACAACTGGGCAATCATCTTCCTTGGTTAGGTCAAAATTAGAATATGCATCCGTTGTATGGATACAAAGTCACAAATTATATATAAATAATATTGAAAAGTTTCAAAAGAGATTTTTACAGTTTATTTATTACAAGAAGCATAATACGTCAGCATGTAAGTTGTGAAATTCATATAATCACTTATTGGAAGAATTTAGCTACATTTCATTAAACGCTCCCGAGAATTTATATCAACAACTTCTTATACACAAAATTACAAATGGCATATATATTAGTGATCTGCTGGCCACAATACATTTCAACGTAAGCAAGTCAAACTCGTGTACCTGAACGTACTTTTACAGTCCCTTATCCAACATATTAATTCACAAAAAAATCGCCTTTAGTAAGGATATGTACTGCATTTAATGTCTTATTCAGAAACCATACCACAGATTTCTCAATGACCCTTACAAACTTCAGAATATGTTAGCGGAATTTATTCAGTGAAAGTACTTCAATTATATATATTTACTAGCAAACGTACCCGTGCTTCGCTACGGTATTCTATATTGTATACGGATATCTAAGTAAATTACTGTACATGCACTGAATAAGATCTTTTTTAATTCCATGTCTCACAGCGTTATTCGAGAAACAGCATAGGGAGGTCCACATACGTTGCTTCTAATCTAAAAAGTGAGTTGTGGAGTTGTGACGATAACGGCAGGTCCACTAACCTACTGCCATTCGCAATCGATTTGGGAATATTCATTATAATGACGGGCCCCGTTGCCTGCTGCGCGGTCACAATATATTTGAAGACTTTTCGTTGCAATGACAGGCCCCATTTTCTACTTCCAGACAGATAACAATCGATGATTTTTTATTATAAAGGCAGGCACCTTCCCTACAGCCAGTCAAAATTGAGTTGTGCTTTTATCAACATAATGACAGTCCCCTTTTCCTAACGCCAGTCAGCTTACTGACAGTCACACCGAGTTGGTGAGTTTCCATTATGATAGCAGGCCGCTATGCCTAACATCAAGCATCCTTTAGATGGGCAAATTTGTTTATAATGGCGAGCACCCCAGCCTAATACCAAATACAATCGGTTATGGGAGCTTTAAAAAATGTATGTTCCCTAGCCTTCTGCCAGTCAAATCGAGAAGGAAAATATTCATTATAATGGTACACAGGAGTTGGAGATAGACCCCATTCATACTGTCAGTTAAGTCCATGTGGGGAGTGCTGATTACAATAGCAAATGCCCTCCTGCTGAGAGTCATTATCGATTTGTAAAGTATTAATTACAAAGGCACGTAAACTCCTTCTGGGTCGCTACAAATCGATTTCAATGAATAAATAGAGATCGATATACGAAAGTAAGTGAATTTTTACCTTCATTTGAAGATTAACTCCTCTAAAAGGTACACTATATTGACAAAAGGATTGTAGGTCTACGATAAGGCGCCATATATAACGATCTAAATGGCTGGTCATATGATATATTCTCGTATATCATCTATGTATGGGTAAGATTGAGTTAAATGTTGAATACGGTGAAAATTTGGTGAAGTTTTCTCACATTGAAATACTCTTCGGACACATATGTGACAACTACAAACATAGAATCTGGCACACATATCACTACTGCGTGGGCCTAGGTTCACGTAGAAGTTGATGAACCTGTAATCTACGGAAAAATTACGAGATGTTAAAAATGTTTATTTTTTCGGATAAGTGAATCAAACTACCAATTATACGTGTAAAAAGTGCAAAAAATACGTACAATCCAGAAATATAGCCAAATTTAACATAAGGGATAGAGATACGACAAAACGTCATAGGACCAAAGTTGTAGATCACTCCAAATTGAACAGAGAATGTGCCACCCCTTTTTGTGATAGGACTTACCGTTTAGCCACCAAATACCTCAAAAGGAAGGTCTGTACCGTCTTTAAAATTGCCTCCATATTGCGATATTTTTGGGGGTAAAAAATAAACATTTTTAACATCTCGGAATTTTTCCGTGGATTACAGACTAAAAGCTATAATTTTGCTCAATTTCAATTTTCTAGCTCGTCTGGCAGATTTTGCCGCCATCGTGTTATGGGGGAGGGGATTTAAAATTAGGACATTCAGGAGACTTTTAAGCCCATGAAACCTATAGGTTATCGTTTAGGATAAATATATCCGACTGCGTTCTTATGCTGAGCCCCAAATTTGAGACTCCCAGCGAGGCCCCTCAGAGTATTTGGAAATTTTCTATTTTTCTTGGGTTCCTGAATTCAGCTTCTCTGGTACCAAGTTTTAAGTTTCTAGGATGCCTGGAAGTGCCTCATTAATTTAAGTTTATTTTAATTTTTATACCTTAACTTATATATACAGTACAGTATACTACCGTATATAGATAGTTCCAAACTGACTTCCATTTTTTAATATGGGTTATATTTAACTCTTTTCCCTATGGGTTCTAGGGACGTCCTGTCCCCACAGTACATTTTCCAGATAGCAGGTAATATTTGTACGCCTCCCTCCCAAAAGCGGGTCGAACTTGTACTTTAAAAATATCCTGAGTGACACTATTCATCTCAGCAACCCCAAAAAGTATGGATTCGACGACACTATTTTCGATTATTTTCATATATCGCTAAGAAATCACCCCCCCCCCACAGGAAAGGGGGCTGAAGTTGGACTTTAAAAATTCCGGAATGTCACTATTCACCTCAGCGACCGCGAAATCTATAGATTCTTCGCTATTTTGAATTATTTTTATATATCACTCCCCCCTCACAACCCCCACTTCAAAGGGGGCTGAAGTTGGACTTTAAAAATTTTCGGAGTGTTACTATTCACCTCAGCGACCCCGAAGTCAATGGATTCGACGCTATTATCGATTATTTTTATATATCACTGCCCCCTCGCCCCCTTCACGAAGGGGGCTGACTTGGACTTTTAAAAAATCCGGCGTGTCACTATTCATGTCAGCGAACCCGAAAAGTATGTATTCGACACTACTTTCTATTAATTTTATATATAACCCCCTGACTCCCTACCCCTAAGGGTGCTAGGGATGGCTTACCCCTACAGTGCTCGTCTCCAGATGGTAAGTTATGAGTGTACCAAATTTCTTTGACTTTTCTCCAGTGGTTTAGGAGGAGATGTGTCTTTTACATACATACATACAAACATACAAACATTCACTTTTATATATACAGATAACAAATGGAAGTCATTATACAATCTCTTCGTCAATAATCAAAACAGACTTGAGTAGTTGTTACTTTACACTTTCGGAATAAGCAATCAGTACCTGCAACGGTAATAGAATCTAATTCTAATCTGTACATAACTACGTTTTAAACTAACTGTTGATTATAGTCACGTTTGTAAATTTCATTATTGAATTTTTAAAATATTTTGTTAATTTTTCGTGATATTTTTCTGATTTCCAGTACCTATTATAACACATTTTATGATGTTTGTTGAAACTGGAGTGTAACTCTGTTACAGACACGCTTCACAAATATTTAAGAAAATACAAGTTGCTTTACGTCTTATGACGACGGCGGGATAAGGAATGGTAAAGAATGGGAAGGAAGCAGCCGTGGCCATAATTAAGGGAAATGGGGAAAATAGGAAACGGCAGAAAATTATATTCAGGACTACCGACAGTGGGGTTCGAACCCACTGTCTCCCGACCGGAAGCTCACAGCTGCGCGCCCCTAACCGCACTGCCAACTCACTCTGTGATAAATGAATGCATATATAAGTGAATAAATAAATAAATAAAAGTTAAGTAAGTCCAAATTAACAAAACAAAGGTTTTTACATTTATACATAAAAATAACGAAGAATTTACACCGGTAAGAATTTAAAATTGAACAAAGGATAGTCATGGACACCTGAACATGACTTACAAAGGAGTGAATAGCTGTTTACTTGAAAGTAGAAGTGCTAGCTCATCATGTTGATACACACGTCTCACAAGACATGATCCTCTGGAGCGAACCAAGGTCTTTAACAAGCGTTTGCAACTCATATGATCATGGCATCTAGAATGAGAAGTACAGATCCCTGGAGAAAAGTCTGGTGTACCGTATCTCTTGGAAATAAAAACTGCCATCTCTCATGAAAAATTACCTCTGGGTTTCTGCGTGTAAGTGAGCAGAAGAATCGGTTATTGTGAGTGCTGTATATTAATCAACCCACAATCCGACATCCCTGGCAGCTTATGAAAAATTGTTGTACGTGAAAAAACTGATGCTCTACAATTCCACTTTTCTTTTTAGTTCGTTAGGTTGGATCATTACGGGAATTTTTTCTTTGGTTTTCGCTTTATATTATTAATGAAATACTTCAAGACGAAGATGAATAGGTCATCCTTGAATAGATGGAATTCTAAGATCTAGTTCAAATGTAAGAATAATTAAATAACAAAAGATGGTTTGCGGCAAAGCGTCGAGGGCTCATCAAATTACTTCTTGAGTTACTAACTCTATTTCTTGTAGTAAATTGCGTAGTATTACAGGGTGAGGTGACCAATGGATAAAGCGGTGCATATCATCGTATACTCATCTTATTTAAGTACGAACATTTCAATAAAACAGTGGAAGTCCACGTGGCTTCAGGAAATAGTGGGAATGGTGCAGTGGTGGCTGATAATAATGAAGATAAAATATTCAGATACTCACAGGCCATGAAAAGAACTGAAACTTACTGGTAGACAGCCTGTACTAATGCTACTAAATGATTTCATTTCTTCCCTGAAGGAGGAGGCACGCCTCCTAGAGGGTGACACCGTCTCTCGGGCCAGGAGATTTGAATCTGAGAATGAGATGCCCCATCGTGATTTAGATTCTATAACCTGGCTTAAAACTGTTATTACCGAAACAATGAAGAACAGAATTCAAGTTATACCTGATTTGATCGTAGCCAAGTTCCGTCATCTCGAAAAGATACACAGTGAAAAACTGCCGATATCCGTGAAAATGATGAAAGAAGACTACAAGATACGGAATGAGAATTTTGATGAAAGACGTGAGTAAACCATGTGTACGCTTCGCAAACCAAAAATTGTCAAATTAAATTCATCTCGAAGGACGCTCAGACATTCTATTAATAAAATTTGACAACCTTATGCTTGTCTGAGGACGATATTGAAACTAGGATATTTTCATTTGTGATAGGTATTTATTAGACATAGGATTTTGTGCAAAACGCCTATATTATTCCTGAAGAAAAACCTAAATTGAAGTTGTATTTACACGTTTCATATACCGGTATTCATAAGGTAAAAAACGGTGGTCCTATAGTGCCTAAAAGTCATTAAATTGTCGTTAGGACCTGAATTTGCCTATGTTGCTATAATCCCTATATTTTATCCCTTAATCGATAAAAATTATTTTAATATGTTCCGAGAAACTAAAATATTTTCAGAGATTGTAAATAAAGGATACAGATCTCTGCACATGCTTATGAGGGTGTTTAGCGGTTGTAGTAAAGATGTAAAGCAGAGGGCATATAAGTCTCTGGTAAGACCCCAACTAGAGTATTGTTCCAGTTTATGGGACCCTCACCACGATTACTTGCTTCAAGAACTGGAAAAAATCCAAAAGCAGCTCGATTTGTTCTGAATGATTTCCGACAAAAGATTACCGTTACAAAAATGTTTCAAAGTTTGGGCTGGGAATACTTGGGAGAAAGAAGACGAGCTACTGGTCTAAGTGGAATATTCGGAGCATTCAATGGAGAGATGGCGTGGAATGGCGTTAGTAGACGAATATGTTTGAGTGGTGTCGTTAAAAGTAGGAAAGATCAGATATGAAGTTAAAGTTTGAATTCAAGAGGACAAATTGGGACAAATATTCATTTATAGGGAGGGGGTTAGGGACTGGAACAACTTAAAAAGGGAGATGTCCAATAAATATCCACTCTCTTTGAAAGCATTTAAGAAAATGCTAGGAAACAACACATAGGGAATCTGCCACTTGGGCGACTGCAGATCGGTATTGAATGATTGTTATTGAGTAGTTTTCAGTATCGTGAAGCGTACATTCTTGAAATACATTGCAAACAAAGTCTAAAAGTTGGGAAGCTCTAAACCACACCCCCATGGAAGTCCTTAAAAACAGCCCGCAGTAAACAAGTTCATAGTCTGTATGTCACGAGGCGGTAGACAGTGTCTGTTGACCTACTGGGAACAAAACTTTTAATTCCATTCTCTGAGAACATTCCAGATTTTACGCTTATTCAGCGTGTGAATTATGCCGAAAAAAGTGTCAGCTTCCAAGTTGTTTATAATTAAACAGGGGTTACAGGAGATTCCCCAATTTCACATCAGATTGTAAAACAATATTCTGTGACGTTTGAAGAAAAGAGGCGAATGAAATTTGTTTTGTATTTACCCTGAAGTGTTATTATGAAATTATCATAATTAAGATGGCATAGAGAGGGATATTAAAGAAATAAATCGTCTGTCCTCCAGTGAGGGTGACCATTTGGATCCGGAATACAGTTTCAATTTCAATGGAGTTTAAAAATATCAAGAAATGAAGATTTAATCGTTGAAGCTGTTATCTTCTTTTTTCCCGGGGTTAGTGGCGCATTTCTAACATAAAATCCACTGCTTCAGATAAAATGTCCTAGGGATATGAGCTACGAATTTTACGTAAATGAAACATTATCAAGTATGAGTATATTTTCTTTATTTATTCGTAAAAAGTAAATCCTTTTCTTAATCATTGTTATCCTGTCGATTAGATTAGCAGTTTGCCTCTTTCTACCGCTAAGAGTGCTAATGTGAGTTAATAATGAGTTCCACTGAAGCCCTCAAAACTACATTCGGTGTGAACATTTTTCAAAATCACCCAACGCCTTAGGGTAATGAAACAAATAATTATGTAAATAATTTAATTTGTCTAGGATTTGAATCGAAAAGAAAACGAGTTTTGGAACAAGCGATTTTAGGCCTTTTTCGGGAATTGCATTCTGGCCGGTAGCGATTTTTGAAATTTGTTTTTCTAGTTGGATAGAGCTATCCATGACTTAAAATTTGTAGTCTTTCCGGGCACTTTATCCTTTCAACTTTCGGCACAATTGATGAATTTGCTTAATTTTACGTTTATGATAGTGTGAGGACCCTTAATTTTTTTCTAATAAGATGTTTTCAACATTAAAAATGTGAACATTTTCATTACTTTTTTTTTCAGAAAAGTCACGCAAAGTAGTTAATAGTAGAGAATATCGTCGTTGCCGGGACAAATCCTCCTATGTGTTAATATTTTTGAAGATATACTGACCCGCAGCACATACATTATGAAGAGCGAGAATGCCTTGACAATATTCACACAAAATTGCACCTTAGATGACAGAACCTTACCGGCCAAAGTTCTAAGCTAAAATATTTCATATAGGAGGTTTTGTCCCGGCAGCGACGATATAAATCCTACAAGATTCTGTGAAGATCATACTGTGAAATGGATAAAATAAATTATTATTATTATTATTATTATTGAAGTGGATTCATGTACTTTATGAACTACGTGCATTCCTTAATACACCTTCATTATAGACTGTTAAGCCTTCCACTGTTCAGTCCGCAAGCGTCAGTGAATTTGTAATCCTTTATTTGCAACTAACACCGTTGCCTAATTTAGTTCTACCTATAGCTCTTATTTTTAAATCGTCAAACATCGTCGTCTTGGTCACATTTTTACATACCCTTCCCTCCAGGGCCATATCCGGCATTGCCTTACGTAATCAAATCCTCCTCCATTCGCCTCACATGACCCACCTTCGAAGTCGTTCTATAAGTGAAGCTAGAGTTTACTCCCAAGTTAGCGTTTACCTCCTCACTTCGAGTAAACCGCCTGCAACTATTTGTACCAGCATTTGTATTTGTACCGGACGTAACAACAAAGAACTGATTAAGTATTTTGTATTATTCAAACTAGGATAACTTTCAATGTAATGTCAACCTTTTACAGAAATATTTTGAAAGCAATAAAGAAAAAAAAAACCAGTTTCCTGAAGTACGACATCCTGCAGTAAAAGATAAAACACAAAAATTCTTCTGAAATTTTGTAAAGTATAAAACTATTTTTCTCAAAATTAAGTTTCCTGAACCCTTCTCCCCCTTCCCTCCAACTGTTCAGAATGTAATAGAGATTATCATTACGACATAATTACCCGGTCTCATAGATTTCACATTTTTTCGGATGAAGATGATAGATGGAATTCTACTATATTAATTATGCCTTCCTCACTCCACAATGTATTTCCATACTTTTAGGTCGTAAAGTACGTCAAACTGTACTCAATTATTCAACCTGCAAGGAGCTCCACCCTAGTGAAAAAGTTGTGTTCGGTTCATCCAGAAGGACTAGGGCTCGATTCTCTGAGAGAAAATTGAAAATGAATTAAAACCTACAACCTGTTTTCCAGTCAGTGACCGGGTCAGGGATCGGATTAATGAAGCGGCGAGGATAGGAATTGTGCCGGCTGCTGAGGCATGTCGCACTCCTCTGGGGCAATGATTAATGAAATGAAATGATAGTGGAGAGTGTTGCTGGAATGAAAGATGACAGGGAAAACAGGAGTACCGGAAGAAAAACCTGTCCCACCTCCACTTTGTCCGGCACAAATTTCACATGGAGTGACCGGGATTTGAACCACGGTATTCAGTGGCGAGAGGCCGGCGCGCGGCCGTCTGAGCCACGGAGACTTTACAGAAATTTGGAAATGTAGAAAAGAAATTTCCACTACCGTACTACAAAGGCACATTTTCCCGAGATTCGCTCAGTCTACAAAAAATTGAGTAAGTGGTTAATTTGGTGACAAAAATTCAGGATATAGAACTGAAGGCCAATCATGTCCGATTCCATGGCTAAATGGTTAGAGTGCTGACCTTTCGTCCATGGTTTCCCGGGTTCGATTCCCTGGCGGCTCAAGGATTTTAACTTTCATTAGTCAATTCCTATGGCTCGGGGGCTGGGTGTTTGTGCCGCCTTTACATTAGAGTTCACCTCAGGTAGGGCCCTTCATCACGGATACGCAGGTCGCCTCTCTTAAGACCACTCCGGAGGCCACACGCCAATAATTAGATACCACCAATCTTGCATTGCGCCAAGGTTACGACTAATAGAATTTTTTACCTTGAACTCCCCAAGAGTCGTTATGGTCTGTTTGAGGAAGGATTTACTTCACTTTATAAAACAACTCACGTCGTCAGCATGCGATCCAGTGTCCTTAAAGGGAGAAGGCGAGCTTCTACCAACTGTGCTACGCAGCTCGTCAACTCATTTTGAAATGTAGGAACCTCAGTCCCGAAATGAAAGACCAGCAAATATTTGTTCCTGCGCGTTTCAGAACAGACTGAACTTGATGGATTTTGCGTTTAGAACTTGTACATTGGCGAGTTATAATAAGCGTAGCCTCCTTATCCGGTTTGGTTTGTTCTTTAGAGTTCTCAACTTCTTTTCACTTAGCTAATTCCTTCTAGAAGAGTGCTGGGCTCATCCCTTATTGACGAACGAGTTGTATTGTCTGAGCTTGGAACTAATTTAAGTTGGTTAGCTTCACCAACGGAAGGAGTGGCCGTATTGACGAACCGCATTCTCTCCACTGGTAATGATGCCCCCATTATACGGCCTGGCAGCTTATTATATTTTGAGCTTCAGCTTAAATTACCAGGAGGTCTTACGGATTCCCCTTTTGTGATTTCGCTGCCTTTGTCCTTCCATTCTATACAGAAATATTACTTGGTCAGGAAAATTTGTAATTAGTTCTGATCTCTTCAAAAATAGATTCTTTGCCCAAGTTGTAAAAACTTTCTGAAACGAATCTACGCACAAGAAAGGATTGGTTGTACAATAAATTCCCGATTATTCGTGTTTAGGTTATTTATGCTACCTAAAAGGACAAATGTAATAAAATACAGAAATATACGAGCATATTTATAAATGTTGGACGGTAATTTATGAAACGCTGCACAAATATTAATAATAACGGAAATCCGCACAATGTGGAAAAATACAAAAGCTATGTTACATTACTCTAGTCCTAGTTTTATTATTGATACTTGCCTTTCACTGCAGACATTTGCGTGATATCTTTCACGGTGTTCATTGCACACAGTTTTCATTCGGGTGAAGAATTCTCTAATTTTGGCAGAACTTGTTATGAAAATCCTGGGTTGCATATCGCATTATTACGTATCCAAGCTCGTAATTAGCTTTTTTCCAATCATCCGTCATTATGGCGTCTGTTGAATGAAAGTAGTTCCAGATATAGATCCTTAATATTTGATATTATATGGTAAATATTTGTAGCTTTTAATATAATACTAGCACATGTACCCGTGTTTCGCAACGGTATTCTCTATTTTATACGGATATCGAAGTAAATTACTGTACATGCAGTGAAACAGCACAGGGAGGTCCACATACGCTGTTTCCAAAGTAAAGTGCGAGTTGCGGAGTAGTAACGATAACGGCAGGTCCCCTTGCCTACTGCCATTAGCAAATTGAGTTCGGAATTTTCATTGTAATGGGGCCCCATTGCATGCTGCGCGGTCACAATTGATTCGGGGAGTTTTCGTTGCAATGGCAGGTCCCATTTCCTACTTCCAGACAGATGACAATTGAGGACTTTTTATTATGATGGCAGGCACCTTCCTTACTGCCAGTCAAAATTGAATTGTGCTGTTATCAATATAATGACAGTCCCCTTTTCCTAATGCCATTTAGCTTACTACCTGCCACACCGAGTTGATGAGTTTCTATTATAACAGCAGGCTACTAAACCTAACATCAGCCAATTTTTAGATGGGTAAATTTGATTATAATGGCGGGCACCCTTGCCTATGGCCAAACGGAATCGGTAAAGGAGTTAAAAAATGCATGCTCTGTAGCCTTCTGCCAGTCAAATCGAGGAGGAAGGTATTCATTACAATTGCACACAGGAGTTGGAGAAGGACCCCGTTCATACTGCCGGTCAAAGTCGAAGTAGGGAGTGCTGATTACAATAGCAGACGCCCTCCTGCTGAGAGTCACTATCGATTTGTAAAGTATTAATTACAAAGATCGCTACAAATAATGTTCGACTACGAAAGAATGTACAATTTTACCTTAATTTAAGGATTAACTGCTGTAAACGTTACATCATATCGACAAAGGGATTGTATGATAAGATGCCAATTATAACGGTCTAAATGGCTGGTCCTATGATATGTTCTCGTATCTCATCTATTTATGGGTAAGATTAGGTTAGAAACGTTGAATAGAGTGACATTTGGGTAAGGTTTTCTCAGAGTGTATTATTTTAGAGATACATATATGACAGCTACAAACATAGAATTTGGCTTACATACAGCTGCTGGGTAGGTCAATGTTCGCGTAGTATTTGATGATCCTATCTTTTGCATAATTGAATCAAACTACCAATTACACGTGTATAAAGTGCAAAATTTACGTACAATTCAGAAATAGAGCCAAATTTAACGTGTAAGAGAAAGAGGTACGACAGATAGTTATAGGACAAAAGCAATACCGTTTAGCCACCAAATACCTAAAAATGAAGGTCTGAACCGTCATTAAAATTTTCTCCATATTTTGATGTTTCGGGGATTTAAAACAATTAAAACCTCGTAATTTTTTCGCCTATTACAGACTGAAAGCTATCATTTTGCCAAATTTCAATTTTCTAGCTCGTCTGGCAGATTGTGCCGCCACCTTGATTTAGGGGAGGGGGTTAAAATTAGGACTTTCAGAGAACTTTTAACCCCATGAAACCTATAAGTTTTCGCTTTGGATAAATGTATCCGACTGCGTTCTTATGCTGAGCCCCAAATTTTAGACTCCCAGCGAGGCCCCATCAAAATATTTCGAAATTATTCCATTCTTTTAGGGATCCAGAAGTCATCCGCTTCTCTGGCACCAAATTTTAAGTATCTAAGATGCCTGGAAGTGCCTCATTAATTCACGTCTTAATTTTTATACCTTACATTTATTAATATAAATTATATTCCATCCCCTTCCCTAGATATTCTAGCTGCGTCTTGCCCCTGCAGTATATTTTCCAGATAGTAGGTAATATTTTTACGCCTCCCACCACAAAGTGGAGTGTCACTCTTCATCTCAGCAACCCCGGAAAATGTGGATTGGACATTATTTTCGATTATTTTTGTACATCATTAACCCCTCTCTCCCAACCCAAAGGGGGCAGAAGTTGAATTTTTAAAACAATTCTGGAGTATCACTATTAATCCCAGCGACCCCGATGTCTATGGATTCCACATTATTTTCTATTATTTTTATATATCACACCCCCCTCTGCCCCCACTCCAAAGCGGGCTGAAGATGAACTTTAAACAAATCCGGAGTGTTTCTCTTCATCTCAGCGACACCGAAATGAATGGATTCGACACCATTTTCGATTATTTTTATATATCACACCCCCCTCACCCCCATCACGAAGGACTTTAAAAAATCCGGAGTGTCACCATTTATCTCAGCGAACCCGAAAACTATTTATTCGACACTATTTTTGATTAATTTTATATTTGCTTGCTAGAGGCTTTACGTCGCACCGACACAGATAGGTCTTATGGCGACGATGGGACAGGAAAGGCCTAGGAGTTGGAAGGAAGCGGCTGTGGCCTTAATTAAGGTACAGCCCCAGCATTTGCCTGGTGTGAAAATGGGAAACCACGGAAAACCATCTTCAAGGCTGCCGATAGTGGGATTCGAACCTACTATCTCCCGGATGCAAGCTCACAGCCGCGCGCCTCTACGCGCACAGCCAACTCGCCCGGTAATTTTATATTTGGCCCCCCTGAAGCCCCACCCCTAAGGTCGCTAGGGATGGCTTACCCCCACAGTGCTCGTCTCCAAATAGTAGGTTATGAGTACCAATTTTCGTTGATTTTGCTGCAGTGGTTTAGAAGGAGATGTGTCAACATACATACATACTGTACCCTTGGTGGTAAAGGTCATAGGTTCAATACAAAAATTCATTTATTTATATAAATGTAATATGCAAGAAAACTGCTATAGGAAGAAAGAGAAGAAAGGCTTTCAATAATCGACGTTATAAAATAAAGCGGTATGGTTCGATCGCATTACAAAGGAAGAAGTACTGATCCGAGTCAGACGATATGTGACCTGAGGGAAGAACAGGTGGGTAGGTCAACTTCGAAGGTCTGGTTCGCTACTACAGATTGGCAGGTTGAATCAGAAGTGACGGGAAGGCTATAGTGGGAAGGTTAGTATGTAGATTAATTAGAAGACTCGTTTAGATTAGGAAGCAGAGGTATGAGATGAAAGTGGCCGAGGGGGACAAGGGAAAAATATGACAAACAGATTAGGATGGAAGTATTATGTACTAGTTACGTAGCGATGACGAGTTCAGCCCAATATAGGGCAGTGTGGATAACTTTATAAAACCAAGCCAACCAGCCGATACCTTTGTTTACGGTATCACCTCACATGAGCGGAGAAAGCCATCCATACGTAAGACATGGCGACATGCTTGATGAAATTGGGAAGCTCGGAGAGCTGGGGTTGTTCGCTCTGGGAGACTGGCAGGTTGAATCTGAAGAGCTGGGCGATCTGTACAGGAAAGGTTAGTATTTACATTAACTAGAATAGGGGAGTGGGATAGAATAAGAGAATATGAATTGGAGAACTGCAGCAGGCTGATGAGAAAATAACTGTTGCATAGAATTTTTAAACTTATCTCCTAGGCTTTCTGTAAGTAACATCTCTAACTTCCTCATTCCCAATTCAACACTTTGACAGTCGTAAAATCACTACGGGACATTTCAAATAGGATAGGCATTAAATTACGTTCTAATTTTCTTCAACTGTACACAGCATCGCAGAAACAACTTCACCAGACGAGTTGCGACATTATAAGTACCCCTAAACGAGGATTTCACTTAAAGCTAGAAATATTAATGCATCTTCAATAGTTCAGGCAGCGTATTCACTACAACATACGTCGGAATATGACGAAATTAAACCCATACCTGGACATTTCAAAATTTTAGTTCTGTGTAGTATGTTCCAAAAAGTCCGCCTCTGTGGTGTAGTGGTTAGCGTGATTAGCTGCCACACCCGGAGGCACGGGTTCGATTCCCGGCTCTGCCACGAAATTTGAAAAGTGGTACGAGGGCTGGAACGGGGTACACTCAGCCTCGGGAGGTCAACTGAGTAAAGGTGGGTTCGATTCCTACCTCAGCCATCCTTGAAGTGGTTTTCCGTGGTTTCCCACTTCTACTCCAGGCGAATGCCGGGATGGTACCTAACTTAAGGCCACGGCCGCTTCCTTCCCTCTTTCTTGCCTATCCCTTCCAATCTTCCCATCCCTCCGCAAGGCCCCTGTTCAGCATAGCAGGTGAGCCCGCCTGGGCGAGGTACTGGTCATACTCCTTAGTTGTATCCCCCGACCAAGAGTCTGAAGCTCCAGGACACTGCCCTTGAGGCGGTAGAGGTGGGATCCCTCGCTAAGTCCGAGGGAAAAACCGAACCTGGAGGGTAAACAGATGATGATGATGATGATGATGATGCTCCAAAAATGGTCAAACAAACTGTAATCGTGCACATGCTAAGTAATTGCCCCGTCAGCGACACGGACACTAGCTACTGTTATTATTTAAATAAAAACAATGCAGAACACAGTGTTTTGAATGACTACTTATATCAAGAAGGGGCTGCCTGGCCGAGGCGGTAAAGGCGTGCTCGGCTCGCCCGGAAGGACGTGCGTTCGAATCCCCGTCAGGAAGTCGTAAAATTTAAGAAATGAGATTTCCACTTCCGGAGGTGCATATGGCCCTGAGGTTCACTCAGCCTACACCAAAAATGAGTACCAGGGTAATTCCTGGGGGCAAAGGCGGCCGGGCGTAGAGCTAACCACTCCAATCCATCAAGTGCCGAGGTTACGGATAGTGGAAGCCTTTACCTTCCACCCCTCCAAGGGCCTTCATGGCCTGTAGGGAGATGACTTTGCTTTTAATTTTACTTATATCAAGATATGTGTTCTTTCCGAGCGTTGTGTACCTGACTTCTCCTTTTAATGTTCCATAATTCATAAGCTGGGATTCGAACTACGGACGTCTTGGTGTTTGGCCAATGACAAAATAAGTCAGCTTCTTGGAAGGGACGAACACTTTACTTGCAAGTGGTAGCAAAACATAGGGATACTTCAAATCTGATTTCAGTATCGAGGAGGTAGAGAGATTGTTCTTTATACCATAAGAACTACGCAGCTCGACATATTATTGTTAATTTCATATTTCTTCTTCTTTTTCTTCTTCTCCTTCTTGTCCTTCCTTCTCTTTCTGTTGTTGTTGTTATTATTATTATTATTATTATTATTATTATTATTATTATTATTATTATTATTATTATTATTATTCAGAGGTTTTGTGGACCGGCAGAGGTGAAAGAAGGTGCTGGGTGGAATAGGTCTCAAGTTACGAAATTAAAGTTAATTTAAAACTTTAACAAAGGTTATATTTTCTTTTCAAGATAAATAAATAACAGAATATAACAGGTACCATGTAGCAGATCAACAAATTAAGAAGGTACAATTTTAGTTCATTACAAAATTTGGGCTTCGAGCCCGACGCTCACGAACCTTGAGCTATAAGCCCAACTTTACCTATATACAAGGTTCAACAAAGGGGCAGAAAACCCCAGTCATTCCAAGGAGCACTTGCTCCCAATTACCCAGTAAAGCCCCCTCGAGGCACACAGAAAATCTACTTTTAAGAAAGAGCAAACCCGCTCTCAAAATTCAAGCCTATTCAAAGGCCACACCAAACTCCATCTTCAATCTGCCCTCCAGGCACACAAGAACAGGGGTAAAAATACCCAACCTACTGAGGCCTATTCAGTAAAGAAAGAGGTTAATTACATGGCCCAAAATACCAACTTGACTGGAGGCGTAACTTGCACTCTTAATACACTTTTAGAACCTACTTGGCAATAGGCCGCATACACAAGGGCTAATCCCATACTAAAGAGGTGACTTGTATAAGAAGACTTAATTACATTAAGAAAGGAAGAAACGGTTGTGAAAACAAAGTCACCTCAAAACAATAGGAGAGGGAGCTCGAGAGGGTTTAGCACTCTCTATCCCAATTTATAATTAAAGAAACGAAGTTTTACCAAGTCTCTATTACATTTTAAAGATAGGTTACGTAATAAAAGTTTCGAACCTGCCCCGAGGGTTAAACTGCTGAGCTAGCGAGAAATGAAGTTATTAAATGGCCATTACCTTATGGATGAACTGCTGCCTGAAGAAAGAGGCGCTTCCCGCCCCCTGCTACATAATCACACTAGGAGAGATGTTACTGAAATGGCACGGAGACCAAAAAATCAGCAGTTTATAAACCCTCGTGGAACATTCGAGACCTTTCATGAATGATTACAACCCGCCCATAGAATTTTATTGGATAACAGTATAAACTAATACACCAGACGAAGACGAAACACCTTATTGGTGGAAAATTAATTACAGAAATTCCTCATTGGTCAACTTCAAAACTGGCGGAAAGAGAAGGGTTATACTGCCAACCCAAAAAATGACTGAAAGAAATTTAACAAAGAACAAACTTATGAATACCAAATTTCTTCAAAAAAAGTTCCTTCACTTTGCACTAGGGTGCACAATTGTAGTTAAGTAGTGCCATCTAGAAGGTAATGTTCACACTTCTTACTACAGAGCAAACAAATACAAATCGAAACGGACATAGTTCAGAACACTTCAAGATTTACAGTAGAGACATCTTCTGAGAAACCTTAGAATTAATGTGGTTGTTAAAGTTCAGGCTTTCTCCAGTAGAGGAGTTTCAACCGGCGCAATGTTTGAATTAGCGGCGTAGAGGTGTACTGCCCGGTACAATTATTATTATTATTATTATTATTATTATTATTATTAGTATCTTCTTACTTTGCACTGACTCAGATAGATCTTATGGGGAAGATGTGATAGGAAAGGGCTACGATTGGGAAGGAAGTGACCGTGGGTTTAATTAAGGTACGGCCCACACGGCTAACTCGATCTGTGTTTCCTGTTTCCCATTTTCATAGCAGGCAATTTCTGGGGCCGTACCTTAATTAAATCCACAGTCATTTCCTTTCCACTCCTAGCCCTTTCCTCTCCCATCCTCGCGAAAAGATCTATCTGAGTTAGTGCAAAGTAAAGAAGATTCTAAAATAATAATAATAATAATAATAATAATAATAATAATAATAATAATAATAATAATAACAGCAAGAGGAAAGGGAACAAGAAGGGGAAATATCAAATTAACAATAATATGCCGGGCTGAGTCGTTCTTATGGTTCGTTGCCATAAGACCTGTCTGTGTTGGTGCGACGTAAAGCAAATAGCAAAAAAAAAAAAAAAAGCGTTCTTATGGTATAAAGAACAATCTCTCTATCTTCTCGATAGTGAAATCAGATTTGAAATATCCCTGTGTTTTGCCACCACTTGCCAGTAATGTGTTCGTCCCTTCGAAGAAGCTGACTTAATTTGTCATTGGCTAATCACCAAGGCGTCCGTGGTACGAATCCCAGCTTATGAATTAGGGAACATTACAGGGAGAAATCAGGTTGTTTGTCAGATAAAATTAGCTTTAAAGTTCTTCCGGACTACCATTTCAATAATACCGCAGAAATATACTTATCTTGTAGTAGTCCTACGCCATGCGTAAGAGGAGAAAGACATCTGATGGGGTAATTTTCAGTTCAGGGCAGTTTTAAAGCAAGTGAGTTTCTTAAACCTTTCCAATTGCATTTTTTATATCTTAAATGTTTTAGCTCTTTGCCAAATGCACCCTCTGACAGAGTTCTTATCGGATTCATCTGAAATATCCCGAGTATGTTTGTATACATACAGGAATTAAACGTAGATCTGCTTATTATTATCAGCTGAATACTACCTTCATACTTTTACTCCTCAAATAGCACGAAACTAAATTTTGTCAGTTGAATGAATAAGGTGAAGTTGAAAAAAATATCTTCATTAATTTATACCTTACTGCAAAACCCGGAGTTGTTCTTAAATATGTGAGTACTTTTGAACAGTTTTCCACATTATATCCCGAAACAAATATGAAAACTGTGCCACAAGGAGCATTTGATATGCAATATATAACAATTATTTGTCAATAACTTTGCAACCATTTAACTAACCAACTCCAAATTTTATGTGGAGGTGTGTCTTATTAATATGTGCTTGACCGAACTTGATAGCTGCAGTCGCTTCAGTGCGGCCAGTATCCAGTATTCGGGAGATAGTAGGTTCGAACCCCACTGTCGGCAGCCCTGAAGATGGTTTTCCGTGGTTTCCCTTTTTCACACCAGGCACATGCTGGGGCTGTACCTTAATTAAGGCCACGGCCGCTTCCTTCCCACTCCTAGCCCTTTCCTATCCCATCGTCGCCATAAGACCTATCTGTGTCAGTGCGACGTAAAACAACTAGCAAAAAAAATACATGTGCTTGTGTTTTGAATTCGATTTTGATAAGTCATAAATTGTACAAAAAAATTCCAGTCATGAATCCCCTTAAGAAACAGAAATTGAGTTTCATTTTATCAAAATATATTTGTGTGTGTGTGTAAATCTATGTTATATTATCTCGATAACGTTTATGGTTTTGGCAGCTTCCAATTCCTTTCCTACTTACCAAACTCGCCTAAAATTTCTATAATGTTTGAGACCATTCCTCTAGTTTCTTCAGTATCTTAAATATGACTTAGTGCAACAAAATATTCTCAAGACATTATTTAACTTGACGATTGGCTTCTTACGGTCTGGGAGCAGTATTTTAAGTGTGAATATATAATAATATATGAAGAGCAGTTCATCCAGTCAGGGACTTCGGAGTGCCTAGCGGCGTGGTGTGAAACCACAGAACGAGCGCCAACAACAGAAACCAATTAATTAGTGTGCCATTAGCCCAGGAAACAGGAGCAGACCAGCCGGGGGCTTCTCTGATTTGCATTCCATTTGAGGCTCTTTGCAGCCAACGTTCTACTTATATTTCGACGCTACGATGTTCATTACCGAGCGTGTATCTGCAGCTGTAATTAGTTTTGATGAATATTAGCTGTCACTCCATACAGCGCTGCCTTGTGAGCCTTTGGAAGTATAGTTTTCTTAAGTATTCAAGCCTTTCAGGGTATTTCAATCGTGAAATTATCAGGTGAAATTATTAGCATTTCGTCCCAGTGTGGTATTAATGACATACCTCTCCAATCTAACTGAGTTTTGAAGTGACAGTGCAGTAGGAGAAATATACACATTTCATAGCTATAAATTACTCACCCTTGGCCTTTATATCAAAAATCGAATTTTCAGAAAGTAGCCGTAGGTTAGACTCTTTGATATGGAAATTCATAGAATTAATTAATAGGATTTTATGGCTTATTTCTGGTTATTAGCGAGCAGTGTAGCTACACTGTTATCACCCTGGACGAAAAAACTGTTACATTTCATTTACCTATGATGCTGGCTATCATAACAATGGGATTTGGATGGTGAAATCAAAACCAGAGTCGGCACTGAAACTTTGAAATTAAAACATGGAATATGAAACCGTGACATCCTATACGAAACTCGCTGGCTTATAGTGAGGTACGAAGAGATATCGGTGATTTTTTGTTCTGGTTTTTGTTTCAAAATATACGGCTCGTCAGCGAACTAACTGCTCGTTTTTGAAATACGAATGGATTGAGATCCCATACAGGGACCGCATCATCAACGAGGGATTATTTCGCCGTTCTGGGGAATGTGAAGTACTCATCACTGCATAACATATATAAATATAAACTTCACCCCTGAGGATTATACTGCTCAATGAGTAGTTCAGTATCCACCATACGGAAACCCTGATGGCGGAAGTACAAAATAGGAATAATTACACGATCATGGTCGCTAAGCTACTACGAGAATAAGTACACACTAAGATGAAGAAGAAGAAAAATTACTTGCTGAGAACTTGTGGTAACTTTACCAGGTATCATTGCTTCTATGTCTAAAAGGAACAGTCGATGAGGATGAACATCAAAGAATTTGCCTTTAAATTACATATTGTGGGTACTAATTAATCCATATCTTCAAAAATGGGCAATTGCACCCCATTCCTGAGGGAATCTGACAAGCAAACTTCCTTCCACGGAGGGGGAGGATCCCTATTTCTTTGACAGTGCAATGCTTATGCGTTGAAACTGTCCCCCGTGTAGTACTGCTTCTCAGAATATTTGGAGACGAATTTCCTATGCTTTAAACTAGCTGCAGTACCCGTCGTAGATAGTACAATCATATAGAATGTGCAAAGTTATCTAATGCAGGCTGTTTTACGCGGGACGCAGCAGTACTACCATCTATCGGAGATGAATGGCAGCACAAGAGACAAATCGCATCACAGCAATGGTCATTGTAATGTAATTGTTGAACAGTTTTATGAGCTTTCGATATTGTAGACCTTCACATTTAGTTTCCTGACTCTGTAATATTAGAGCATCTAATGTAAAGGCCGTCCTTCCTTCTTGACTTATTCCTCGCGTGATCGTTCCTTCACGATTTTTCCTCACGTTTACAATTATCTTCACATTTTTCCTCGTCATTGCGGGCACCTTAAAACAATCTTGGCCAAAACCGTCGCCAGGTAACATGGAAATATTGTTTAATTGTGACAGCAATGTTTGGCGTTTATATGGACTAAGTAACAAGACTTAAATGATCGAAACTTGTATTCTCTATAAATTTTATTATATTTCAATAGGGCCAATAACATAGATTTTAAAAAATGAAATTTAGGCACCTTCCCCTAAACTACTATTTGATACAGCGTGAATAAAAATTATTTACATCTTAGACTGTAGCACATTATTCCAAAATTTTACCTACCGATTTTCATTCAATTCTGTTTACCGATTTTCATTCAATTCTGTTCACCGATTTTCTTTTAGTTTGGCGTTGATATGGACTTAGCAACAAAAATCGAAATACACAAATATCTCTGTTACCACAGCCGGAGCGGTAAAATGTATAAGACATAAATGATCGGAAATTTAATTCTATATAACTTCAGAGAGTAGACCATTTGCAAAACCAGCTATGTGCATGATAATCAATTTGTGAGAAATCAGGAAAAACTAATAAAACGAAACAGAAATGTTTTTGAGATCTGATTGTACTTATCAACTATAGGTAAACATTATTGTAATATGTGTACCGTACCAGAGTTTTGAAATATCTGATGAGTAGAAAACAAGTTATTAATATATTTCATTTGCATATATCCGGTTTTGCAACTGTGTTGTTCACGTAGCTGGATTTGCAACTGTAGTGGCAGCCATATTGATTGTGCCTTAGTTTTAAAAAACCAGCTACAATGTTTGTAGTGGTGGAGGTTAATCACACACTTTTCATGCATGGAGTTATGTTTTGAGTAAGTCACAATATATAATGCATACCAACATAATGGAAGAATAAATTGAGTAGAATGGAGTATATTACAACGTAAAGGAGATACACAGTTTAGAATAGTTCTGTGTGTGTTAATATAATATCAAACTACAACCAAATAAGGGGTTTGAGCCATGTCTGTTTCATCAGCTTCCATTAGTTTAATGTCCAAAATGTCATCACCATGATCATCATTTGCATCTTCATTCAAACTTTGAGTATCAAGGTCCTATTCTGCAGAGACATCGACGTAGAATTCCAAATCTGGATTACTGTCTCATGCTTCCCCAAAGCGAACAACAATATGTATTTTAATATCCTTGATCTCAGCCGATTTCACAACAACACCTCTTGGGATTTCAGGGACGTGAGCAATCTTAAAATTCTTCCCTTTTCCGCACAAACTTTTAGAAGGGTTCTGCTCGAATTAGGAGAGATTTATTGCTTTTGTTTCCCATGATTGTTAATTTTTTTGCTTTCTGAAATTGGAAATACCGTTGTCCATTGTTTTAAAGAATGCAATCTGAATCTGATTTCCAATCCTCAGCAGGAGTACCTTCTCCTAGACGCGTTAGGATTCCGTCAGCTTGTAGGCTGCATCCACAACAATGAACTCAGAGAAATTGGCGAGCAAGGGAAAAAATTGCATGCAGATTTTCACAGCTGAATCTCTACAGTATGCAGGACAGCTCACTTAACTATCTACAATAGAAATAAGCGTTTTATCATTATTTTCTTTGACAAAGAGAAGTGCAATACTGTTCTTATGGAAAGAAAGTAGCAGGTTTTGCAACTCTACTGGAACTCTACTGCCTAGTAGTTGGAAGGAAGTGGCCGTGGCCTTAATTAAGGTACAGTCCGAGCATTACTCTACTCGAAGGACAGCCATGTTAGTTAATGGACATATAGCAGGTTTTGTAAACGTAAACATTTGCCTGCAAATTTAACAGGCTTTGCAACCGCATATGCCATGCAAGTAGCAGTTATTTCAACCGTTTGCCATTTTTAATGCCAAATTTAAACCTACTATAGCTTTTTTTTGGAACCTGAAACATAGATAAATTAGAAGCCAGTATCATAAAACAACATGGGATACCATTATCTCATTTCCGTAATTTTATGCACCCACTTAACTGGTTTTGCTTATGGGCTATCGATAGGACCATTAATAACATAAATATTTCAGAATTCAATTTTAGGCTTTCCCCTAAACTACCATTTTCATCGGAATGAATACAAATATGTATAGTCTAGATTGTAGTGAAGCATTCAACTACTTTCAATACCGATTTTCATTACATTCTCTTCAGCCGTTTTCTCGTGATGCCCGGTAAATGCATACAGACAGACAAACAGAGAGAGAGAGAGAAAAATGACCGAAAATTGATAAGTGCATTTCATTGTAATTGGGGGCACGACCGATACAGAAATGTCATTCTTTTTAAATTCTGAGCAATGTACAGACAAAACTCTTATTTTATACTAGCGAATGTACCCGTGCTTCCCTACGGTATTCTACATTGTATTCGAATATCCAAGTAAATACTGTACATGCAGTAAATAAGATTGTTTTAAAATAGCATGTCTCTTAGCGTTATCCGAGAAAGAGCATGGGAAGGTACCAATACGTTCTTTCCAATGTAAAGTGTTTGTTACGGATTTGCGATATAACGGCAGGCTCACTTGCCTACTGGCATTCACAATCGAGTTGGGAAGTTTACATTATAATTGCAGGCCCCATTGCCTACTGCGCCGACACAATCAATTTGGGGAGTTTTCGTTAAATTGGTAGTCCCACTTTCCTACTTACAGATAGATTACAGTTGAGGAGTTTCTATTATAATGCAGGCAATTACCCTACTACCAGTCGAAATTGAGTTGTGCAGTTATCATTATAATGTCAGGCCCATTTTCCTACTGCCAGCCAGCTTACTGCCAGTCACACCAAGTTGGTGAGTTTCCATCAAAATAGCAGGCCACTATGCCTAATGCCAGTCACATATTAGATGAGGACATTTGTTTATAATGGCGGGCACCCTTGCCTACTGCCAAACACAATCGGGTAGAGGAGTTTTAAACAAAACTGCATGCTCCCTTGCCTTCTGCAACTCAAATCGAGAAGTGAACTAATCATTACAATGGTAGGTCTTCCTTACTAATGACAGTTACACAGGAGTTGGAGAAGGACCCCTTTCCTACTGCCAGTCAAAGTCGGTGTAGGGAGTACTGATTACAATAGCAGAAACACCCTTTCTCGATCGCTACAAATCGACATCAGTGAATATATATTGACATACGAATGTATATGCATGTTTACAATATTGCAGACCTTCATTCACAGATTAACTGCTGTTAAACGTACGTCATATCGACAAAGGATTATACCATAAGACGCCGGATTTAGTGGCCTAAATGGCTGGTCCTATGATATCTCATCTATTCTTGGGTCAGATTGAGTTAGAAACGTTGAACAGGGTAAAGTGTTTGTAAGATTATCTCACATCGCATTACTTTTCGGATAATTATGTGACAGCTACAGAGATAGCATTTAACTCTTATATGGCTACTGGGTGGGCCAATGTTTGTGAAAGTTTGATGATTCTGTATTTCATATAATTGAAAGTATGAATTATGCATGCGAAAAGTCCAAATTTACTTAACATCGATGAATAGAGAAAAATCAAACGTAAGAGGGATACAGATACGACAAAAAGTCATAAGACCAAGGTTGTAGATCATTCCAAATTGAACGGAGATTGTCCAATCCTTTATGTCGGGTTTAAGAATAATTTAGATTATTTATTTCTGTATTTACTGTGTTGCCAAAATCTCTCGTTACGCAGAATTCCGTGAATTTGGAGAATTGTTGGGCACTCGAAGTCCACCGAGGTGTCACGGTATTTCACGGGCTTGCCGTGGGTGAGATCGTTCCCACGCGACAGCGAGGCTCTGGAAGCGCAACATGGCTGCTCTCAAAAATAAAAGTGGCTCGTTATTTGAAATAAATATTTAGAAAAATAAAACATATTTTTCTCATCGTAGAATTATGGGTTCAATATTTATGTATACTTAACCAGAAATATATTATATATATATATATATATATATATTTAATATACAAGTAGATTTTATGACCCCCTACAATGCTAGAAATATTTTTGAGATCGTCTTTTTTTCTCTCTAACATTATTGGGGGCTTGTATATCAGTATATAAAGAAGGGACATCTGACCACATTTTTCTGTGACCATGTATATCCGAAATATAAAATAAATATTTCTTTCCCTTTTACTTTGCGATCAAGGCTATTCTTCGTCAAGGTAAATCATATTTGTCAAATAGTCACTAGATACAACATTAGCTTCGTGCTCGGACCTCCTTATAACAAGAAATGTCACCATATATTCTATCACAGCAAGTAGTTTTTTACCCGTTTTATTTTATGTTAGACAGCGTATTAATTTATAATTTGGGAAATGTTTACACACAAATTTCTTTACTATACTGTTGAAAAAAGGGTCTTTGCGATAATTGGAAAACATCTTTTGAAGTTCATGACGAACTTTAAGTTTAGGAGATTCCCTTACAGTAATATCATGCATCTTGTTTACAAACTACATCGTATAGCCCATTACCGTGACACGTCGTTTTAGTGAAAAGGAGCTGGGATCAACATGTCTTCTTTTAAAACCTTTGAAGTTGCAAAGAGTTTGTTTAAAACACCTTAATACATGACAATGTCTCCTGTATTTTTATTTCCCTTCTTTGAGAAAATGTTTCAACAAAATAAGCGTGAAAGGAAATAGTGCGAGGAACGTCATTAGTGTAGAAGACGCAGCGAGAGGAACAAAGACAGAATCTGGATTACTTTCGTACACAGGCTTCGGAGTCATGAGCTCAGTTTATAGCGTCCCGGCGCTTGTCAGGGCATAAAGTAAGATGGTCTTGATCCCTCCTGGGCAAGGGTAGATTTACTGAGACAATAGCTCGAGTAAGAGAGATGTGATAATCCACGCGGTCACGAATTCAGCCGTCTTCGCAGCTGCGGTGAAAGCTGTCCTGTTTGGTCAAGAGGAAGTAGCCATGAGAGTGTTAAGTTGGCTCAGGATGCTCCTAGATGAATCTGACATTGCTGTCGTTTACGTAACCTTAGCTGCTTACTTTAATCTTTGATATTTCACTTATTTCATCGTTCATCTTCAGAACTGATGGTAAAAAAAATATGTGAACTCGACCTCATTCTATTTACATTGCAGCCCACCCTGCTCTATGTTGAGGATGTTGAGGTTTGAATGTGGCAGTGGGTGCCACTTATCGGCGAGAATCAACTAAAAGAAAAATATGCTTGTAGTTGCTTTTTTGTTGTTCTTTTTGTAATAATAACAATAATAATGTGTTAGTAAGAAATACGTACTCAATATTTTGCACGTTTCATCCACAACATCATGAATGGAAGACTAGAGTGATGTATTCTATTGTAATGTAATCAATCTTGTCTGACATTCCCTCTAAATCTTAAGTAATATGCAGTATTTTTGAAGGGGTGCACTGACTTCTTTATCCATACGTGTGTAAATGAGGTTTGGAATTCATCCAAACCTCTAGCATTTATCTTCTATAATGAGCTCTTGTTCTGTTTTCTTCGTAACGAAGATGTTAGAGCAGAAATATTGAAATGTATTATGAACAAGAACGCCAGTTTGAGGATATAAATCACTTCACCAATGATACACTTCCAGTTGGTATTGTGTATGCTGGAGACGTTAAGACGTAAAGAATAGGGAGAATCAGATATGAACGACTTCTCATCCGTTCTTATTATTTTCCCCGAGAACGTGGCATCGTCGTCATTATCAGAGGTTCATTACCACCATCGGTCTTCACTTAATAGTTCTTATTGGAATTCCTCTCTTATCTTTTTTCTGCTCGTTCGTTAATCGCCAACGTTCTAACTCCAATTGAGATGGCAGCTCTAGTACACTTCCTACAAAGTTCTGAATTTATTCCACAGGAAATGCGTCTTTCATTGACTTGCACGTTTTACTTCCCTTTTAAAGAAAAGCTGGGATGAAGAGCATACAGCGGGAATTTCAGAACAGTGCAAGGCACACGGCCTTGAACCTCTTGAATGTTCTGAACTGAGGGTCACATTAAAAAAAAGCAATAAAAGATTGAAACGAAAACTCTTCGTTTCCTTCATTTGTGTTCAAATATTTTTAATCACTATTATTGCGTAGATGTACTCCTCAATAAAAATGTCATATGGCCATTATTTGACGGGTACAGTCCTCGTAAAGATCACCCTCCGACGAGGGCACGTGGTGTCCAGAGTGCATAGAAAACCGTGCTTTTGTGACGTAAAGGGTGTTGATGCGCGTGTCTTCCTTTTTTCTTTTCGATTTGCTTTACGTCGCACCGACACAAATATGTTTTATGTCGTGGATGGCGTGGGAAAGACCTAAAAGCTGAAAAAAGTGGCCGTGGCCTTAATTAAAGTAAAACCTCAGCTTTTGCCTGGTGTGAAAAAGGGAAACTATGGAAAACCATCTTCAAAGCTGCCCACAGTGGGGGATTCGAACCCATTACCTTTTGAATGCAAGTTCCCAGCTGTGTGATCCTATCAGCACGGAAAACACGCACGGTGTATTTGTGTGTGTGTGTTTCAGAAGTGTTTGAGACAGCACAAACACTCAAGGACTGAGCCACCGACTTAAAAATTCATGATTAAAAGTCCACGATCCAGGCGGGAATCGAACCCGTGTTGCCAATTCTAGAAGGAAGACACTGCCATATCAGTCATTTCTCAATGAATTATCACGTTAACCAACTTTCTTTGAAACTGACCCGCAAATGTTCCCTGAATAAGATAATTACGAGAAATATTGCTTGTAGCCGGAGTGATTTCGTCTGTACCTTCATAACTCAATGATCGTACTACAATCGAAGCAATATAAGAAAGGTTCACGTAATTGATTTATATTCTATAGGGAATCTTCAAGACATTCCATCCCTAAAATTACCAGCGTTTCGTCCCAATGTGACAGCTGTATAGCCAGTTGGCTTGTCACACCTTTTAAGACGCTGGCGGCTAATATAGTCTTGGGACACCACTGCAAGCCTCCTGTGTATTACAATGCTGTTGCGTTTCACTAGAAGAGGTACGCACTTCTACTTGTAAAATTAAGAGTAGTATAATATAACTACGTGGATGTAAATAATATGTAATAGAATTGACTTGTTACACTCCAAATCCCCTTAGATAAACACTTACGAATGTTTATACTACTAGTGTGAAAAGAATGACTCTAAATTTCCTCACTTTTTTGTCAAATCCTCAAAACTGTATTGTTATAGTGTTCTGCACTGGAAGTGCCAATTTTCTTAACCACTGACTAACAACAGGTTCTGCAAGGACCAAATATACATTTGGCAGATAACCTTCATTCCTCTGAAGATAAATATCCTGCAAATAAAAGTATGTATGCCATATATTTCTCCAATAACTTAGATATAAATAAACATTCAACAAGTGTAATTTTGTCTAAAAACATCTGAGCCTAAAGTGTGATGATGTCTGGACGAAGAACAAGACAATTTAGGTCCATTAAAGCGAAGTATTTTCCGAAATGTCAGCTATAAAGTTTCCTAATGGGTGAGAGGATTTTGTATGGAACGTGCATGTCCTTATATCTTGGATGACCAAAACATCACTAAGGCTTCCCTTCGCTGCATTCGCTGTATAATATGTATGAGGCGTGCGGCATTTCTGAATTCTGCCTCAACACGTTGCTGACGATTATCTTAAACAAGAGATACGTGACACTTTTTGTAAACTTATACCTTGTGTCATTTCTATCCTTCATGATGCATGATATCGTGTTTAACGGAGATATCATTTAAGATGTTGAGTTATTACTGCTGGATCTTGTCATGACCACCACAAGGGAAGATTTCTATTGGGAAATTGCTTCTTTCAATTTGGGTTTCGTGGTTCCATAAAATCATTATTCGGCATTCTTAGGGTTGAACTCAGGGTATCTTAAAACCATAAATCACAGGCTGCGGTCACTGAATGTATTATTTTGTTAATGGACTAACGGACTAACAATACGAAACAAATCCTCAAAACTACCTGTCACGATTGAATGCCCGAACGACATCTATTTGATTCAGCTTCACACATTGGCCATCTTTACTCGTTGGTAACCCTTCCTGACACAGAGTCACAATTCTGATTCATTTGCATTTCAATATTGTCCTTTTTGCAAAATTTGAAATCCTAACTGACTGTACAAACTCAATTTATTGTTTTCGTTCTTTGAATCTAATTTCCATCAGAATTATTCAGTTTCTAAAAGAGTAAAATTAAAAGCAACACGTAGACAATGCAAGAAGAACGTAACTGATCAGGTTATTTCAGTGCCCTCAAGCAGCAGATGAGAAAGGTAGGTATGGATCAGCTGTCCATTCCACAGGTATACTCAAAATTGTATTCCTTTTTTTATGCTTTGGTGTGTAGGGAAATTGAAAGGCTCTCTGAAAAACACAAGGCAATTTATATTACCTTGGTTAGGCGCACATCTCTACAAAATCGAACTACATACGCTCTCTTCTGCCATAGGACAAACGAGAACACTCGTACGTAGTATAATTAATCTTTAAAACCATTTCAATCAATCAATCAATCAATCAATCAATCAATCAATCAATCAATCAATCAATCAATCAATCAATCAATCAATCAATCAATCAATCAATCAATCAATCAATCAATCAATCAATCAATCAATCAATCAATCAATCAATCAATCAATCAATCAATCAATCAATCAATCACCACTGATCTGCATTTAGGGCTTTCACCCAGGTGTCAGATTCCTTGTTTACCTAGCCTTTACCTTAAATGATTTCAAGGCAGTTAGAAATTCATAAAACATCTCCTTTGATCATGGGCGCTCATGCTCGGGGGCAAGGTGGGGACGCGTCCCCCACCCCCTCAAGCTTAGCTTTCAGCGAAAGGAAAAAATATAACATATTCAGGTGTTTTTCTTTCAAGAAAATGATTTAAACATCGGTATTACGTAGAAGTGGTAGGGGATACAGAATTTGGTATTCTACCGTGGAATACAAGTCGCCATTCATATTCCAAAATATTAATAATACTACATACCCACAGGTCTAGTCCCCTCCCCCCTACAAACTATCCTGTGGGCGCCCTTGCCCTTGATAAATTGTTCCAATCTTTAATTCCTCTTCCCATCAACAGACATATTCCCCAATTCATCCTCTTGAATTCAAACTGTATCTTTATATTATCTTCCTTAGTTTAAAAAAAATTCCTCCCAAACTTATTCGTAACTAGTGTCATTCCAAGTCATATCTCTAGTGACAACTCAAAACATTCTACTTAGTCGAGCAGTGTTCGTCTCCTAGAAACACACTATAATTGGCGTATTACCATAGTTTTATGTGCATTCTACTTTGCATCCTTACTACAACCTCTAAATACCCTCATAACCATACGAAAACTGTAACCTTTATTTACAGTCCCGTTTATGTGATTAACCCAAAGGCGATATTTCTTTATAATAACAACTAGGTACTGTGCCTACAGTGAGGATGTTTTAATTAGACTCATTCACTACTGACGGGAACAATGTCGAAACTCCGAGAGTTATTTAGAGACTGAAGCCGGTAGCTGTCCCACATATTTTAAACACTATCTGAATAAGCCATTAAATGTTCATAATTCCCCTGTGAAAGGAGAATTATGTGAAGAATATTTTGACGATGATAAAATTTCTAGCTGAAGTAGTTTACAAAATAACCCAGCGCAGTAGCTATCAGCCCTCTACATCTAAAATAAAAACTCCTGACCATGAGATTCTCCATGTCATTCAAAATTTAAAGAAGAGAATTGAAAACTTAAACAAGAATATGAGAAGAACCCAAAAGCAATTAGCCGTTTACGAAACTGGAATAATATTTCTTGCAAAAAGAAAGGCATCTCTATACGAACCGATTTAACTGATGATCGCCTAAGTTGTATTAGTGAGAAACAAAGAATAATTGTAGATGCAATGCTAAAGAAATGAAATACTAGTACCAAGGGCACGCGTTATTCAAATGGATTTATATTGAACAGTTTTTAAAAGTAAAAGTCAAATCTCCTAGCGGTTACAGACATTATCTGAGCTGCGAACCTTACCTACATAATCTTAATTCAGAAGGCTGTTTTAAGGTTTCAAATGTAGTCATCGTATTAGCGGGAACGCCATAAACTCAATCAAACATGTTTATGAAAGTTAGAAATATTGAAACCAAATTCTACAGATACTCATTTTTTATGAAATAAAATGAAGGAGAGACATTCAGTTTAATCTGTCCACAGTAAAATTTATGACTTCATTTATTTAGGAGACGAAACTCCTGACAGCAATAAGAACATTCTTGCTAATCATGCTCTTGTGTTTGTCTGTTTCCTTTGTTCTGTAATTGAATCCAGCATGTAGCAGTCCGTGCAAGTAGAAATTCAACTGCTGCGCACATACTGTAGAAGATATTAAGTCATTTTTCTACTGGAACAAGATGGAGGAAACGGAATAGGTTCACTAGAATAAAAGGGTATGGATGAATATGGGTATCTCAGATAAAAAAGGGGGAAATTTGAAAGTTTCATTCAAATCCCAGGTGATGTAAAAAGGGAAGTATGGGCGTTTTCAATGCTATGCATATTTCTAAATGTATACGTTATTATTTCCAGAATAAAGAAAGTCTGTTGTATAAAGGCATAGAAGTAAATTAAGTTTTACCGACAATTATTCCAAATTGGCAAATCAATTTTTTCGAGCTTTGAAATTGCCATAAGTTGACATCTTCCCACATATACCCAAACTCATTTCAGGGGATGAATGCAAGGTTAGCCTTTAAATTATTTAGCAATAGTGTAGCCAATGCAATGAATTTCTTCAGAGAGATCAAGACTGAAGGATTTGGTGATAGCGAAGATACAGAACGTTTAACTACAGTCTTCAATAAACTTGGAAACGCCATTAATTCCACGTTGCCCGCGAAAGGACAAGATGAACTTTCTCACTCGTACAAAATAGTAGTAGCATATTTTAGAAAGCATCACTACAGTTAAAAAAAACATTTGCGTCCACAAGGATCATGGAAGAGTGGAGGGTTGTATTTAAAAGGATTCTTGAAATGTCCGAACTTTTGTGGAAGAGAGGATATAGCTATGTTTTAACAGTTAAAATTAATCAATATCACTTGGATCGCCATTTCGTAATTTTGTTAAATGTTAACGTTATTAGCTGTACGTCCCATTAAATACTTTTACAGTTTTGGGGGACACCGAGGTGCAAGAATTTAGACCCCGGGGACTTGTTTTACGTGTCTGTAAATCTACCAACAGGAGGCTGACGTATTTGAGCACCTTCAAATACCACCTGACTGCGCTAGGATGGAACGTGCCAGGTTGTGGTCAGAATGCCAGCACCTTAACCATCTGAGCCACTCAGCCCGGCTCCTAATTTTGTGTTCTTTAAGTTTCGATGATCATTCTTCCACCAGTTTCCTACATTTGCATATGCTGCAATCAGTGTATGTTCCAACAAATTTGTTGTAAATTCGATTGCACACTGGAAACCCAAGATAGAATCACACCGTACTTCATTTATAAATCAGATACATGTGACCGAACGAGTTGCTCGTGAGTTTCGGGTCTCGCACCCGTGAGATTGCGTTTTGCGTGATAGTGGAATCGAATCCCATCGTCAGCAGCCCTCAAGACGGTATTCGAAGGTTTCCCATTTTCACACCTGGTGAATGCTACGACTGTACGATTGTTCGCACGTGTAAGGGAATATTACACCACTAGTTGAATCTAGCCTATTTGATGCTAGGTGTATGGCTGAATTGAATGTTGGGATTCACGAGGCGATGCATCCAGAATGACCAATTTCATTTTGACATCGTGATTATCGTAATGTGATATTTAAATCCGTTATTTGTGGCTATGCCACAAGTCTCCGTGTGACAGATATCGGGGAGAAAATTATGAAATCCAACTAAGAATTTAAATTTAAGTCTTGAGCGCTTTTCATAATTAATAATTTTAAACAAAGAGACGTTAATCAGCACCAGACCTATGATTGGGTTGTTTGTTCAAACGATAGGGGATTCCCCATGAGCTAACGACCTCAGGAAGGATATTTAACCTCACCGACAAGTGAAACGTCCTCCTTCTGTTACCTGTTTGTGCCGTGAGAAGTGTTCGCGACGCGAGAGTCGACTGCCACGTGGGCAGAACTTTCTTTTTATGGTAAGACAGACAGGTGAACTGTGAATTTTTTAATAGTAATTTAATTAACTTGCCAAGTGCGGGATGGCACTATTTCGTGTAATAAAAGTGTAAACAATTTACTATTTTACCGCAAACAGATAATAAAGCGCGAGAGACGCTTACATATATTATCATCGGTCGGGTCGCGAACGCGTGATAAACGGTTCGAATGCGTTTCGTAAAACGTTGTGCCGCTACCCTGAGCCAGCGTTGAATCTAAGACATTTTAAATTTAACAATGTGCTTACATTAATTTACGTGCGTAGGCTTTGCTATTTACAGCCTATATCGGTTCAATGCTGTGCTCCGAGCACGCTTAGCGGTGAAGAGGAACTAACTATATATATATATATATACACACATACACTGACTGACAGAGCAAATGCAACACCAAGAAGGAGTGGTTCGAAAGGGATGAAAGTTGGGGAAAAAACAGAGACGGCTCGGACGAATAATTGATGTTTATTTCAAACCGATATGCAGGTTACACAATGCGCATGGCATCGACTCAGTAGGATGTAGGACCACCGCGAGCGGCGATGCACGCAGAAACACGTCGAGGTACAGAGTCAATAAGAGTGCGGATGGTGTCCTGAGGGATGGTTCTCCATTCTCTGTCAACCATTTGCCACAGTTGGTCGTCCGTACGAGGCTGGGGCAGAGTTTGCAAACGGCGTCCAATGAGATCACACACGTGTTCGATTGGTGAGAGATCCGGAGAGTACGCTGGCCACGGAAGCATCTGTACACCTCGTAGAGCCTGTTGGCCGGGCATTATCCTGCTGAAACAGAGCATTGGGCAGCCCCTGAAGGTACGGGATTGCCACAGCCCGCAGCACATGCTGCACGTAGCGGTGGGCATTTAACGTGCCTTGAATACGCACTAGAGGTGACGTGGAATCATACGCAATAGCGCCCCAAACCATGATGCCGCGTTGTCTAGCGGTAGGGCGCTCCACAGTTACCGCCGGATTTGACCTTTCTCCACGCCGAAGCCACACTCGTCTGCGGTGACTATCACTGACAGCACAGAAGCGTGACTCATCGGAGAACACGACGTTCCGCCATTCCCCCATCCAAGTCGCTCTAGCCCGGCACCATGCCAGGCGTGCACGTCTATGCTGTGGAGTCAATGGTAGTCTTCTGAGCGGACGCCGGGAGTGCAGGCCTCCTTCAACCAATCGATGGGAAATTGTTCTGGTCGATATTGGAACAGCCAGGGTGTCTTGCACATGCTGAAGAATGGCGGTTGACGTGGCGTGCGGGGCTGCCACCGCTTGGCGGCGGATGCGCCGATCCTCGCGTGCTGACGTGACTCGGGCTGCGCCTGGACCCCTCGCACGTGCCACATGTCCCTGCGCCAACCATCTTCGCCACAGGCGCTGACCCGTGGACACATCCCTATGGGTATCGGCTGCGATTTGACGAAGCGAGCAACCTGCCCTTCTCAGCCCGATCACCATACCCCTCGTAAAGTCGTCTGTCTGCTGGAAATGCCTCCGTTGACGGCGGCCTGGCATTCTTAGCTATACACGTGTCCTGTGGCACACAACAACACGTTCTACAATGACTGTCGGCTGAGAAATCACGGTACGAAGTGGACCATTCGCCAACGCCGTGTCCCATTTATCGTTCGCTATGTGCGCAGCACAGCGGTGCATTTCACATCATGAGCATACCTCAGTGACGTCAGTCTACCCTGCAATTGGCATAAAGTTCTGACCACTCCTTCTTGGTGTTGCATTTGCTCTGTCAGTCAGTATATATATATATGTATATATATATATATATATATGCAGTGTTGCTGCAGGAACGTGTGTGAATAAGATGGCTACACCAAGAGAAAAAGCAAGGATTGATCTACGTGTGCCGTGTGTTGATCATGGAGAAAGGAGTCGTGACAAAGCGACAATGTAACTCGCTGGCGTGTCATGTGACCTGCAGAAGTTAAGTGACATGATGTCCTTTTAATTCTATGATTTATGATATACATTAAATGCTTGTGAAAATTAGGTTAGGGGTTTAATGTAAATTCAGCCAGATGGTATTTGATTATATTGCATGTTATTAACTGTAAATATAGACAGGGTTGGAGTCCATGTTTTCTTTATAATTTTCTGTGTATAGTTGGTTAGTTGGGAGCCGATGGAATTGTAGGTTGATTTTGTGTATTTTATGTGTGTTTTTGTGCATGGATATGCATTTTTATTCCTGTGTTCATCGAGTGCAGGGTTAGATAGTCGCAATCATCATAATATTTAAGAGTAACACACTTGCTGCTTTGATATTAATTTCAGTTAGTAATTACAGAAGATAGATTCAGTTAGGATGCTTTGTTTGCATGTGTTTTCAGTGTCTACAAGAAGGAAGGTGTTGCATGCGCGTCGTTGATTTTTAACCAGGGTCATTGTATATATTGGAGGTTTGTTTGTGAAAAGATTGCGCAGTAATTCGAAACGAGAATTGTTATTGAAGGGCTTATGTTAATGCATGTTGTTTGAGAATGAAATGCAAGCTGATTTATAAGTAGGGCACGTGCGGAGTGCACGTTTGACAATGTTGTATTAAATATAAGAGGCTAGTGTGAGCCCAATATTTAAATGGTGACAGATATTATTGAAATGCGAAATGAAGCCTTGGATGATTTGTTAGGCAATGAGAATAATATGTGTATTTGGTAAAGAGGTTAGTCTCCCCATAATGTGTGTGTGTTAAAATGAACCCACGAGAGAGTCTGTTGATGGATCAGTGCGATGTCGAGTCATGTAATCAGATTAGAGAAATATTAGCCCTGGTGTAAAATGAAAGGTCACTTCCGTAGCTATGAACAGCTCCCGAGCAGCTAACCAAGTTGGAGATTAGATATGCTTTTTGTCATTTACAGCTGTTAGCCCATTATGTGGCGTGATATGCAGAGACGACGGTGGGCGTTATGTTACGCTTATATGCATTTGGATGAGACTGGAATGCCTTCTTATTGTTTATTGTATTATTTTTGCCTTGTTTTTATTTCCAGGATTGTTTGTTTATGATAGATGCTGAAATGTATGTTGTCTTGTTGCTAAATTGGGGATGCAGCCCCTAAGCTGTTTTGATGATTGATGGTTTTCTAGTTCTGTCCAGATCTTTGCTGTGAACCGGAATTCACGTGTAGAATATGTGTTATTGAATAATTTATAATTTTCAACCTTGTTCCAGTGTATATTATTTGATTCTCATTACCGTACTTAGGGACTTATATATAAGATAGTTGAACTTCACTGGTATTTGATCGTATTTCGTAATTCATGTTGAGCACATTCAGTCGTGGTTAGGCCACTGGACATCGCCATTTAACGGATGCATGTTCACAACAGAATGACTCCGTAAACTTAGTTTGTTCTCGTCGTGACTCCATGTAACCCATGAACTTTGATTTATTATTTTGATTTGAGATTATGTTCTCATATTCATTTAATTTTGTAATATTTTTGGAACGTTTTCGAGTCAGTTTTATCCGTAATCGTTTTATTTAATTTATAATGTCATATTATGCGCACCATTATTTTGAAGCCGATTTGAGGCTATTTCCACTTTGATTTTGATTTTTATGTTAGTTTGGATCGTTTATTTTCTCCAATAAATCCATCTTACCCCTTAAATGTATTTCTCATTCGAAAAACCTCCGTTATTCCTGTCATTATACTTAAATATAAGTTTAAACTTCGGCTTTATTTCTATCCACAACCTAACCCACTCTCTATCCACTTGAGCTTAGTCGGATGTTTCAGGCAGAAAATGGAGGCGTCGTCCTAGGTGGTCCTTACCCCTATGGTACGGTACATTATCAGTAGCCTACTGTTAATTTATTTATTTTATTGGATCCGTTTACCCTCCAACGTACGTTCTCCTCCAACTCAGCTATGGATCCCACCTCTACCACCTCAAGGGCAGTGTCTTGGGGCATGAGATATTCGGTCGGTGGTATACAACTGAAAAGGAAGCCCAGAACCTCGCCCAGGGGTCCTCACATCCCATGCTCAACAGTGGACATTAGGTGAATGGGAAGATTTGAAGGGTTAGGGAAGGAACGGGGAAGGAAGTGATCGTGGTCTTAAGCTAGGTACCATCCCGGCATTTGCCAGAAGGAGAAGTGGGAAACCACACCAAACCACTTCGAGGATGACTAAAGAGGGAATAGACCCCCCCCCCACCTACTAAGCTCATCTCTAGAGGCTGACTGGACCACTTCCAGCTCTCGTACCACTTTTCAAATTTCGTGGCAGAGCCGGGAATCAAACCCGAGCCTCCAGAGTGGCAGCTAATCACACTAACCACTACATCACAGACGTGGACCAGCCTACACTTAAATATCAATAAAATGTGTGTGAAATGAAAGAGTAGTGTTTCAGTTATGGTATTGTTCACGATACAGATATTATTTCGTTTCTGCCTCGTTTATAGTCGAATGCTCGCTCGTTCCACCGTGCCTCATAACTAGAGACCGGATTACTAGGTACTGATAGGTTAGAATGCAAAATTCCTTAAGCCAGTAACAAGTATAACCTACACAACCGTTATGCTATGAGATTTGCATAGATATTAGGGGTACAGCCTACAGAACTCCTTGAATTTATGTTACTCTTCCTACATTATGGTACTACGGGTTGCATCACACTTCCTACAAACCAAATTACTTTGCATTCTAAACTATTACCACCAATCCGAGGTAAACTCATAACTGTTTAGTAGACCTGCAGTAACAAACGCGATCTCCTACCAGAACCTAGTAACTATGAGTGCGTGCACTTGTCCTACTGATCCCCATACTGTTACCAACATTCCCGATCTACATTATTATACTTTTCATCCAACTCAACCTTAAGTGATTCACAGAAGGAGATAATATTACGACAACGTACCATAACAGTGATGCAGAAAAAGCAGCACTCTATGAATTACTTCTTCGCATGCACTAAGTATACAGGTGTATTAGCCATGGTGTTTTAAGCCCCTTGCGAGAATCGGTAGCCGCAACATGACCATCCCGAGTTAAGGGAGTTGTGTGATGTACAGTATACTGACGCTTCACGCGAGTTAAGACAGTGTTGATAGTACCCAAATCTCATTACAGGCGCAATCTACGTCAAATTATCCAGCTAGATAATACAAGACATATTAATGGAGAAGGTAATTGCCAATTTAGGTAATGATAACATACTCTGGACCCGGCAAATGAGAAATAATATTCCCTCAGCGTGGGTGTTGATAACATGTGGTTCAACTTGGTTGAAACAGCTAGCGGGACTATTATCACTATATGCGTCGTGAACTTGCGAGTGAGTGGAAAAGCCTTGCACAGAGGGAATTTACTGAAATCTAAATGATGATGATTATTATTATTATTATTATTATTATTATTATTATTATTATTATTATTATTATTATTATTATTATTATTATTACTAAAACATAGAATACAATTCGGTGATATAGTCATGACAGTACTTGCTTACAGTGGTACGGCAACAAAATTAAGTCAAAACATAATTTACCTAACAAAAAAGTACAATTACTATCCCGTAAACAAAATATTACAATATGTCAAAACTAGAAATCTCATAAAAAAATAAATGAAGAATGAATGAAAGAAATAAAGAAAGCAGGCATAGAAGAAAACGATATGCATTTAAACAAGAAACGAAAACACATATCAAATAAAAATGAATCTTCTTCTTCCTCTTCTACGTTATCTGGTTACCTTCCAGGGTCGGTTTTCCCTCAGACTCAGCGGGGTATCCCACCTTACCGCCTCAAGGACAGTGTCCTGGAACTTCAGACTCTGGGTCGGGGTATACAACTGGGAAGGATGACCAGTACCTCGTCCAGGATCCTCATCTGCTATGCTCAACAGGGGCCTTGCGGGGGGATCGAAGCCACCCCTACTCAGTTGACCTCGCGAGGCTGAGTAGACCACCTCCCAGCCCTCGCACCACTTTTTAAAATTTCGTGGCAGAGCAGGGAATCGAACCCGGGCCTCCCGGGATAGCGGCTAATCATACTAACCACTAGACTACAGCGGCGGACAATAAAAAATAATCAATGATATAGAAATTCATATGAAAATTACATACGTATTGAAACGGGAACGCCCTACGAGCATTCACGTTTCATTCTTTTATTAAGAGGAGCTCGCTAACACCCGGCCGTAAGCATTTAAAACTTGCGCCGAGCGCACAGGCATAGTGGGAACTGCAAGCAAGCTCGCGACGTTCTAGAACACCGGCCAAGGACAAGCGACGTCACGCAGAAGGTTCCTTCGTGTTCCATAGCATTGCTGCATGAACGAAATATAATCTCAATATTTCAATAACGTCACCTTGCAGGCAGGAATAATGAACGCTGCTAGCCGAAATTTCGTGTCAATCGGTGTGAAGATGGCCAAGATATAAAATTTTCTTGGGGCCCACATGTGTAGCCACGCCCACCGGCCTTCGGCAATATAAGCGAGTCGCCAGCCTGGGGTAAGGCAGAATGTGTGCAGTGTGCAGCTGCAGTGTGCTGTAGGCAGGGAGTGAGGGGAGTCGGCAGTAAGCCGTGAGTTCAGTGAGTGTGTGCAAGTAAGCACGTCGCGACATAATTCGTCACTCGGTCCGGCTGTATACTTGAGTTCAGAACGTTCGTGTTAAAAGCTTTCTCCGTGGGCTTGACTTCATTTAAAGACTGTGTTTCTCGCATAAACTGTGCCAGCCTTGATTTCATTTAAAGACTGTGTGAAAACAGCGATAGTGTTTCTAGCCAGCCTTGATTTCATTTAAAGACTGTGTGAAAACAGCGATAGTGTTTCTAGCCAGCCTTGATTTCATTTAAAGACTGTGTTTCTCGCATAAACTGTGCCAGCCTTGATTTCATTTAAAGACTGTGTGAAAACAGCGATAGTGTTTCTAGCCAGCCTTGATTTCATTTAAAGACTGTGTTCTCGCATAAACTGTGCCAGCCTTGATTTCATTTAAAGACTGTGTGAAAACAGCGATAGTGTTTCTAGCCAGCCTTGATTTCATTTAAAGACTGTGTTCTCGCATAAACTGTGCCAGCCTTGATTTCATTTAAAGACTGTGTGAAAACAGCGACAGTGTTTCTAGCATAGACTGTGCCGACCTTCATTTCATTTAAAGACTGGGTCTATCCGTTGAACTGTGTTCATAATAAACTGTGCCAACATTCCATCTTAAAGACAGTGGAATGCAGTATCGTGATTTCTTTCCGAGGAACCATGCCAATTCCCATCATAACCTGTTCAGAATCACGTATGATCTTAAGTGCCAGTGATAATCTTCTAAAAATTACGACGTAATAGAACTTGGACTGTCATTTATTTCAACAAGTGTATTGTGCTCATGGAGTACAGTGCAGAGACTGTACCCGGTAAATTTAATTTTCTTTATGAAGTGCTTAATCACTGCACCTCGGAAGGTCCTAGATTGTTTTCGTTTGTTTATTATTCCAAATACGATAATTCCTTCCATCTTATCCTCGTGAAACTGTGACTCTAACTTTATCCTTGCTGGTAAAGTGCGTTCAGCATCATTGACTGTGGGAACTATTTCGGCGTGCTTCGCCTTAGAGAAGTGTCACACCAGTGTCCCATGACGTCCAATGTGGAAGCTTCACATTTCCCCGTTCCTGCCTCAGGTTCGAGTCATCAACACTAATACAGAGAAAACCCCAACGAGGGAAGACAACGCCGACGCCGACCGCAAGACGACGCAGCCGCCGCAGGACGACGTCCTCTCCACGCCTTCAGGGACAACTCCACGATTCAGCTGTAAAAGGTGACATAATTCTTTGCATATCTATTGAATAAACTGAAGGATCCACTTAATCAAGAATTTTTTTTTCACTACCCTTCTCTCTCACTCTCTTAGCATGGGCCGTACACGCCTTGTCGTTCCTCATGCTCTCCGATAAACTGAAGTACGGGCGTTCCTGTTTCAGTATATACATACATACATTCTTTATTGACGGTTATGCATTCTTTCAGTGTTCAATCTGCAAGCCTCTGTGAAATTACCAAACACCTGAGTGTCCTCGTTTAATTCTATACCTCTTATCATTAAATCATTAGAAACTGAGTCTAACCGTCGTCGTATAATAATAATAATAATGATAATAATAATAATAATATAATAATAATAATAATAATAATAATAATGTAAGGGTGTATTTTGCCCAAAGGCAGGTCCGAACCTCCACAGAGATGTGCCTGAGCCGGAGTTTATGTACGGTAGTGTGGCCAGTTCCTTTCCGCTCCTCCATTCCCTTACTCCCACCAACAACATGTGGCATCCCATCCAAATCTTGACCACGCCAAATGTTGTTTAACTTCTGACATCTCACGGGATCCGGTGTTTCAACACGGCTACGACTGTTAGCTGTAATCAAATAACAATAATAATGATATTGGATTCCCATCCAACTAACTACTTTTAAGATTTTTGGAGACGCTAAAGTGGAGGAATTTAGCCCTCGGGAGTTCTTCTACGTGCCAGCAAATCTAACGACATGAAGCTGACGTATTTCAGTACTTTCGAATACCACCTGACTGAGCCAGGATCGACACTGCCACGTTGGGGTCAGTAAGCCGGCGCCTCAACACTCTGAGCCACTCAGCCCGGCCATCGTCGTCTTGGTCTCCCTCTACTTCTCTTACCTTCCATGAACGAGTCCATTATTTTCCTAAGAAATGAGATATTCCGTTATGTGTAGCGTGACTACACACAAATTCACTTCATGTTCCCCAGGTATTGTATTTTGAGAAATGTAGCATTATAATTAAAACTCTATCACATATAAATTAGTGCTTTAATTTAGAGTATGTTGGGCAGTGCGATGACTTACTACTTGCTCAACATGGTGTATACGACACCATCACATAGCAATTTACATAAAATTTACACGTTATTGGAGTCGTTTTAGAAACAGCTTACAATTTTTTGTTCGAAAATACTTAATGAATGATGGATTCCAAGCATCAGTTACCTGTTTTATAGTCGGGCTCCATGGCTAAATGGTTAGCGTAGCGGGCCTCAGGGGTCCCGGGTTCGATTCCCGTCATGGTCGGGAATTTTAACCATAATTGGTTAATTCCGCTGACTCGCGAGCTGGGTGTATGTGTCGTCTTCATCATCATTTCATCCTTTTCACGACGCGCAGGTCGCCTAATCAAAATACCTGCATCTGGCAAGCCGAACTTGTCCTTGGACACTCCCGGCACTAAAAGCCATACGCCATTTCATTTACCTGTTTATAAATCAATATTTACCGTAGTTTGTTTTCTGTGGCCTACCTTTCACTTTACATGTATAGTAGGTCTCACTAGTCCACTACTCAGCTCACTACTAGGCACTGTGCTTGGCTCATAACCTACTCTTTCCCTTCTAGCCTCCACCGTATCTCACTCAAATGACCCTATCTATATCGCCATACTACTTCTAGGACCACCGAGCTCGATAACTGCAGTCGCTTAAGTGCGGCCAGTATCCAGTATTCGGGAGATAGTAGGTTCGAAACGCCACTGTCGGCAGCCCTGAAAATGGTTTTCCGTGGTTTCCTATTTTCACACCAGGCAAATGCTGAGGCTGTACCTTAATTAAGGCCACGGCCGCTTCCTTCCCACTCCTAGCCCTTTCATGTCCCATCGTCGTTGTAAGAACTATCTGTGTTGGTGCGACGTAAAACAACTAGCAAAAAAAAAACTTCTAGGACTGAAATGATAAAGCACCAACCTTGTACCCCTACCTGATGCCGTCAATAAATCATTCCTTAGTCGTTTTTGGTAAGGTTGTGGTACGGAAGCTGCATATTACTGGACTGACTTCACGAGCAATAAATAGCCTTGTGCGTAAGCATGGCGACTGCTGCTCTTTAGCACTCTCATCACAAAATGTATCTTTCTCGCGAACGACGTGATTCCACGGTGGACAAGGCTGCCAACTTGCCTACTTAAGAATTAGGGACAATACGATTGCTGTGCATTGCTAGGTGCGGCTATTGACCCTCACATTAGGACTTAATTATGCCGGCTAGTGACAAGGCCTTTGGTGTAGATTGGTTACGTGCGGCTAATGACAGACTAATAAATTGTTCTGGGGACGTACAGCCTCCTCGGGATCGATACTGCAGTGCATTTGATGTTCTAGATTGTGTTTTGTATTTTTTCTGCACAGGAAGTTAACGAAATTGTCCATAGTTTCACTTCGATTATCCCCAGGTTTCAACCTATTATTTAGGAAAAACTGAAACAGAGCGCATTGTTTCAGAAAAAGTTAAATATAATAAAAACTATTGATCATAATGAATTCAAATTTTCAATAATATTAGAAAACATACCATCACATCCATTTCTCTGTGTCGGTGCGACGTAAAACAACTTTAAAAAACGTTGGAATCTAGTTTATTAAAATTTTCGACTTCCTGACAGGGAATCGAACCCACTCTATTCCGGGTGAACCGGGCACGTCTCTAGCGCCTCGGCCAGGCAGCCCCTTGGACGGGAAACTGCACTGGAATGAATGAGCTAGAATTCTTTGACCTCACTTGTCGAACTATGAAAAGTGAAAATGACAAAACAGAGTAGGATACCATATCAGCTATATAGTGAGCTCAACTGTTGTAAACAGAATGGAAACAGCTAGGTTGAGGCAGGTAGCTCATGTGCTTGAAATATGGTGATCCCTGAGGAAATTAATGTTTGGAGATCATGCCGAGAACGATCAAAGCTGAAGTGGGAAGATGAAATGTTCTATGATGCATCAGAAATGGAATACTGATTGTGAAGCATGGCGTACTGAAATCTAGATATAAAGAGAAGGAATGATGATAATAATAATAATAATAATAATAATAATAATAATAATAATAATAATAACAACAGTAACAGTAACAATAATGAAAATGAAAATCCACTGCCTGTTTCTATTCATGCGACCGAGTCAGGAATGAAATTAATAAGGACCATCTAGCGGAGAGAATAGGAATTATGACGGCTGCCGAAGTCTGCCGGACTCCTCTGGGGCAACGATTGATGAATGGTAGATATTAGAGAATGTTGTTAGAATGAAATATGACAGGGAAAACCGGAGTACACGGAGAAAAACCTGTCCCGCCTCCACTTTCTCCAGCACAAATCTCCAAATCACACATGGAGTGACCGGGATTTGAACCACGGAACCCAGCGGTGAGAGGCCGGCATGCTGTCGCCTGAGCCACATAGGCTCGAATAATAATAATAATAATAATAATAATAATAATAATAATAATAATAATAATAATAATAATAATAATAATTTTATTTGCTATACGTCCCACCAACTACGTTTACGGTTTACGGAGACGCCAAGGTGCTCGAATTTCGACCCACATGAAGCTGACAAGTCCGCCTCTGTGGTGTAGTGGTTAGTGTGATTAGCTGCCACCGCCGGAGGCCCGGGCCCGATTCCCGGTTCTGCCACGAAAGTTGAAAAGTGGTTCGAGGGATGGATCGGGGTCCACTCAGCCTCGGGAGGTCAACTGAGTAGAGCTGGTTTCGATTCCCACCTCAGCCATCCTGGAAGTGGTTTTCCGTGGTTACCCACTTCTCCTCCAGGCAAATGCCAGGATGGTACCTAACTTAAGGCTACGGCCACTTCCTTCCTTCTTCCTTGTCTATCCCTTCCAATGTTCCCAACCCTCGGAAGGCCCCTGTTCAGCATAGCAGGTGAGGCCGCCTGGGCGAGGTACTGTTCATCCTCCCCAGTTGTACCCGTGACCTAAAGTCTGAAGCTCCAGGACACTGCCCATGAGGCGGTAGAGGTGGGATCCCTCGCTGAGTGCGAGGGAAAAACCAACCCTGGAGAGTAATCAGATTAAGAAAGAAAGAAAGAAAGAAAGAAAGAAAGAAGCTGACGTATTTGAGCACCTTCAAATAACAATGGACTGATCCTGGATCAAACCCACTAACTTGAGCTCAGGAGAGCAGTGCTCTATTTTCTGAGCTACCCAGCCAAGGGTTTACAAACTGTAGAACTTCAGCTTAAAATAAGTACATAAGTAAATATGCAAATCGTTTATGCTTGTTGTTTTACGTCTTACTAAATAACTGGGCGGCCACAGGATAGAAAAGACAATGACTTAGAATCAAGCGGCTTGATATTAATGACGGCACAGTTCCAGCATGTGCCTGGAGAGAAAATGAGAGACCAATGTGTTATCCGAACCCAACATCCACCCAAGGAAAGCTTAAAAGTGCAATGTCGTACAATGTAGCCAAATCATTCCGTAAACATACCATTAAATGTGGCATAGGGATGATCAATACTTCACGTCCAGTATTCAGAACGTCTGAAAATAAGTTACAGAAATTGTACGAGGACATTGTGTTCTGCATTCCAGCGTATTTTACTTCCTCGTAGTGAGAGCTCACCCGAAAATTGACAAAGAAATACAAGTTCAAACATGACCAACGTCTGTGTCAGTCTATGCAGCGTGCAGCCGGCCATGCTCTCTTGCTTTATAACCTTGGGCCGTGCGTTTACGTAGCACACTGAAGTGTCGCCCGCTCACAACCTTGCTGGTAACGGCGGCGTATCACAGAGCAGCATCTGATCATCATGCCCGGATAATGTAGCGGCCCTATTCTGATTATCATCCGCTAAGGTACTCTGAGCCGAATGGTGTACGAAACTGAATTCCTAGTAGTAAAACTTCTCCCGGCTTCATGTCTGTAGTCCATTCGCTAATATAGATTCTGATCATTTCTGAGTACCTCATGCTTTTTCCTTGGAAATTTTGAATGCTAATATTAACACTCTTCACCGCTAACGTTCATTTACGAATTCAGTGCTCTATGTTTCAAGATATACGAGATATGAACTAGTTACCCCTGGGGATTAACCAAGAAAATATGAATAACAGATCCTCTCTTATATTACTGGGTTTTATAGGCCCATAAATTTTCCGAAACTTACTTTAAGACACCCGTACAGTGGCAACTAAAATTTAAATTTTGAATCTTGGCAAGTAAATTCATTTCAGGAGTCTGTGAAAAAGTATATAATCCATCACAATAAATGTAATTGGAACTGATTATTTGCTACACATTTCTACCCACACAGTGTACAATAAATTTGAGAATCTACCAGTAAACCTATGTGAATGTCCGCAGCAGTTAACCTCATTGCCGCTCTATCAGGGAGCGTCCCAAGAAGAGATAAAATTGATGCAATAAGTCACACGCCACTTGATTGGATCCAACACGGCGAACGATTAGATGGCTACTGGGATCGATAATTGAAGTACAAGCCCTATCAGGTGGTATTTTGAGCCGATCGTAACTCACCCTACCCTACGCCTCCCTTTCACAGTGCCATTGTCCCAGTTGATTGCTGCGCACGAGAGGAAATGGCCGTTTCTCCGTAGAATATGTAGCCATTGTTTCATTCTCCCTATCTTGAAAATAGCGAGTCTTTCAGAGGCCACGTCCTGGAAAACTGAATGGAAATGTAATAGCTTCATATTCACAGTTCAGGATTGACTTTTGTGTGCAATAAGAACCGCAGTTATAATTTCCATTTCTAAAAAATGTATATGCAATGGTCCGCGCAGACCCCTTGGTGGTATTGGATAGGAGTAGGCTGTGTGCAGGCACCGGGTGTCACTCTCTCCTTCCTACTACCATTATTACGTCATTCATTTCATCTAATTAACTCCTCTGATGAGGTTGACGTCAGGAAGGGCACCTGGTCATAAAAACCCGCCACGACACTTTCATCTCACCTCATACCCGACCCTGTAGAGAAACGGGACAAGGGTTGGGCAAACAAACAACTATGGACCACGTATGTAACTCTTCATGATTTCAGTTTTCTTTGGCACCAATATTCCTTCATTCTCTTGCTTACTGCTTCTTTCTTTTCAGCCGTCCACTGTTGTTTCTTCTTGGTCACTGTTCCTGACTCTAGAAAATCCTCAAATGTGTGTATCTTGTTTCTGAAAATGGTTCTGTTGTGGGTGTTAATTTCTCGCAGATCCTTCTTGTTGTTTATAAACCATTTGTCATAAGAGTTGCCTTTCATATTGGGTTGTTTAAATGCTTAAAAATTGTCTTAGTATGTCTGTCGTCGGGCATTCTTGAAATATGTCCATAGAATGTAAGCCTTGGTCTACGTATTGTTTCTGGAACCCTGCTGCAATATTTATATACTTCTTTGTTACTACGTAATCGGTATGTGTCAGTACATTATTCTGATCCGAGACTTTTTCTTAAACTCTTTCTTTCCTTCTTCTCCATTTCTTAAATATCTTTTCTGGTTGTTAAAGCTAGATATTCTGAAACATACAGACACTCTGTTTGAATTACTGTCTGATAGTGCCGTAGCTTAGTCCTAATAGAAATCGCTTTTTTGTTGTATGGTTTTCTCTAAGGCGGAATAAAAGCTCCAATTTTCTGCCTCTCTCACAGTTTCCTTCTTTATTATTATTATTATTATTATTATTATTATTATTATTATTATTATTATTATTATTATTATTATTATTTTGGAGTTGTACTATTAGCCCCTTCCTGATCTGAATGGTGTATGGCTCTCTGACTGAAAGGTCAGCTTAAGGGAATTCGGTTCAGAAGACCCTCAATTCGATCCTCGGCCGGGTAGGTATTTGAATGTTAAAATTTTAAAATTTTTAAAATTTTTAAAAGTTAAGGGTTGTGTGTGCAGTTTCCAACGTCATATCAATCACTAACCACACAAAACACTATTCTCCACTACAATAACATGGAGTTTCCCCATACACGACAGATACCACCCACAATCTTCTGAGGGTTTGCCTTACGAGGGTCGGGCCAGGCTAGCAAAGGCAACGCGAAGTTATTATTATTTTTATTATTATTATTATTATTATTATTATTATTATTATTATTATTATTATTATCCATCTATGTGGTGCACTGGTTCGTTGTGAGCTGCCACCCGCGGAGGCACGGGTTCGATTCCTGGCTCTTCTACGACTTTTGAAAAAAGTTACGAGGACTGGAATGAATTTCACTCAGCCTCGGGAAGTCTATTGAGCGGGGATTCGATTCCCAACTCAACCATCCTCCAAGTGGTTTTCTGTCGTTTCCCAATTCTCCAGGCAAATGCCGGGACGGTACCTAACTTAAGGCTACGGCCGATTCCATCTCTTTTCCTTGCCTATCCCTTCCAATATTCCCATCCCCTAGAAGGCCTCTGTTCAGCACAGCAGGTGAGGCTGCCTGGGAGATGTACGGGCTTCCCTTTCCAGTTCTATCAGCACGACGTGATGTCTCACGCTCTAAGACACTGCCCTCGAGGTAGTAGAGGTAGGATCCGTCGCTGAGTTCCAAGGAAGAACCAACGCTGGAGGGTAAACGGATTAAGAAAGAAGGAAGGAAGGAAGGAAGGAAGGAAGGAAGGAAGGAAGGAAGGAAGGAAGGAATGATGAAAGAAAGAAGGAAAGAAAGATTATTATTATTATTATTATTATTATTATTATTATTATTATTATTATTATTATTATTATTATTATTATTATTATTATTATTATTAAAATCTCTCTCTTCTGCTATTTGCTGTACGTCACGCGAACACAGAGAGGTCATATGGCAACGATGGGATATTAAAGGGCTAGGACTAGTAAGGAAACGGCCGTGTGCCTTAATTAAGGTACGGCCCCATCGTGTGCTGGTGTGAAAATGGGAGACCACGGAAAATAATCTTCAGGGCTGCCTTACAGCGCCGTTCTATATATATATATATATATATATATATATCCGCTGTCCCGGGTATCTAATATCAAAAATCTATGAAAATCGTAAATGCTGCATGTGAACAAAACAAAACATGTAGCATGAGCCAGTGTTTTATTTTCAATGCCTAAAGAGTTACACTAATTTAGAAGTTGTATGTAAAACATATTTTTCTTCAGTTCCTTTCATTAAAAGAATAAAACAAAATCATTTTAAGTCTTTCCTTCTTTTCTTTCTTTCTTTCTTTCTTTCTTTCTTTCTTAATCCGCTTACCGCCCACCGTTGGTTTTTCCCTCGGATTGAGCGAGGGATCCCACCTCTACCAACTCAAGGGCAGTGTCCTGGAGCGTAAGATTTTGGGTCGGGGGGATGGGGAAATTGGATGTGATAGAGAAGAAAGAGGGCAGGAGACTGTCGTAGCCAGGAGAAGTAAGAAACCGCGGAAAATCACCGCGAGGATGGTTGAGTTGGGAATCGAACCCCCTCTAGTCAGTTGACCTGCTGTCGCTTAGTGCACTATGTTCTATCTCTCGTACCACTTTTTAAATTTCGTGGCCGAGCCGTGGATCGAATCCGGGCCTCTGGGGATAGCAGCTAACCACACTAACCACTATACCAGAGAGGCGGTCCTTCATTAATAAGACCTTAGTTACAGTTGGCTCATCTTCTGAAGCTCTACATGTGTACTGAATTCTTTTCTTCATACAGAAGTACCTTACCAAAAGCTAACGGTGATATTTGGAGAACTTCAATTAAATTTTGTAACATTGTACATTAAAGATGTAAAATGTAACCCATGCACCAAGTGACTAGAATTGGTGCAACTTATTATTATTCCATTAGAAAACATCTGCTTTTTTAGCTAAAAGTTTCCTTACGAAGTAATTAAGGAAGTCAAAACACACGTTGTGCTTCATAACACGGGCTAATTAAGTGAAGGTTTGTTTGTGAAGAGTTTATTTTACCTTAGAAAAAAATACGACGCAACAGAAATGTGTTTTAGAAAAACAACGTTCAACTGATTGTAACTCTGTAGTATTGAGAATGGAACAAAGGTGTATGTTTTCTTTTCCGTAGGATATTTTTCTGTAGTATCGGAATAGTACTTAAACCGGCGAGCGTTATATGAAAATGAACGTTCTTAAATCGATTTTTGCTAGGCAACACGCGTGACAAGATTTTTAATATCTCATTGTAAATAGGAAGGAGAAATGATCCTAACATCAATCGTCTGACCCGGTTGCCTAGTTATACTTTCTCCTGAAGCCATAATCACCACCACCACCACCTCACAATGATGAAGAGTTTTAAATATCTCATTGTAAATAGAAAAGAGAAATGAATCTAACAACAATTGCCTGACCTCAGTATGATGTCACTGGGTGATGCAATAGCACTGCAAGCCATACTTAAGAAATAATAACAAAGTATTGTTATAAAATGCACCAATTCTAGGCGCTCGAGTCTTCAGTTATATTTTGCATCATGAATGTACTGTATAGTCTTACGTAATTATTGAAAGCGTTATTTCCAAAGTGACGCATTTTTGTTTTTAGGAAACGCGATTTTTAATAAATTGATTCCTAATGAGATAAGAGACTTCATTTTTACTATGCAGCTACATCATATGCTTGTCATGGTGGCTACAATCCTAGTGCAAAGAATACCATCAAAATAGGGGGGGGGGGGTGAGGGTCTTGGATTTACATCAGTTTGGATCTAAAGGGGAGCTGGAAATGCAAATTATGCGAACGGAGTGGCTAAGTTACTTTCAATTACAATGCTTAATGATATACTTAAGCAAATACTTCACAAATGCTGTATTAATTCACAATTTATGAATTTAAAAATGCTTGTAATATGAATAGAAAATATCAATGGCAACAGTGCATAAGAACATGAATTTAGCAAAAACTAACATGTGACTTGTAACAAACTAAGTTGATTGTCTTGAGATTTATATAGTATTTTAGAACACATAAATTTTTGGGGGGAAAACACTACACTAACATTCGATATGAACTTCTCTTCCTCTGCATTGCTTTTGAGTTCATAAAAAAGACGATTAAACCTATCGCGCTCTTTCTTATTCAGCCCCTGAGCCTGACAACGCTTATCATTATGATTACATGTGAATGTTGGCTGCCGACCATTACTTCCACACTTTCTAATTTTGTCCTTACTTTTCTGCCATTCCGCTGGTATTCCTTTCATTGTATGTGCGTAATTATTTGCTGATTTGCTTGCCTCTAAATTTCTTTATCAAACGTCGCCATTTGCACTAATATTTGCCACTATTACCGAAAACCGCGGAGAAATTACGAAACCACGAGCGAAGGAGCAGAGTCCCGCCATAATCAGTAAGTGGTGATATGCGCGTGCCGGGCTATTGGTCGTATGGAGTTGCGGCACTTTGGGAATAAACACAGCGGGGAGTTGCATCACCTTTGCAAATAAATATAACTTTTAGATGCCATTTAAACGAAGATATACTCCACTTTGGAAATAAAATCGTTCCCACATTATAAAGAACTATTGTGGGAATACATTCCCACCTTCAGTTTGAAATTCGGGAAACGTAAAGTTGCATCACTTTGGAAATAAGACTTCAAATTTACGGGCAAATAACATTTTCAAAAATATTACCTCCCGCTTCGAGACACTTCTACGCGAAGAAATTAAGGAATTCAATACACATGTTTAGCTTTAGAATACGGACCAATCAAATAAGGTATAGCTCTCGACTCCAGCGTGATAGAATCTCTAGTGAGGCGATGTTTGATTCCTCTAAGCAGTTTCTATAAGTTTACGGGGAATAAGCAAATCAAATTGTGAACATTTGAGAGAAGATTGTGGTGCAAGTGAAAGGGAAGGAAATATTTCTTTCGCTAAATGTTGCGACACCTGGACGTTAAATGGCTTTAAAATTATCGAAATCGAATCGTAAATGGAGAAACGTTTCACTGAAATGCACAAATGAAGTGTGTCCTGAATGAGAATTGACGTTTGGATCTGTTTACGTGTCTATCTATGCCTCTGCCGTCTAAACCACCCGGCACGCGAACAAAGCGGCCTGCTGTGCATCATTTATTGAACTTGGACGGATAATCCTAATTAAAACTGGCATGTATATTTGTTAATTTAGTAGGATTAATAAGAGCTAATATTAACTTGAATTCCGCATGTTGCGTCCTCCCATTTCCCAGAATATTCGAATAACGTTAGCCATGCTGCCGACCTGTTTTCATTTTTTGTTAAAAAGGAAGCAATACCTTCAGGTGTCAACTCAGTTAAATGTTACTAAAAAGCTTTGTAGTGTGTCGAACACACAACTTCAATATAAATATTAATATAAATATTACACTGTATTATACCTGTAAAAAATATTGGAAAGAGGATGAAATAAAATAAAACAGTAGAATTATAGTACGAGAAATGATAAAAAAAAAAGAGTTCTAGCCCTCCAGGCAAGCAACTCAATGTTGAAAACTTCCTAGCGATATGAGCTACGAATGTTACGTAAATAACATGTAATAAAGTATGAGAGTGGAGCCGATGACCTTCGATGTTAGGCCCCTTAAAACAACAAGCTTCATCATCATAAAGTATGAAAATACAGTCTTTATTTAATTCCTAAAAATGACAGTCCTTTTCTTAAACATCGTTATCCGGTCGATTAAATAAGCATTTCGGCTTTCTTTTCTACCACTACAGTTGCTAATGTGAGTCAATGCATTGTTTCACTTAAGCACCACTACGAGTTCTAACATGAGACAATGCAGAGTTTCAGTTAAGCCCTTATAACTACAATCGATGTCGAGATTTTTCAAAAAATCAAAAAATACCTGACGGTATTGAACCAAGGAACACATTACAGAAAGGATTACGTAAGTAATTCACTTAGGATTTGAATCAAACAGAAAATTCGCGGCTGTGAGCTTGCATCCGGGAGATAATGGGTTCGAATCCCACTGTCGGCAGTCCTGAAGATGGTTTTCAATGGTTTCCCATTTTTACACCAGGCAAATGCTGCAGCTGTACCTTAATTAAGGCCACGGCCACTTCCTTCCAACTCCTAGGCCTTATCTATCCCATCGTCGCCATAAGACCTCTCTGTGTCGGTGCGACGTAAAACCACTAGCAAAAAAACGAGTAAGGAAACAATTTATTTAAGACAGTTTTCCGGAACTGCATTTAGCACGGAAGTGATTTGCTTTTTAGGATTGATAGAACTCTCCAAGACTCACAAATAAAACCATTTTCGGGCCCTTTAGCCCTTCAACGTTCGAAACAATTGAGAAATAATAATAATAATAATAATAATAATAATAATACCCGTGTGGGGATTAGACCGGTTACCTCCATCGGGCGCGTCCCATTGGAATTGGGGAAGCTCACTGGTTCTGCCTCCAGCAGAGTCAGAGGGTAGTAGGGAAATAAAATACCACCGTGAAAAAAAATGGTCCATTGTCAGGGTTACGGCGAAGACTGGTAAATGACCAGAAGCCAGAAAACATCTTGAGGCAACCTCTAGGGCTAAACCCTAGTTGTAAAAGGATGGGTACCCGTCCAAAGCAAAGTCAAGTCAAAAAGCATGATGGCACAACATTTCAAGAAACATACCCCAGGGGGTAAATCTTCGGATAAATCCCTCGTCGTGAACGCCACGGCGCACGAGTCTCGTTTGGATTCTGGGAGAGACTCGACATCATGCAAGAGACGAGTCGGAGCGTCTCGGTGTACCCCGAAGTGTCAAAAACTCAGGCCAAAATCTAAAACCTTTCTAACAACTTTCAACATAAATTCACTTACACAAACTGGCAAGCTGAAAACCCTCACCAAAGCTCTTTACGAAAATCAGATATCCATAATGGCCCTACAGGAAACAAGGTACCCGGATGAAGAGATCTTTGAATCCGAACGCTACCGATTTTTCAAGAACAAAGTGCAAAGAGGAATCCTCGATGGAGCTGTGATGCTTGGAACCGCGTTTGCTGTTAGAACCAAGATCCTTAAATCGGTTGCAAATTTCGAACGTGTGGATGACAGATTGTCTATACCCACAATTAAATGCGGGAACAAAACCTACGCCCTAGTTAACGCACATGCTCTTACAAACGATAAGAACAAGTCTGATCCAGACGAAGTTGATAATTTCTGGGACCTACTGGATGAAAAATTAAACAAAATCCCCACACACCATGTCAAGCTTCTTTTGGGTGACTTCAATGCCCAACTAGGTAGTGAACAGAAGTACAAGAAAGTTATAGGAAATTACCCTGCTCACAAAAGAACCAATCCCAAAGGCAAAAGACTGGTGTCCATTTGCGAAAATCACAACCTGCCGGTCATGTCGACCCACTTTCGCCATCTACCCAGAAAGCAAATGACTTGGCGTTCTCCCGTCCAAGCTCTCGGAGAGTTCCAAATTCATCATTTTGCAATCTCCAGGAGAAACAGCCCTTAGATTATGAATGTCATGGTAAAGAAAGGCATCAATGTGGCCTCAGATCATTATATGTCTCTTATTAAATTCAAACCAATTCCCGCAAACACAAGGAAGACAACCAAACAGATCACACGCTTCGACAATGATAAACTTCGGCAAAGGGTCGGGGAATTCCAGGAGAAGTCTTGACCAAATGACTGTGACTTTAGCAATGCCAAAAGTATCTTTGTTGAGGCAGCCAAAGACGTTGCAGAAATCAAGAGAAGCAAAACGCATGCCTGGTGGAATGGTACTTGCGAATTAGTCCTCCAAGAAAGACTCAATGCGTGGAAACAGTACTACTCTACGAAATCAGAAATTGGGAAACCTACAAAACCCAACGTGCCCAAGCAGCTAGGGTGTTCAGAACTGAGAAACGTAAATACGAAAAATCTCTCATTGAAAAGATAGAACAAAACTTTAGGAAGAATGAAAGCAGAGAGTACCACAGAGCCTTCAAACGCAAACTCACTGGCTATAAACCACCATCTCTATGCTTTGAGCAAAAGGACGGCACACTTGCGACGTCAAATGAAGAAAATTGCAGCATTCTGGCAGATTACTTCAAGAATTTACTTAATTGCTCTAAACCGCAAAGCGCCATTGAGATCAAGGAACCCTTACTCAGGTACCAAGATTCCAGACCACCCGACAGAGATGAAATAAAGCGCCACATTGCCCGTCTCAAAAATAACAAAGCGCCGGGGGAAGACTCAGTAGTAGCAGAACTATGGAAATATGTCCCAGAGGAATCACGTGATATCTTGCAAAAGCAAATAGAAGAAATTTGGAACAAGGAGACCCTACCCGAAGATTGGAAAATAGCTTTGATCCATCCATTACACAAAAAAGGCAGCATGAAGAACATCAACAACTACGCGTGACTTACAAAATTCTATCACATGCCATCCTGGAGCGTTTGGAAGCACAAGTCAAACATCAAATAGGTGAATACCAAGGAGGGTTCAGAAAAGGTCGCTCAACAGCTGAACAGTTCCAAAATCAAAAACGATTATCAGATATTGTACGCTAAGGTCCAAGCAGTATGTGTCTGTCTTTGTGGACTTTAAGAAAGCGTACGACTCCGTTGACCGGGAAGTCCTGGTAAACATCTTAAATAAATTCGGAGTTGATTTGAAACTGCTGGCATTAATTAGAGCCACCCTGACCGATACAAAATCCAAGGTGATGTTCCATAGATGTCTCTCTCATTCCTTTGACATCAAAACAGGAGTCGGACAAGGTGATGGGCTATGCCCGATACTCTTCAACTGTGTTCTTGGAAAGATCATCAGAACCTGGCGGGTGAGATTACAGGAAACCAACTACAGTCCATTGACAATAGGAACCAAATCCAAGAGGATCGCAACAGACTGCTTAGCATTTGCCGATGATATTACTGTTCTCTCAAACGACATAGAAACCGCTAGAGCTCAAGTTGAAATTTTAAAGGAAATTGTCGAACAAACTGGTTTGCAGATATCGTTTGAGAAAACAGAAGTAATGACTAACATCAAAGAGGCTCCACCAAAACTCCATACAAAATACGGGGCCATCACCCGAGTAGACAAATTCAAATACCTGGATGAGATCATCACGAAAAATGGACTGGACAAGGAAGCACTTCAGGAGCGAGTACGCAAACTGGAAATAGCCTACCAAACATCCCGCACAATCTACAACAAAAAATGCATTTCCCAAAACACCAAGATACGTCACTATGAAACAGTTCTGAAGCCAGTAGTTCTATATGCAGCCGAAACCCTGTCTCTTAAATGCTAACAAAGGACTCCTTGAAGATCTGGAGAAAAGAGAACGCAAAATTGTGAGAGGAATCTTGGGATCAAAGTACAGAAATGGAATCCATCAAAAGAGATCCAACAATGAAGTCTACAGCAAAATAGAGAAAATATCCGACACAATCAGAAAAAGACGGGCACGATTTTACGGACATCTGAAAAGAATGGACGGAAGAAAGTTAACTAAAGAAATCTTTCACTTTTTTTATTCAAACCCCAAAAACATAATTCCCTGGTTTAGAAATACCAAAGAAGACCTGCAAATGCTACATATCTCAGCTGAAGACGCCCTTAACAGAGATCTCTTCCGCAAGAAAATATTGATGAACGGGCGAAACCGAGACGAGCAACCGAAGAGAAGACACGGTGCCCCTTGGACAGAGGAGCGTAAGCAGGCCCACTCACAAAGAATGAGGGAAATTTGGGATCTAAAGAAGGCCACGTTCAGTGTCAAATGCAACAAGACTTAACGTGGCCTTTGATGGCCCCAACGAATTATATATATATATAATAATAACGACAGCAACATCAAAGATACCGTAATAATACTAAGGGAACACTAGATGTAAAGCACCTAAAGGGGAAGTGCAGCTTGTCATCGGTCTGACCAGGGTGGTAGGCGTGACTTAATGGTTGACAACCGGTTTGGATTTAAGCCAATGTAAGAGCAACATTTTTTTAATCACCTTCTACTGTACGCTGAAGTGGAGACAAGGCTGGACTTCATTAAGATAAGTTCCAGATTTCACTTTCATAGGTTTATGGATAAACAATTCCGAATATGGAGTGTGACTTGATAGAAACTGATGGTGTTCTTTTATAAACAAAACATTAATAGTGTGCATTTTTATTCCTTTTTCAATAGTGTTTTACAGGTATTTTATAACGTAATATTTATATTGAAGTTATTTGTTCGACGGACTGAAAATATTTTAAGTTATATTCAAACTGTTTTCAGGAACGAGTGAACCGTAGTCGATGGAGTCAAGCATGCGCAGATGTTTTTGCGAGGAAATTTATAACATCACGCTCTCTTTTTTTTCATTGACTGTACATGTTTTGAGTTATTATCATTTTTTGCATAGATGCTACATAATACGTTTTTCTCAGTCACTGAAGCATGTTATCAATCAGTGAATTCAAAACAATCTAGTCGAATGTTTTGTCAATATCACTAAGGCAGAGGCGTGTTACACTTTGATTTGATTGTTCCTTGGAATTAACGTGGTTTTTCCCCAGAGGAAGTAAGAGTGATTCGTAATTTCCATTACGTTAGAGTTTGTCAACGTGATGGGAATATAACACATTCTGCTAACTTGGTGAAATATTCAGAAACAACGGGAATTCATAAAATATAATTATCACGATTGTTAAGTCCCTCTGAGGATTAGTGGTTGAGTGTCGGCCTCCGCATCCAAAGGTCGCGGTTTCAAACCTGGTAGAGGTAATTGGATTTATGAAGGGCATATAGAAATTCATTCGACATTACGAAGTCACCATGTAAAAGATTTCTGATAACACTTTTCCTATTTACTCCACAAAATGAGTTAAAAATTAGCCAAATAGATAACCAGTTCAACCTGCCTTTCGGCAGGGTAAAATGGAACGTCAAACCTGACAGGTAGGCAGACGAAATGACATACAGTAAATTAGACATACCTGCCCATGGCTGAGTCCATACGACTATTATTATTATTGTAGACGTTTACGGCCTTTACAGACCATATTAAGCAACATTTACACATTTTTAGAAGCTTAATTTGCATTCCATTGTCATTGCATTCTCTCCCTAGAAGCCCGTCTCCTTTCCACTACCCACCCGCTCTTTTTCCTCTTCCTCGTATTATTATTATTATTATTATTATTATTATTATTATTATTATTATTATACCGTGCTTTCTGGATGCACAGTCCTGTTAATGTAGCTGTGACCTTACATTCAGAAGGAGTCCTATTATATTTTCGGAAGATTTTTTGAATCCCACTGTCAATAAACCTGAAGGCGGCTTCCGAAAAATTCTGGCACTCTATTTCAATTACACCCACGGTCGATTGTTTCTCACTTCTAGTCCTATTCAACTCCGTCGTCGCCGTAACGTCGCTGAAGGAACAATACTCTGTATGTCACAATGCTTTTCTTACCATTATTTTCCTTAAGACTGGTCACGCCTCCCAGCTATAAATGGACATGCAGTCCATCACAACAGTTTTCATCGTATTCATTTCCCTATGCCGATGTGTAAAGAAAAATGAATATTCTGTACTCCACTGTAGGAATTTATGCTTTCATGACGTGTTCACGCAATTCTACAGTGTAGCTAAACCACCAACCTAACCTATTCAAAGCTAATACCTCAGATCTTGAGTGTTCTAGGCGACTATTTCCGCAAATGGAGACTCCAACCAAGCATGGCCATGACTGAAGATTGTTCTTTCTATCAGAACAACCACATGGCTAACATGGATCTCAGAGTATATTTTGATAAAATCCTGTTACCATATAATCATGATCCCAAGTACCTGGATGTTACTTTCGATGGACTGCTTCAAAGCTCAGATCCCGTAGCAGCATAATTCAGAAAATATGCAGAACAACATGGAGCTCTAATGATTGGACTCTTCGCGCTTTGGCTATTGGTTTCGTTCTATTTTCAGCTGAATGTCGCGCCCCGTATGATTAATCAGTCCTCACATCAGCAAGATTGATGTTGAAATAAATAAAACAATGCGACTGATCCCCGGTACCATTAAGTGTACCATATCTCAATCGCTTCCGGTTATGAGCTAGATCCCTCCTCATCCCTGCAGGTGTAATATTCTGTTCAGTGGGTGCCGCAATATATTCCAAAATATCATCTTCCTATTCATACTGACATATCTGACGCATGTATAACCAGACTTCGTTCAAGACAGCCAATTATCAAGTCTTGTGCGACTGTGGTCACATGATTGGAAGATTTTCCCTCCTCAGGAGTTTCAAGACATGGCATTAGTCACCCCTAAAAGTACCTGGATTTGACCTACCTCGCAGAATTTGGTCAAAACTAAACCGGACAAGACCAACTCTGGAGTGCGGACTCTGTTTAAGTGGAACAAGTTACTTTCACCGAAGTACGACTGTGGGGCCGATAGACAAAAATGAAGCACACCATTCACGGTTGTCCCATAAGAGCATATGGAGGAGACATCAAGGATTTTACCTCTATGAAATCTGCATCAGTAGACTATATTTTGAACTTATTTTAGATTGTGATCAACATTTTTGTTTTATTTTTTGTTTTGTTGTTTAAGAAATGTAAATGTGTACCATACGATTATTATAATTATAATAATAATACCTCGTCTACAGTACGAACATGTCCCAATGCTTCGTATTTTGAACAAACCGTTCGATGGAATTAAATAATTCTCGTTACATAATGTGCTACCTAGTGTCAACTAGTGTCAACTAATGGTCGTACATCATTTTAATGGAGGTAATTTCAGACACAGGTTCAAGAGATTAAAGTGAACCTGAACCACAAGGATGTGAATTATCACGAAGGTTCCAGAAGTAATTTTCGGTTTTACTATCATTCTTTTCTTAACTGATAATTACAGCATATTATAATGACATAAAACAGACGTCTCAGCGGACAAAATGTGAAGTGGTCGGCAATGATGGCGCGTATTTTCCTTCAGCAAGAGAATTTGCAAATCGCACACTTCGTACATTTTAACCCTAGAACTGCGGACCGTCTTTCTGGAAGACGGTGCACTGTTTCGTCAAGTGCGATCGTCTTTCTGAGAGACGGTGTGGTTCTTTCACCGTAGGTTTATAATTGGTCACCAGATGGCAATACTAAAGGTACCAACTGAATACTTATACTTTAATCTTCAATATTGAAAGTCTTTGAAACAAAAACATCGGTCGGGTCAAGTTTATTTAGCTGTAGAAGTGAAAGTACTTTCACATGTTCTTAGAATCGAGAGGGCAGCCCGCTTTGTTGACGATTCTGATATCAAGCCCTCGATTTTCGAAGATCTTAGTGACAATACTGATGGTGACAGTGGTTATTGTTTTAATTCCGACGAGAAAATTATTCCTGAACATAGTGAAAGTGACAGCGAATTACAAGGTACCTTGGAAGTAATGGGAATTTCCGATGAGCGGTATGATGTTCAAGTCGGTGCAGGTTATGTTATGATTGGCAGTACGTCAATATTTGAAGAAACCAGCGAAGGGATAAGTGTGAACTGTAGACTGTTATAAGGAATTTGATCACAACACAGGAAAGAAGAAATTGACCTAAAGAAAACTAAGATAAGCTGTAGGTTCGAAACTTGTGAAAAGAACTCAAATTCGTTTCGATGAAAATTTGAGTTTTATTTCAAAAACGAAATGAAAAATGGATAAACGTGGAGGAATACGTAAGAAAATACTTGTTCGTTTCAGAATATCATGTTTCAGAAATAAATTATATATCACAAATTCCGTTATTTGAGCAAAATATTTCAACAGTTTCCTTTGTCGAAAAAAAAATATTTAATTGCATTTTCCGATAGTTAGAAATCGTGGCAATATTTTTCGTTGTTTGTATTATCTTCATTTAGATCAGTCTTTTAGCTTTCTACTGGTATATAATATGGATTTATTAGGATTAACATGTGATTACAGGCATGATTTTATTTTCATGGTGTATGTTGAGGAAAATAACTGCAGCATTTGACAGAAAAACCTGCGGCAGTTCTAGGGTTAAACTTATATTTTAAATAAATTATCGAGATTTATAATTTAGGGTGCAATTTGTCTGTGCTAATGTCTATTTTATTTCTTTTGAATGCTCATTTGTCACGATCGGTTACTTGTGAGCGCCACAAAAGGGATCTATACTACTGAAATATATGTATGATAAGCGAGGAAAAAAGTAGTAAAAATGTAAATTGATCAAAAATGTCGCACGCTGCGTCGGATAATAAATGAAATGTTCTCGTAGTCCTTGCAAATTTTAGACCCCGTTCAGTGTGATACAGCCAATTCATTTACGATGCTGACGTTTGGTTTCCCTTTTATAGCCGCCATAATATGCGTGACTTTTCTTCACCATTAAAGACTTCCCTTTTCTTTCGTTACATCTTCACTGCGATACTTGCCTTGGCTATTTCACAGATTTGATATCTACAATCTACTGAAACATGAGTTTAAAAATAAACTTTACATTCTTGTCAGCAATTTAAAAATGCGTAACACTTAAAAATCAACACTGGACGTTTTAGTCAATACATTTCTCCTAAATTGTGATAAAAAAATATACCGTGTTATACGATGTGTCATAATAAGCGATGTCGTATTTGGCGGTTTTTAAATACAGCGTTTACATAGGATTTAGACGGAACTGCTACATTTCGCCGTTATATCCAATACGTCGTTAAAAGCGATGTCGCAGTAAACGGTTTCAACTGTATATTACTACTAATATAATAGTTTAATTTCATTTACCTCCACAATCACCACATATAAAGTGTTTACAACTAATATTATTGAAATGCTAATATTCTTTTCGTTTACTGTGTTTCTTAAATACTAACCTTTCTTCACAAAAATATATAATATCTTTTTTAATTGGACACCATGTTGCCATGATCTGGCCTCAGGTGCGCGACCGTGAGTGTGTCCTCCTTTTCTGGCCCGTGTTAACCACATTAACAGTCCCGTACTTGACTCTACGGAATATTTGCCTTAAAATACCGGCATTGGACCTGCTAAAGTATTGTAACCTAGACTACACAGCTTTTCTAAACTTCAAATGCAATGACCACTGGTCAGGATTCAAATTTTATTGATTTTTATGTCAAAACAGAGTTATTAAAGTGTCTCGTAACATGCACGCACACTGCGCGGACCGTATAACAATAGGACTTGCGTCTGACAGAGGTTTAATTGGTTTTCTCGCATTGATGCCCGCAGAAAAACGGAATACTCACTACGGAGTTTGAAAGTAGGTCGATTACTTGTATTGTATATTGAACTATTTGCTGTAGCCTATAATTACAGAGAGTTCTAGGAACGAAAACGGAGAATAGGAGGCGGTGTTTTCTCCCCGATAAAGATGAACCGTTCAGATGAGTGCACTTGATTCCTGGTTGAACACTTAGATGTGTTTCCAGGAAGTGTTAAAGAGAGAGATTCTGGTTTGCACTAGGTCTAAGATCTTCATTAATGGCATGCAAAAAACTGCAGCACCCGTGCCGCGTTAATGAAAATTTTCATGTCAGTGATGATCGTCGTCGGTCAATTAATAATAAATAATATTACTTGATTAAATATCTCCCTACCATAGTTCATACGGTACTCTCAATCAATCAATAAATCAATACTGATCTGAATTAAGGGCAGTCGGTCAAGTGGCAGATTCTCTATCGGTTGTTTTCCTAGCCTTTTCTTATATGATTTCAAAGTAATTGGAAATTTATTGAAAATCTCCCTTGGTAAGTTATTCCAATCCCTAACTCCCCTTCCAATAAACGAATATTTGCCCCAATTTTTCCCCTTCAATTACAACCTAATCTTCCTATTGTGATCTTTCCTACTTTTAGAGATACAGGTAAATACAGGTATCCCTCGCTTTACACGATTAATTCGTTCCCAGTAATTATCGCGTAATACGAAAACGCGTAAAGTGAATGTGTTATAATGTGAGTCAGATAGAATATAGGGACTATTTTAAGGAAACAGTAAAAAGCCTATGATTTTTAAACAAGTGCAAGCTATTTTATTTATGCCTCTAATACAGCGTGAAACTATGTACCTACGTACCTTTGAGAGTCATAAGTCTGATTATGGAATGACTGGGTCTGGTGAGTCTGGATTATCAATGTCTGGTTCTCTTGAAGGTCCTGAGACAGCAAATTGAGAATTGTTATCTTTTCGATGAAGTGATCGAGACTCGCGGCTAGAGTTCTTCCTCTCCCTGTATAATTATTTGTAGCAAGCTAAAGAACTCTAAATCTCTGTGGAAAATTTAGTACTGTCCTCGTTCGGGTCATTCTCTACAATAATTTTGATTGCATTACAAATGTGATTTTAAAAGTCAGTCATATCTCTAATTGCAATCTGTTTGAGCTTCTTCATAATCACCATTCATTTCTTTCTCCAATTCAAGGTCTTCAACGGTGAGTGGGACTGGAAGCGTTCGTCCAAGCTTGGCTCGTCTACGTCCTCAAATCCAATGGATATCAACGAGTGCACGTGTTGAACTGGTAAGTTGGGGTTCAGGATCAACTGACTACACGCCGCCTTTCAGCGCCACATGCTCGGTTATGAATTCGTCCATAGGCTTATTGTGAATTCAGAACCTAACTAGTATATATAATTTTGTTATATTTCATATAATCATGTATACTTTCAAATCGCATCGTAGCGAAATCGTGTAAAGTGAGAACGCGTATGTACTGGGCATTTAATATTGGAAATTGCATTTTAAAAAACTATTATTTATATATATTGCATAGAAATAATAATTTTGAAGATAATTGAACGTTTGTGAAAAATGCAATTTTCATTAATATCTTGCGGGAAAAACACAAAGTACATCATAGATCAGAAATTATACAGTAATCTGCGCGATTTATAACCTGAAGCTTTTTGGATACGGCTATTCATTAATAGAGAAATTTAATATAGTTACTGTTTTCTCCCCACAATACTATAATGCAAATATACAATAATCAAATGTAACCCAGTGGTGGCTCGTGGTGTTTCATATGGGATGGTCACGTTTTGGCTTAAATACAGACAAGAATTATAAATTAACCCCACATATTTACACAAGCAATTATAAATATCAAATGACAATATGTCAAAACACACCTAGGCTTACATTCGCATTAACACTTACGTCAAATTCACCCTTCTTTCTTTAGCTGTAGCAAATATTACAGTCATAGCCAACGAATTTCTACCTCTCAGCTACCATTGTACTTCTCAAGAAGTTCTTATTCCATTTAATGTAGATCAACACTTTTCTCTTTCCACAGTCTGCATTGGTAAGCTTATAGTATAATTTTCAACAGTAGCACATTCGGAAATATAATTCAATGAACTGTGTAGCTTTCTTTTACCCATACTGTCTGCTAACCTTTTCGGTCACAGTTTGTTCGTGACCGGGGCTATCGCTTTTCAGCTGGTTTCTTCTCGAAGAAACATAGCCAAGGGAAACGTTTGGCGACAATGCAATTTAAACGTTTGCTCTACGGTCACATGGGGGTTGTGACCGGGTGCTGTTATATACGATTTTACGATGTACGCTGAAGACATATTTCGCAGTTTAGAAGTATTAGTTTCTTTCCCTACGAGCTTAAATTGTGTGTCATG